>NC_045796.1:82269292-82583766 GCF_009873245.2 Balaenoptera musculus | reverse complement strand
CTCCACCAAAACCTTTAATTTCCCATTGCCAATCATCCTCTTTCCATTTTAAATTTTGATATTTTGTTTACCATGGATTTTTACACTAATTTTTTTTAACATCTTTATTGGAGTATAATTGCTTTACAATGGTGTGTTAGTTTCTGCTGTATGACAAAGTGAATCATCTATACATATACATATATCCCCATATCCCCTCCCTCTTGCGTCTCCCTCCCTCCCACCCTCCCTATCCCACCCCTCTAGGTGGTCACAAAGCACCGAGCTGATCTCCCTGTGCTATGCGGCTGCTTCCCACTAGCTATCTATCTTACATTTGTTAGTATATATAAGTCCATGCCACTCTCTCTCTTTGTCTCAGCTTACCCTTCCCCCTCCCCGTGTCCTCAGGTCCATTCTCTACATCTGAGTCTTTATTCCTGTCCTGCCCCTAGGTTCTTCAGAAACATTTTTTTTTTTTTAGATTCCATATGTATGTGTTAGCATACAGTATTTGTTTTTCTCTTTCTGACTTACTTCACTCTGTATGACAGACTCTAGGTCCATCTACCTAACTACAAATAACTCAATTTCGTTTCTTTTTATGGCTGAGTAATATTCCATTGTATATACGTGCCACATCTTCTTTATCCATTCATCTGTCGATGGGCATTTAGGTTGCTTCTATGTCCTGGCTACTGTAAATAGTGCTGCAATGAACATTGGGGTGCATGTGTCTTTTTGAATTATGGTTTTCTCAGGGTATATGCCCAGTAGTGGGATTGCTGGGTCGTATGGTAGTTCTATTTTTAGTTTTTTAAGGAACCTCCATACTGTTCTCCATAGTGGCTGTATCTATTTACATTCCCACCAACAGTGCAAAAGGGTTCCCTTTTCTCCACACCCTCTCCAGGATTTATTCTTTGTAGATTTTTTGATGATGGCCATTCTGACCAGTGTGAGGTAATACCTCATTGTGGTTTTGATTTGCATTTCTCTAATGATTAGTGATGTTGAACATCCTTTCATGTGTTTGTTGGCAATCTGTATATCTTCTTTGGGGAAATGTCTATTTAGGTCTTCTGCCCATTTTTGGATTGGGCTCTTTGTTTTTTTGATATTGAGCTGCATGAGCTGCTTGTATATTTTAGAGATTAGTCCTTTGTCAGTTGCTTTGTTTGCAAATATTTTCTCCCATTCTGAGGGTTGTCTTTTCGTCTTATTTATGGTTTCCTTTGCTGTGCAAAAGCTTTTAAGTTTCATTAGGTCCCATTTGTTTATTTTTGTTTTTATTTCCATTTCTCTAGGTAGGCAGAACACTCTATGACATAAATTACAACAAGATCCTTTTTGACCCACCTCCTAGAGAAATGGAAATACACTAATTTTAATTTGCCAAAACAATGCACAAAAATGTTATTTATCTTGATTACTGAATTTTTTTGGTGCTCCCTAAATTTTGCATCACCCTAATCCTGGCCCTAGCCGGACGAGTAAAATGCAAACTTCCTGGCATAAGTTACTAAGCTTCTCAAAGCTGGCCCAAATTTACCTTTCTTGCACTCCCTTTTGTGACTCTTCCTTAACCTTTCAAAATTCTGCTGAAGCTAAACAGCTATTAGTTTTATAAATTTATTTTATATTGAGGTATGATTAACGTACCATCAAATTAATCCTTTGAAAGTATAAATCAGATTTTTAGTATATTCACAAATTTGTGCAACCATCACCACTATACAATTCCAGACCATTTTAAGCACCCCAAAGAGAAACCCCACAGCCATTAGCAGTCATTTTTCTTGGCAACCACTAATCTGCTTTCTGTCCCATGGATTTGCCTATTAAGCAGTTTTTCTTTTGGCAAGATAAGTTCATCATTGCCTCTGCCTTCAGCTGGAATGTTCTTCCCCTTTGCTTCTTTTTTTTCCCCCTAATTTGTGGGACAAAATCTTACTCATCTCTTAAGACCCATATTAGATCTTACTAACTAACATTTTCTCTATCCTTTCATGCACAGCCCTTTTCATGCATCGCTACCATGTCACCTGTAACATTGTGCCACCATCTGTTTGTCTTTACCCAGTGGGGAGTTCTTTGAAAGTAGACTTAAAATGTAAGAACAATTTGTTCAGTTTTGTGTTTTCACATTCCCAGCATCCGCTCTCCTATTAAAATATGCTCTTTTTATCTTACTCCTTTGGAAAACTACTTCTCCCACTCAAATTATTTGCCTCTGACAGGGCTGTCTCCTCGGTACTTTTCTGCCCACTCATGTTAGATGTGCATGAATCATAGGACCTTATTCTCTTGGCTTCTGTTATGGGTTCAGACTTTGGCTACGTGACCTAATCAGAGCCAATCAGAACACTTTGTGGGAACTTTTCCATATTGGTGAGAAACAAGTCCTTTCTTTCCTCCTGGGTCAGATGCTATAGGGATGTGGCTTAGATGGTCCCTGAGTGTAGAGGTAATGAGACTAGCTTAACCAAAAGAAGCTGAGGTAAGAGATAGAGGGAAAGGGGAGCCCTGAAAGCATCAGCCAAGTCCCTAGAGAGAGAGATTAATGTCCAAGACCAGCTCCCCCTCTTTCCTTATATCATGTGAGCTATTCAACTCCTGTAGATAAACACAGTATTATGCTAGTTAACTACACTATTTTCTTATTCATTTTCTAGGTACTTAGTATAGGTTGGCTTCCACATAACAGATACTCAATAGGTGTTTGTTAATCCAATAGTTGACAGTTTTACAGCTTCTTCTCTGTAGTTGTATCCATCTTACCTAGCTTGAGGCTCCAAGATCCGACAATTGATCCATTTCATACATTTTCCCCCTGTCTTCCCAAACCACAAATGTTTGGAGTCACCGCTGGAAATGTGGCCCAAGATGGTACTTCTCCTACTAAGTTCATTCTCAGACTAGTTTACTGGGATTAAATTGGGGGGGAAAAAATCATGTATCTAGGGCCTATTCAAGATTTGCCACCTGTCTGATGTTTGACATCTATCCTATCCTTTTCAACTATCCTTTGCTCAACTCATAACTTGAAAAGATAAGAAATGTCCTGGTGTGGAGAGCAACTATAGCAGCCAGAGCTAAATCAGACTCCACAATGGATCTGTTTCTTTGACTTTAACCTTTGCTTTTCGTTGCTTTTGTTATTATAACCATACCTAATGGCCTGCCTCATGGAACCCTACCCACCTGTGAATGGCTGCAAGAAAAAAGAAACTAACACATCCCCTCCCGGAGGCTGGTCATTCCAGGAGATGTTTTGCAAGACTGATGGCCCTTTTACTTTACTTCCTCACCACCTCTCCCTCTCTGATTCTGTAAAAGAAACTGGCGTCCAGACCCTGATAAGATGGTTTTTCAGAGACACTCATCTGCCATCTTCTCTGTCTGCTGACTTTCCAAATCAAGTGGTATTCCTTGTTTCAACACCTTGTTTCTGATTCATTGGCCTGTCATGCGGCAAGCAGAGTGAGCTTGGACTCAGTAACAAATTTGGCTTAGCCAGCCAAGAGCCTTGCTCTCGTGGCTAGCTGGCCCTGGTCAGGGAATATTGAACTAGTTCATTGATTTTGATCTTGGTTTTGTGTAAGTCGATGCTAGAATTTGTTTGTGCCTTTTGTGTTGGAATTTGTCTGCGTCTTTTGTGTTTTGGTGTTATCAAACTTATAAAAACAGGAAATACTCCATCATCTATCCTGAAGGAGAGCCCTTTGCGGTGTATATTAAACGAGCAAAACATAGCTGTGAGCCTATGACTAAGAAAGACATGATATACTATTATAATAGTGTGTGGACCCAATATACGTTAGGATCAGAAGAACAATGGCCCCTGAATGGCTCACTCAATTATAATACGATCGCGCAGTTAGAAGTGTCCTACAAAAGAGCAGGGAAAAGAGATGAGATTCCATATGTAGGCGCATTTACGCTATTGCATCAGGAGAAAAAGGAGTCGGAGGGCTGCCCCCTTACGGTGCAGCGGTCTGAAAGGAAACCTAAGGTGGAATCTGTTCTACAAGGGAAGAGAGAAAAAATGAGAGTCGGAGCATGTTATTTCAAAACTTAACTCCCCTCCAGCGTCTCCAGCTCCCCCAGTGGCCGAACAGGCTGCACCGGCAGCTGTTCCAATTGCCCACCCCCCCATGCCACCATCATATTCACTGCCTCCTGTTTCCCCTACCCAAGGGGATCAGATAGAAGTTTCTATGGTAACACACCCTTGGGGATCAAATAGAAGTTTCCATGGTAACCCCCAAGGCACAGGAACCTGGTTTAGTATCACCATCTAAGACCTGACAGGGCACCCAATTTGGACAGGAGCCACTTCTGAAGCAGGGCAATTTCCTTTGCCCCGATATCCTGTAAGAAGCCAGGGGACTCCCTTGGACTCGAGGCGTCTGATTCTGATTTCCCCACAGAAGCCCTGGGTAACATTGACAGTGGCGAACAAGTTGACTGATTTTCTAATAGATACAGGTGATCTTAAGAGACTTGTAAATATTAAACAAAAGGGAAACAAAGTCATCCTAGGAGAAGCTTGCCCATATCTTTGAGATACAAATGTCCTATCTGGTCTTCTCAGAAACCCTTATCTCTGCCATCTCTTTAAAATGCAAATTTTGAAAAAGAGGGTGCAGTAATTTAAAACTTGACTTGTTTTCCATAAATATTAGTAGAAAGGGTTTAGCCATCTAGACAAGGGAGCTTGATTTGTTCCATCTGCCAGAAACCCAACTTTAATCCAACCTCTTTTGTAAACTGATGGGTTTTTACCTTGCTGTACCTGACTCAGGGCTGAAATTTTGAAATGAGAACTATGAGGTCTCTCTGTTTGTTAGTGTGTTTGTATGTGTCTTTATCTTTGGATAACTTTGCAGAGGTTAATCTGTAAATGAGCTCTATTTCATTGGCTTAAAGAAAAGTAAGCACTTACTAACCAAACAATTCTAAATACACGAGAAATTAAGCTAAGTGAGTTTCAGGTTCATGTGAACTGGGAAATATTTAATATTAAATTAATACCTGGTATTACTGTTTACGTTTGTTGCTCTAATTCATATAGACATGTCTTTAGAGCCATCAACATTGAGTACTTTCACTGCACCTAGGTTTAATAGAAGTTAAATGAAATCTTGTTATATCTGTTGCAAACTTGTCAGCAAGAAAAATAACTTGATATGATGAAACTTTAAAGAAAATATAAATGAGATAAGAGTTTTTAGGTAAACTGTAAGAATAATTATATTTTAAAAATCATCTAAAATAATTTCTCCAGATTTTGGTAACTATTACTTGCCTCTTGGTTGTCACTAGAAATTAAGGTTTTTAAGAGTCGGGAATTCTAATTTAAATATATAATTAAAGCTACTGAAAATAATAAAACATTTCAGTATGGTAGAATGTGTGTTTTCAGTTAGAAGTTATGAGGAATGAAATTACATTTTACTGAGAAAGTTTTGTACATGGTCAGGATTAACTAAATTTAGATTGAAGTTAACTAAGTAAATGGGTTTTGTTAAGGAAGCTAATACGAGACTGGAATTTGATCTCTCTCTCTGTTAGAAGTGCTCCTTTTGATAACAGATTGTATGAATTTCTGTGCCCTTAGGTGATCCGTATTTGTTTTCTTTTAATCATTTTGTGACTTTGGTTAAATGAATAAGTACTGTTTCACAGTGACCTATGATCCTGTTGTGTTTTAAAACCTTCTTGATATTTTTAACAAACTTCCCAAATATCAAAATCTGACTAGAGCTTTTTAGCCTCCAGCTGACTCTGGGTTGCTTCGAAGGGATATCTCTGAGACGTCTCAGAGAGATGTCAAACTAAGTTTATTTGGTATGTTAAATTACTTCAAAAACATTGTCAAATGATTGGAGATGAACCTTAGATTATAGTGTATGGATAAATGTCATTTATACCAATACTCCAAAATTTATATGGAATCCCTAACATCTGATATGTCCTGATATGTTATCAATCATTATACTAGTTATTCTAAAATGTTATATCCAAGTTTCCTGCTAATTGCATTGTACTCAAATCTTTAAACATGCTATTTTAAGTGTTTTGTCCTGACGCTTTTACAAAATGAAGTCTTTTTCAAGAAGACTGATAAAAAAGGAACTTTTTAACAAATATAAGTTTCTGGTAGCCTTTAGATAATATCACTGGACTGGGTAACAAATGACAAAACTAATGGGAAATGTGATTATTTCATCCAGATCAACGGGAATTAATTACATGGGATTGAATGAACTGGTAAATATGATTTATAACTTCATGACTTTGGGAAATATACTAGCTTTAATCTTTGTTTTTCGGAAAAACCTTTTCTCTTATGCTATCACCTGCAATAAGTTGATAAAGTATGCCTTTGTAAACAAAGACGAAACATTTATCTTTTTCTCTCTACTTAATCCTGCCAGAATTTGTTGTCTCCAGCTGGCTCTCCTGTGGACTTGATATTATGCTAATCATTGTTTTAATTTATTCTTTATTCCCAAATTGTTTGTGCTTTGTGTCTCCCTGCTGCACTATGTCTTTGCCAATGTTACTAGCTGCATATACTAGCTGCTGTATATTTTATAAGATTGTTGTCTCTTGCAGTCCCCAGCGTGTAACCAGGCCTCCAATAAAACTTCTATGGCTAAACATCTTAAAGAAATAGATCACATTTATAACATAAAATAATTGTAATTAATGTGATTCTAGGTATGAGACGAAGCAACAAGGGAAAAATGTCTCCTGGATCATAATTAGACAGAGAATCCAGAGAATCTTTAATTATCAATAAGACTTAATCTGAAAATTAGCACCTCGAGTGGCATATCAAGAATTTTCGCCTGAACTGGGATGAGACTCCCAGCACCGTGGGACAAAATTTGATCATGAAGTGTCTCCCAAATATTGGGCAAATTCCTGACCAAGAGGAGAGGATCAGTCATTGGGGATTGCAGCCCTCCAATGTGAGCTGGTGAGCCCTGAGGAAACTCAGGAAGGAGAAGAATCCCTGCCATCTAGCCGCCATCAGACTGCAGCCACTCCCTACGGTGAGCCCTGAGGAAACTCAGGATGGGAAAACACAGGATACAGTCCCCAGATAGCCGTGGTGCCTATCAAAGGAATGATTTCAGTGAGCCCAGACTCTTGCATCTTCCCATACATGGAAAAACGCTAAATTCCTTAACTTGAGATGTGGTCTTCTGGGCTTGAAGCCCTCAAAATTCCTGATAACTCTCAACTTTTAAGTAGTGAATATTTTTAAGTCTACAGGTGTAAAGTAGACACTTCCAAAGCGGAACAAAAGACAAATCTCAACATTTGGGACACTGACACCGATGGAGGTGGCGATGGCGGACACTCCCAGAAGGATCCAGCTGACGGAGCCGTTAGAACATTGTCACCCCTTTTTCCACATGATTGTGGAATGGACATTGACAGTGGAGAAGTGTAACAGGGAACAGCCAATTTTCATTGCTTTTGTTATTATAATCATACCTAATGGCCTGCCTCGGGGAACCCTGCCCACCTGTGAATGGCTGCAAGAAAGAAGAAATTAACACCTCCCTTCCCTGAGGCTGGTCATTCCATGTGATATTTGCAAGACTGATGGCCCTTTTACATTACTTCCTCACCACCCCTCCCTCTCTGATTCTGTAAAAGAAATTGGCATCCAGATCCCGATAAGATGGTTTTTCGGAGACACTCGTCTGCCATCTTCTCGGTCTGCTGGCTTTCCAAATAAAGTCGTATTCTTTGCCTCGACACCTTGTCTCTGAGATTCATTGGCCTGTCATGCAGGGAGCAGAGCAGAGCGAGCTTGGACTCAGTAACACAACCTCTGGAAAGACTTTCCTTCACATGCCTCCTGCATCGGCCTCGGGGGCTGTCGGATGCCCCATGGTGGATGTCAAGTTCCATGATGGTCTGGACTCTTCACCCAAGTTATTGTGTGACTGGCACACTTCATTTTGCCTTTTGAGAATTTCAACTTGCTCACTTGAAAAATCAGGGTTCTGATCAAATAAGGTCTAAGACGTCTTCTATCACTGGGATGCCATGATTGCATGAATCTTTGCCGTGAAAGATGTTTCCTCAAAATGAATTTGGTTGTGTGACAACTATAAGACTCCAGCATTCGCAGTATCTGCAGATAAGGCCTGATATTCATATTTGATCTTACAACATAGAGCATATACTCTGTCAGCACGTACCTCTTAAGAATTGTACTTTGTGTATCTTAAATATTACAACTAAGATACATTTCCAGATATAAAGATGTATACGTAGGTTGTGGCCTTAGACTTTGTTGTGGTCTAACTTTCATTTTTTTGGATGAAATTAAAAACACTTTGAATGGATAAAAGAAATTATTGTGTACATTGTAGTAAAACAATATTGACTAGAAAAGAAATCTCCTTTTCCTATAAATCTCCATTTTGATATAAATAATTTGACCTCAAGAAAAATATTACTCAGTAAGTTGACAGGAATACTTTTGGCAAATAAGAGGCTAAAATGGTGTATAAGGCACACATCAGCTTAGAAATCATAATGCTAGTGAATATTTTTGTTGTGATTTGTGGATTTCAACTTCCTCTCTCTACTGTTAATATTACAACTGTGCCTTGAGAGTTTCTCTCATCTCTGGAAGCAGAATTCAATTTTTCTCCTTCTTCTGACTATGATGGAAGAGTGATTTATGAAGAAATATATAAAAAGAAGAAAATATTTTCCAAGTGTGATGTCCCAGGCATTCTCTTATCAATCACCTCATCTCATTTTCACACAGTCTTTCTATCCATATTATTATATAATGAAAGAAACTGAAGCTCAAAAAAGATAACAGGCTGATAAATGGGAGAGAAAAAATTGAACTCTAGGTGTGTCTGACTTTACTGCATGTAACATATAGTAAGATTCTAGAAAGAAATAGTAAAATGTCCTTTCCTTGTAATTAGGAAAGTGTGAACAATTTGTAATATGATTTACAGAACATTTAGAAACCAAAACCAGCTTCAAAATTGATTGCAAATCAATTTTTGTTTTTGCTTTTTACCCATAGTAACAAATAGGTGCCATGCACTTACTGAGCGTCAGGCATTGTATAAAACACTGTATGTGTATGACCGCATTCAGTCCTTACACAAACCCTGTGTAATAAGAACTATAATTGTGACCATTTCATAGATTTATATTTTAAGATTCTGAGAGGTTAAGTAATTTAATTTGCCCAAAGTGCCCTGTTAGTAAGTGGAAGAAGTGAACCTGAACCTCAAGGGCTTCCTGACTTAAAATTCTAAGCTTAATCACTGGACTATAAAGTCAGGGACTAGGTCAAATGGAGAACTACTTCTATGCTGGCCTTCTGCTAACTCATCGAGTAACATCTTATAATGATTTTATCTTCTCTTGGCCTTGGCTTTCTCCTCCGTAAGATTAGAAAGTAGAATGAGAACATTTTTTTAAAAAATAAATTTATTTATTTATTTATTTTTGGCTGTGTTGGGTCTTCCTTGCTATGCATGGACTTTCTTGAGTTGCGGTGAGTGGGGGGCTACTCTTCGTTGTGGTGTGCGGGCTCAGTAGTTGTGGCTCGTGAGCTCTAGAGCGCAGGCTCAGTAGTTGTGGTGCACGGGCTTAGTTGCTCCGCAGCATGTTGGGTCTTCCAGGACCAGGGCTCAAACCCGTGTCCCCTGCATTGGCAGGCAGATTCTTAACCACTGCGCCACCAGGGAAGTCCCTAGAATGAGAACATTTTAAGAATTTCTTCCTCTTTTCAACATACAATGAGTTTCCACGGTCCAAAGCAATTCTCAAATGTACAGGGTTCAAGTTATCCGGACTTCTTCCAACTGAGTTTTTTTTTAATTAAAAAAAAAAAAAAAAAAAGACTTGGCCTACCATCTCTGAACTTGAGCCCCATGTGACCTTTTGATTTGAGAAAGACCATTGGTTTCACTCTACCTATGAAATAAATGCTGATAGAATCCTTCACTTTCTCTCTACAAGCTATCCTCCTGAGCACATTTAAGGGGGTTAATCATTTAACCCTGAGTTTTGTGTTAATCATTCCCTTGCTTTTCTTTATAATTTTTTTATTCTTGTATGTACCATTGATGTAATTTTTGGCTCTGCCTGTTTCTGAACTTCATATAAATGGAACAATCATATTGTATGCATTCTTCCACAACTTGCTGTTCTCACCCCCAACATTCCTTTAAGGTTCATTTATGTAGAGGATTTAGCAGTGGGGTTTTCTTTTGTTACTGTTAGTAGTATTCCATGGTATTAAATATACTACAATTTATTTACCTGTTCTACTGTTAATGAGTCTGTAGCTTATTTCTGTTTTTGTTTTGCTATTATGAATATACATTTATCTGTTTCCTGGCACACACATGCCACATTTTCTCTAGCATTTATACATGGAAGCGGGATTGTTGGATTTTAGGATATGCGCATTTCAACTCTACTAAGCTAGTTTGGTATCATTGATAGCTTAAAGTTTTAAAATTAATTTATTATAAATATTTAACATCCTGGAGCATGAAAGAAGTCATAAACTTGTTGGACTGTAAAGTCTGGCTTCCTAGCTGTTATTCAAACACAGCAAAAGAATACTGTGCTCAGTTAGACTTAAATGGCTTTAACCAAGATATTAGTAAAACCTACTAGAAGAGCAGGTTGTTACCTTGAGCTGGGCTACTGAAATAAGGAGAAATCGTCATTGCATAAAAACTAAAAGAAAATCAGCATAGGAATGGATAAATGAAGAATACAGGAGACCCTTCTGTTTCCAAAAAAATAACTTAGAAAGATGGGCAGTCTTGCTTCTTCTCTGTTACTGATTAGATATGTATGCTATTTCAGCCCCCCAAAGATGATCAGCATCTTGTGACTTCTAGATCAAGGAACGCAAGCTTACAAACCGGGAACACCAAGTAAAACATCTACACTGAATCTGCTTCCCCATCCTTCTTGCCTGTGCCTCATCCTTCCCTTCCCCTGCCATTTCCATCTATTCCACTGTAGTCGTCATGGATTCCAGGGATAACGCTAATCACGCTCCTGGTGAAACGCCCTGAGAGTCACGGTGCACAAGGGAAAGAGCGCAGAATTGTCTAAGAAACTGACATCTTAAGGAGTATGCTCTTAGACATGTAAAAGGTAACACGGAGTTCATGTTCACTTTATGAGTTTATCCTTTTTTCCTTATGGAATCTCTTGGAAGTCATCCCAATGGCCCTCAGAAAGAAATGCCTGCGTGTCTCTCTTCAGTATGTGTTTCCAGCCTGGACGGATGCCATGAACCTTGGTGGGCACTGAGCTATTCCTAGTGAGTGGTGACTCATGTGCACAACTACCATTGTCGTGGGCTAAATAAAGGGTAAAGAAAGAGCATCTCACACACCTAGAGACAGTGGCTAATCCAAGTATGTAGATAACATTGTGATGAATGAAGGACAAAAGTATTTAACATCATACATTAATGCTAGGTGGCTTTTTATCCTCTCAATCAATGGATATATAGATTTCAGCTATTATGGAAATGAGAAGACATTTTTGATATTAAAATTGTTTTTGAGATGTAAAAGTCTGGGAACTACTGCTGTGTAACATACATCTGCACCTCTAACGTTATGTGTGTGTCTGTGTGTGTGTGTGTGTGTGTGTGTGTGTGTGCAAATGCAAACACACATGTACATATCTCTAGATATATATTATAAAAATCCACACTTCCAGAGGATGGGAAGACATTAAGAAAAATTTTTCTGCAGAGATGTACCTTTCAGCCCTCTCTGAGACAGCATTTTAAATTATTAAACAGAATACTTAACATTTGTACTTGAATCTTGTTTGTAGACAGACACATTAGAGAATGTCATTATTCAACAAGATTTCTCACACTGCAGATGGAACATAGCGTCCATTTGAGTTGCATCTTTGTAAACACTATAAATCACTAAATACTTAATAGAAAGAGGATCAAAAAGCTGATTTGCTTAAATATGAATCAGAAAATAAGATGAAGCAACAATTGAATAGCAGTAAGTATCTTTCCTTATTTATTGTCCAGGTTTTGAAAAACTGAGGTTCATTTTTTTTTTTAATTTTGCCAATTCAGTTTTGTTTTTCAAAGACACACAATTTCTTCCAGACCAGAGAGTAATTATTAGCAGCCCTGAATATACATGTGGGTGCATTGATTTTCTCTTGATTTGAGAAAAAATTTCCTTGAGTGGAAGAGACTGATCTTTTCTAATTAGCATTAAAATGACACCCCTCCTTACAAGTCAATTTTATAATTAAACTCCCTGAAGAAAATAAAATAAAAAGAACGATTCCTCACATAGCTAAGACTCGGCATAAGGATTTCTCTTGCTAACGCCCCTCAAAGGACTAAATCACTAAACCGGCTTCTGACAGCGTTTCCGTATTTAAAACAAAACATAAATGACAGTATTTTCATTACTGCTAATGATGAAAATATTGATGTCTAAATGTTTATACTCTGGAAAAATGTGAGATGAGAGCTTGACTGAATAAAGCATGTGTTGATCACTGAAATAGATTTTTTTTTAACTTATAAAACAATCAGCATCTAATATCTTACGTGGGGTTACGTCTTCTCCCCTGATGATGTTTAGGAGAAAGAGTAAAAAACAAAGCGAAGCAAATACACCAAGGAAAATGGTAAACTTAAAAACTCAGAATTAGATGACCCATGAGGTGCCTACTCTTGCTTGTTTTTCTTCCCCCACAGGTGATTCAATAAATAGCGTGCCTGAGAGCATTCATGTAAGCAGTGTCTTGGCACCAGGGAAAGGTAAGTTTGGAACTGAACCCTGCAGTCGGTCCTGGCAGCCTTGCTAAACTGAGCAGTTCTTTGGTGTGAGTTGATGCACAGGAGATCATGTGCAGGACAGATCTTCCTTCATATCTGCTGTGTTTACAGATGTGAAAATATAGATACTGTAGCACACGAAGATGAATAATCCATGTGAAGTTCAAATCTATTCCTCCTTGAACAGAATTATTCCTTGCTTTTGCCCTTTGGTAGAAACTTTTCTCTTCCCACATGCAAACAAAATGTTGCCACGCAAAGACCTGGCTAGTGAGAGTGAGTGCTTGCTGATGCTTGTTTGGAGAATGAGGGTGGCTTTTGGGGAAATGTCTGGAGTCCCTGGCAAGCCCTATCTGCTCATAAACAAGTGGCATCTACAAAGTCTGGCTCCTTTTAAAAGGATGGACCTGAGTCTTAGAGGGAACCACCCCAGAGGAGTTCATCTACTCAGAAAGACACAATTTCCTTTAGAGCAGACAGTTCCAGACAGTTAGTAATTATTTCTCATTTTGAGAGGACGATGGAAACCCATCTTTTCCTTCTAACACTTGCACATTGCTTCCACGCTGCAGCAGGATCCCCTTCGCTACCAGATAGCTACCTCACAGGAATTTTATAGTCTTTCATCCACTAGAGTAAACCCATATTCTCCCCCAAAGCAAGAGGGTGTGTCTTTTTACACTTTCAAACTTTGCTTCTACCTTAAAGATCAACTTACTCAACATGGATTTGATTAGGCATAAAACAGACTGAGAATGACAATGCTTTGCCTCTATTTCCTAAAAAAATGCATAAACAAGCAAGCACGGGCCACTAGCAAACCATTCCTAATATTCCTTGGCATTTGAGGTGTTTTAGTTTTTTTTTTTTTTAATTAATTAATTTATTTTTTGGCTGCATTGGGTCTTTGTTGCTGTGCGCGGGCCTTTTCTAGTTGTGGCGAGCGGGGTTTACTCCTCGTTGTGGTGCACGGGCTTCTCACTGTGGTGGCCTCTCTCGCTGCAGAGCACGGGCTCCAGGCGCACAGGCTTCAGTAGTTGTGGCACACGGGCTCCGTAGTTGTGGCTCACGGGCTCCAGAGTGCAGGCTCAGTAGTTGTGGCGCACAGGCTTAGTTGCCCCGCGGCATGTGGGATCTTCCCAGACCAGGTCTCAAACCCATGCCCCTGCACTGGCAGGCAGATTCCCTACCACTGCACCACTAGGGAAGTCCAAGGTGTTTTAGTTTTGACTTCTTTAAATGTATGCGGATTCATGGTATTGTAATTTAGGATTTTTCTGAATACAGTGTTGAATTGTGCTATCTTCATGGCTAATTTTAGGAACAAGTCACTTGGTCCAGCTGGATGGCCTCGAGTAAAGAATTCTCTAATTAAAATTGACTCATGTTATAGAGTACATAACTCTTATGCAATGATAAAAACTTTTTCTTTCTTGGAAAAATAATTCTCCAAAGAAGCTATGCCTAAAGTTACAGAAATCCTCTAAACCAAGGATGTGAAAGACCCAAGAAGTACCTTGCAAATATCAGAGGTCTCCTGAATGAATGAATATTTCATGTTTTCATGGTATAAATTCAGCTCCTGGTAGAAATTCTTGAAAGCACCAGTATTAGCACTCTGAGTTACAAGTGACAAAAAAAAACACTTCATAAAGGATAAAAAATACAAAGGGAATCCAATGGTTCACATGACTGAAGAGGTCGGGGAACAGGACGGTTTCAGGAGCGTCTTGATGCCACCAAAACTATTCCCTGGGTTCTTCCTCCATGTGGATTCTTCTTCCATGTGGATTCCTCTTCCATGTGGATTCCTCTTCCAGGTGGATTCTTCTTCCATGTGGATTCCTCTTCCATGTGGATTCCTCTTCCATGTGGATTCTTCTTCCAGGTGGATACCTTTTCCATGGAAGCAAGATGTTTGCAGCCTCTACAGCTTCACATCCTTCCAGCCTCAGGTCTAATGGAAAGATGACCTGTCCCTGTCTCAATACCCCAACTGAAAGTTACACTCTGTCTCATCACTGCCCATCCCTCTATCAATTACTGTGAGCTGGGGATTATGAGAACACAATGAGCTGTTAGACCTGGGGCTCTGTCACCCTATGTTCCACTTTAGAGCTGAGGACGGAGGCCCATCTGGCCTAAAAGAATGAGGATGGGGAAGAACCTTAAACTAAAACTAAAACTGGAGGCCTCTGCCATGAGGAGGATGGCCAATGGGGATGCAAACGCCACCCTCCCAGAACCCTTTGCCATCAGCTCATCTCCTACTGTGCCTTATGTGTCAAGGATGTTTAAGAACTCAGGGACTGGGCTTCCCTGGTGGCGCAGTGGTGAAGAATCCGCCTGCCAATGCAGGAGACATGAGTTCGAGCCCTGGTCCGAGAAGATCCCACATGCCACGGAGCAACTAAGCCTGTGCGCCACAACTACTGAGCCTGCACTCTAGAGCCCGCAAGCCACAACTACTGAAGTCTATACGCCGAGAGCCCATGCTCCTCAACAAGAGAAGCCACTGCAATGGAAAGCCCATGCACCGCAATGAAGAGTAACCCCTGCTCACCACAACTAGAGAAAGCCCGTGCACAGCAACAAAGACCCAACACAGCCAAAAATAAATAAATAAAATAAATAAATTAAAAAAAAAACCTCAGGGACTTCCCTGGCAGTCCAGTGGTTAAGACTCCAAGCTCCCAATGTAGGGGGTGTGGGTTCCATCCCTGGTCAGGGAACTAAGATCCCACATGCCACACGGCCAAAAATTTTAAAAAAAAATCATAAGTGGGGGGATAATTTTATAAACCTAATAATTAGTACTCTCTAACACAATGTTTAAATTTTTAATATAATTATTAATTATATTATACTCAATATTAGCTATTTCTTAAGTGGGTTCTTTATATTAACATGCACAAGTACTTGCAATTTTCATCCAGAATGCAGAATTCAAATTTCATTTTAGTCAATTTGAGGCAAAGGATACTATTAGGACAATTTACACTTGCATAGATGTAAACTAAGTCATTAAGCTCTTCCCTCCCTGCCAGGAAAGCATTTTCTGATCCTGTATTTACTTTGTTTTATTAAAGACCCCTCCAAAAAATAGGAAAAGCAAGCATTGATTAAAAACAACATGGCCTTCAAATAGTAGAGAATGCAGAAAAAGCATATTACTTGGTACAAACACTCCAAGTAAAGTATAAAGACACTCATATTTAATATCATATTAAGTAGTAATTTTTCATGGCCGGAAGGACCACAGAGATCATTCAACCCTAAAACTTCTTAATAAAGAGGCTTTCTCAGAAAGCTAGCTGTCATTATTTTTCCCAGTTGGCAGGATGGCCAGGAACATTCACATCAGCATATCCTGGGGCTGGTTCCATAAAGAACTCTCTGCTCCTCCAAGAGGACACCTGTCACCCCAGCTCAGCTGATTCCTTCCCAGGCTCCATTCATTCCAAGTGGCTTTGAGCCCCTCTGTGTTCCTAGCTCTGTGCCAGGTGCCGGGATACAAAGATGAATAGGATGACGGTGACCCCTGACCACCTGGTGCTTCCAGCCCAGTGCGGGCGACAGACATCACTCATGTTATCACACAAGTACATTCGTCAGTACAAAGTGTACTTCGTGTGATAAAGGGAAGTTTCAGCGTCCTGTGATATGGTCTCAGGGCCTGTCCAGCCCGGCCCAGAGACTTAGGGAAGTTGCCTTTGAGCTGAGAGTAAGACAAGGATGAAAGTCTGGGCTGTACCACCCGCTGAAGGCCATCCCGTCTGGAACCCAGAGCACAGGGAAGGAAGTTCTATGGGACCACATCATGCAGGAACGTGTAGACTGCAAGGATTTGAGTCTTTTTTTTTTTTTAAGAGAAAAGATATGTTTTATTTAAAACACCAAAGATTTACAGCCAAATAAATAGCTGAAGGAAAATTATGAAATACACTGCATATTATATTTAGCAATTTAGATTTAAAAATGTAAGATAATTAGAAGGATTTGAGTCTTTATTCTGAAGTTTTAAGCAAAGGGTGACAGAACAGATTTGCATTTGGAAAATCACTCCGGCTAGTGTGCAGGGAACAGATTGGTGTCAAAATGATGGACAACAGTGAGGAAGGTAGTAGGTCAGTCCAGGTGAGGGAGGTCGATGGGGTGGCGGCCTGTCCTAGAGGTGGCACTACTGGAGAGGAGAGGTCGGACAGATTTGAGAGAGGTTTTGAATATAAAATTAAAAAGACATGTTGGTTCTCACAGTTTGAAGAGTCACCGAATGCTGGGATGGTTTTTTTGCAGTGTGCTTTCTGAGAGGTCCAATAACCGATCCCAGTTTCCCTAATGAGACTGAGTGAAGACTGTCATTCTACGGCGGCCACAGCTCTGCAGTTCTTCACCATGTGTAGATGCCCCAGGAGCAGAAATGTTCACACTCTGTAACCTTCTGGTCACTGCAAAAGCCTTTGGATTCCCAGCCCTGCTAATTCAAGTCGCTTTGCTCCTGATTAACTCATAGACGTCTTCAAAATGTGAAAGCATCCAAAAACCCAGGGTACCTGTGTGTCTAAAGATCTTCTGAGTCATATCATAGTTTCTAAACATCCGTTCCTTAAATCCTTACACCAGCGTGGTCTGGAGGACTTTACAACCGAGCAAAGATAGCTGACCTCACATAACACACTGTATGAGTATCCTTCCTTAAGTGGATACTGGGTCTTGAAATTAAACATTCACATTTAGACCAAAATGATGCAGACCTTCCATTCTTCCTCCACTTTCCCTTCCCCTCCCTGCTTCCAAAAGTACCGGTGCTGCCCGGAATCTTCCTGCAGGCTGTCTTCTCTTTTTCCAAAGCAGAGTTTCCCAAACCACTGGTGCTGGTCCTGAGCTTTCCACCTTCAGGTTCCGATGTTCATATACTCGTTCAACCAGGACATGTTCCTCAGAGCCTATTCTATGCCAGCCCCTATTAAATATCTCCAAGAGATGGTCCTCCAACAGCTCTAATCCACATATCAGAAGTTAAATTGATCATCAGACCGCCCCAAATCTACCCCTTCCTTGTGTTCACTGTCTCAGCGAAGGTTAACATAACTCACTTGTTTTAGCTCCGCCAACACCTACCCCCATCCCTCCTGCCCTTCACAACCCAGTCACCAAGTCCTCTTTCAAATCCATCCCCTTTCCTGCCATCCTTCCCTGTCAGGGCCTCTGTCCATACCCTTGTCATTCCTAGTATAATAAGGTCACACCGAGTCTTCCACCTCCAATCAACGTTTCCAATGCAAGCCATCTATTATAAAGACTGATCCTGTCACTTCTGTGCCTGAAAATCCCCAGGGCGTTTCCTCGTCTCCTTTAGGATAAAATCCGAGCATCTCCGTACAGCAAACAGGACCCTTAAGACTGTGCTCCTTCGCCCTTTGGCTGCATCCCAGCACCACCCCCGGCAGAGCAGTCATGACTGATTCCTCGTTCTGCAGTTATACAACAAGGTCAAGTCCATGTACATGCTCTCTGTGTCTCCTCCTGCTACTGCCCGTCACCCTCATGGTCCTGTTCTAATATTACTTCTCTGCACAGGATGCTCAGGGTCAGGCCCACGTGTGCCCCTGTCAATTTACTTTGTCCATCAATTTACTAAGACACTCGGATCACCGCTTACTCTGATCCTGTGTCCTGTCTCTCTCTCTATCCCACTCAACCCAACCTTCTGGAGCACAGACCTCAGATCCCCTAGGACCAACCACCATACAGGAAACGCAGTAAGTGACCAGCCAGCACTTGCTGAACCAGGACTGACGATTGTAATAAACTTAAAAATGATCAAGTGCTTTTGTGTGCTCAGTGCATTAGCAAGTTCGGGAGAAATGCACACACACCCGTTAAGGAAACAGAATTAGATCTTGAGTGAGACAGTGAACAGGTAAGTATAAAAAACTCAACTATGGGACGCCCTGAACAAAATGACTTTCAAGATATCTTTTTACACAATCAATAGTAAAAATACATTTTATATCACAAATTCTCCCCATCCAATCATGCTTAATAAAGAAATTTAAAATTTTACAAATATAATACTTCGTCTCACTATATAGGTTGCCTTCTGATATTTTTTCTGTAACTATTTCATTTTTAAAATGTTGGCTCTAAGCCACTCAATTTATTTTATGACTCATTTTGGAAAATACTGCTTTAGTATATTTACCATATTTGATTTACACAGATTTCTATTCACCCAACTTCTGTAAATAATTAAGGCTGTATGTAAAAAGTAAATAAGTAATTTCTCTAATTTTTAGGGCTACTTGAAACTCATCGATTTCCTTAACAGGAGATCCTCACTGCCAAAGCCACACTACTTTTTTTCATGAGATTCATATTTGTTTATTTATTTATTTTTGGCTGTATTAGGTCTTCGTTGCTGTGCGTGAGCTTTCTCTAGTTGCGTGAGCGGGGGCTACTCTTCGTTGCGGTGTGTGGGCTTCTCACTGCGGTGGCTTCTCTTGTTGTGGAGCACAGGCTCTAGGCATGAGGGCTTCAGTAGTTGTGGCTCGTGGGCTCTGGAGTGCAGGCTCAGTAGTTATGGCTCACGGGCTAAGAGCACAGGCTCAGTAGTTGTGGCATACAGGCTTAGTTGCTCTGCATTATGTGGGATCTTCCCAGACCAGCGCTCGAACCCATGTCCCCTGCATTGGCAGGTGGTTTCTCAACCACTGTGCCACCAAGGAAGTCCTACACTACTTTTTAATGACAGCAAATAGCTTGTGATGACAATTTTCGGAGATATTTCGCACACATTGAACTCAATGGAAGCAGGCTGAGACTTGAAGCAGGATTTGCCATCACCAGGTTGACATTTTCTGTCTTCTAGGTCGATTATAAACATTTTGAATCATATTTCCTATTGTGAAAAAGCTCTCTGATGGTTCTCCTTTTCTATTAGTGTGATTTATTTTTTTATTTGTTTCTTAACAAGATACTTTAATGTAAAATACGATTATGGGATAGTTTTCTTGAAATGAAACTAGTGATAGGAATCAATTCAACATTGATATGAAGAATCATTCCAGAATATTATTCTTTTTTTTCCTATTTCTAGACAACTCTATTACTCAGAATAAATGACATATAGCTCTCCTATCAGCATTGTATTTGGCAAGGAAATTTGCAATGTTTCTTCTTTAATCTTAAGAAACACGTATCTGCCAACCATTATGTTGCCTTGTGAAAAGTAATAAATGTTACACTTCATATGTCAGCATTTCAGTGCCCAGTAAAGGAGAGTGTTCATTGTTTTCTAAATGAAAGAGCAAAAAATTCAGAAAGATAAAAAGATTTTGCCAGTGTTTCAATGTAGAAACATTTTTCTCTTAAAGAAAAACAACCTGTTACAAGAACTATACCTGAAATGAGGATATTTGTCATTATATATATGGCTTCATGACTAAACTCGTGAATATTTTAAATTGAGACTTTGAAAAGCACACTTACATAAATAATTGTTTTGTTTTTAAATAACTTATATTTCAACACAAGATTTAAGCTCTGTTGAGAAATTTGTCAAAATTAAATTTCTAACCTACCTTCCTGCTAAGCATAGCAGCACAGCTGCCATGAATTCAAAATCTGAATACACAACTTTTATAAGTGAGACTTAGAACACCATTTTCAACATATAGTATGGGGACCTCTTGCTGTTTCAAGGCCATGGGTTTCCTCACTACATTTAGTGGTGATGTTACCTCTGAAGGCTTGAGAGGAGAATAAAGAAGGAGGCTATGTGATTCCATATCCATGTAGGTATTGTTCTATTTCAGGTGACTTAGAATTGTTTACACAAAAAAAATGTCAAAACTATTTATTGGGAATTTTCCATATTGTTTTGTGGACCGTAGGAGGGCAGCCCCCTGCCCAGGGTGGGCAGCGTCCATGCCGGGGGGAGGACCTGCAGAGGCCACTGTCCAGTGAGGTGTGGTACCCGAGTGGGGGAGGGGATGTCTGGAGGGCAGTGAAGAGGATGCCGCAGCGACACTGGGACCTGTAAGAGGCTGGGCAGGGGACGGCAGTGCTGACAGCCTGGGCAGAGTAAGGAGGGCACCGGTGCAGGGAGATGGGGTGGCAGCAGTGATGATCACAGGTCACACAGAGGGGTCCGATCCAGTAGAGACTATGTCAGGGCTGGTGAGAGCCAGGTTTCTCACTGTCAGAGGAGGGGGCACAAATATGGAAAGGGAGAAGACGAGAATGAATCTTGTGGTGTGGCATCAAAGTTGGAGATCTCGGCATGAAGTCATGTTTTCCAACATAGATGACATAGAAATAGATGCAGAGGTAAATGTGTGTGTATCCGGGTTCTCCAGAGAAACAGAAGCAGTAAGATGTTCGTGTGTGTGTGCGTGTGTGTGTGTGTGTGTGTGTGTGGTTTACTGTAAGAAATTGGCTCAGGTGATTATGGAGGCTGGCAGGTTCCAGGACCAGGAGTTGGCCAGCTAGACCCTGGGAGAGCTGGTGGTGTACTTCCCGTCTGGACATAGCAGGCTCAAGACTCAGGAAGAGCCGGTGTTTAGGTCTGAGTCCAAAGGCAGGAGAAATGGATGTCCCAGTTCAAAGGCAGTCAGACAGGAGGAGTTTCCCCTTGTTTGTGGGAAGGTCAGGGTTGTTCTATTCAGGTCTTCAACTGATTAGATGAGGCACCCCCATTGCGGAGGGCAACCTGCTTTACTCAGGACACTGCTTCACGGGTTAATCTTACCTGAAACACCCAACACCCTCACAGACACACCCAGAATACTGTGTGACCAAGTGTCTGGGCACCCCATGGCCCAATCACATTGACGCATGGAATTAACCATCACAGTGTGTGTGTGCTTGTGTGTTCGTGTTTAAAATACCTACCACCCAGATCTTGGTTACTAAATAGTATTCTCCCTTAAAAGAGCTCCTTGGAGAAATGACTGAATCCATGGCTGGGCAGGGAAAGCATAAGATAATCCTGGACCATCTTGCTGTGCTGTAAACAAGTGCTGGAGGAATAGTGAAGGTGCGTCAAAGGACACAGGGGCCAGCCTGAAAAGGCTCCCACTGGCCAAAACCAGGACAAAATAAGTAATAATAGCAACAGGCTATAACATCAAATAGAATAAGAATCCATGAGCCCATACTTACATAAATTAATTGAAAGTTTGATGAGGCCACTCTCATACTTACACAATCTCAAAGCACATACACACTAAACATGTAGTAATTACAAAGGGAAAATTGGTAATTTCTCATGGCGAATCCTGGCAGACACCACTTTACACAAATGACTGACATTAATAGTCAATAGGACAAATCAAATCAAGGACGCAATGAGACAAATGTAGTGCCACTTCTGGGGTACTCCTGCAAGGCATAAAATGCATATTCTGAATCTAATTATGAGGAAACACAAGACAAACCAAAATTCAGGGGCATTCTACAAAATAGCTGACCTTTATCTTTGAAAGTGCCAAGGTCATGAGGTCAAGGAAATACTGAGGATCTGTCCCAAATTGAAGGAGAGTAAAGGGATATGACAACTAGATGCAACATGTGATTCTGAACTGAATCCTTTTCTCGTAAAAGACATGGTTTGATAAAATGTAAATGAGATCTGAGACTATACAGGAGTGGTATATTTATATTAATTTCCTGATGCGGATGGTCTGTAGTAACGTAAGGTAATGTCTTCATTTATAAGACACACTCATTGAAGTACTTGGGGTGATGGAGCACCACATCATCAACTTACTCTTTGCTCTGTTCTTGCAGCTTTTCCCCATGTTTGAAATTGTTTCAAAATAATATATATATATATATATATATATATATATATATATATATATATATATATATAATGGAACATTTTATTCCATCAGCAATCTGAAATATTGCTGGTACAGTTCTTTGGCTATACTCCCTTAACCATTATGTCTGTTTACTTTGGAGCGAAAAGTCAGTAATTACTACACTCTCATCTTATAAATTACTAGTTATGATTTTTAAAATCTGAAACAAATTCTTGGGATTGGATTTTCATTATGCAAAACCTTATCGAGCTAGTCGTGGTACTTGAATACACGTCGTTGTGAGGGTACGGTCTCATTTTCCTCCTTGTGTTACCGCAAGTGGGGTCCAGCTGCTCGCCGCTCAAAAGCCAATAAAGAGGTAAAGTTGGTGGAAAGGAAAGTTTGCTTTATTTTGGATGTCAGCAACTGGGGGGGGGGGCGGTGGGGGGGCAGGGCAGACGCTTGTCCAAAGGCCGACTCCCCTCACTGACAACCAGTGGGCAAGAGCTTTTATAGACAGAGGGAGGGGGTTTCATGCAGAAACAGCACAGACAGCTCCGACCATCACCTTGAAATTGGTCATCGGTGGTCTGACCAGCGTCATCTTGATTGTTTTAAACACAGTTAATCTTCAGTTCCAGGGTCGGTTTGTTCCCCTTTCCTTGAGGCCAGTTCTCAGAATTGTGGCAGCTTCTGTCATGGCTACAGTCTGGTCATCATGTAGCTCACTTCTTCCACCTGATTGGGTTTCCAGTATCCATAAGACAGGTCCCAGGATATGGCTCAGAATATTCTCTATAGCCCTTGAGAAGGAACTAAAGGTCCTTGATTTTGCTTAATGACTAAACTTTATTATTTAGTCTTGTTGGACTGTTTCCCTTTGTTTCTGCATTTTCTCACTTCTCTGATTAAACTTATTCTTTGGCTAAAGTTTTTCCACAGACAAAAGGCAGGCGGAGGGCATGGGGGACAAGGACCATAGCGTCCTGCTCTGGTTTCACTTGGATATCCCTCTTCTTTCTAGAAACTTTCCCACTGCCACTTGAGTGAAATTGCTTTAACAGTTGTTCTCACCTATCTCTTTCTTTATTATTAAACTCTGAGGACACATCAGTCCTTGCTTGATGTCTCCAAAACTTTTATGCCCTTGACCTCCATTTCCTTGAAACTCTCTTGTCCCTGGCCTCTGTGACAGACCTCCTCAGCGCTGGCCTCTCCAGGAATTGCTTCTCTGTGGCATCTTTAGACTCTTTCCCTCCGATAGGCCCTGAAATGTCGATGTTCCTCTGAGTCCTGTTCTCCTGTGTCATCTCAGCCCGTAATGCACACCTTTCCTGACTGCCTCTTCAGTCTTGGTCATCACCTGCTTGCTGATGGGCTCGAGTCTCTCCTGTGGCCAGAGACCACGCCTGAGGACGACCTGAATGGCCCACTGCCTGCTGGACACGCCCACATTCTGTCCCGCGAGCATCTCACAGTCTTTACATCATTAACGCCATTTCCCATCCCCCCCCTTAAATCCCCTCCACCAGGCTTGCTGCAGTGAAACACATCACCATCTACCTAGGGGCCAATCAGCCAAAAAGATCTTTTGTAACTTCCTTATGATTTATCAAATCCATACGTTTCTTTCTCTCCCCTCCCACCGTCTCAGTTCAGACCACCGTTATCTCTTCTCTGGATTACAGCCTGAGTTGGTGTCCTGCGCAGAAGGTTGGTTTTGTCCGCCTCCAATGTGCCTTCCTGGTGATGCCGGGTATGCAAGTGACAGTACCATCCTGCCAGGAAAATCCTCTGATCACAATATCCTGTGTTGTCTTGCCATTGCCTTTGGGCAGAAATGTGAACTTCTTAGCAAGACGTGAGCCATCCTTCCCCATCCAGGCACCTCTCACCTCTTCAGCTTCATCTTTTCTCACCCTCACCCTCTCATCAACATTGTGCCCCTTGCTGTCCCATGACAAAGCCATACTTTACCCAACTTCTGACCGGAACACGCTTCAGGCCCCATTTCTTTTCTCCTTCGTCGGCTGGTTAATTGTTGGCCATAACCCAGAGGCCCCAGGTGTTTCCCAACAGTCCCTCAGCCACTGGCTCCGCCCTCAGAGTCCTGTGATTGTCCCGTCTTTCGATCAAAACACTTATCGTACCATATTGCTATGTTCTGTCTCTACCCTCGTAACCACAATCAAGCTTCAAATCCTTCCGTAGCTTCGCACAACTCTCAGAGTGAAATCCACTTCTCCCCTCTGGTTCTCGTAACTTCACATTATCTGACCCCTCTGCAAATCTCCCACCTCCCCCGGTCTACTCCCTACCACCCCCAGTGTCCTCACGTGCTGCTGGCCCGTGTTCACTTGGAGGTTAGCTTGCGTCCCCCGGTCTTTCCGTGGGCTATCCTTCCTGTCATTCGTACCGAACTTAAATGTCATCTCAGCAGAGAGGCTCCCCAGACCACCCTATCTGCGGCAGCCCCTCCATCATCCTCTGCCCTCTGCACCATTTCAACTCTTGGCATTGTACCCATCACTACTGTTTATTTACCTTCTTTATTAATCTATTTATTTCTTACCTGTGTGCCCCCAGCCAGAAGGTCAACTCCATGAGAGTACAGACCTTGCCTGCTTTGTTTCTGTACATGTTCCTAATGCCAAGAAAAATGCCTCAATAGATAATTAGTTGAACGAATGACTCCCCTATAGGATTACAGGCTTCTTGATGACAGACTCACTCATCAATCTCTGTTTATGTGACATCATCCTTGGCATATCAAAGGCAGGACTCTCACTAATTCATTCAACAGATACTTGGGTTATCTGTGTATCCAAGCTGTGTGCAACAGGTGCAAGTGAGAAAAACACAGTCCAGTGACAAAAACTCATCATCCGACGGGAGAGACCCCAATTATGCAAATGCAGTCCAGTTTTCCCAAGTTGTCCAGCCTTCCAGAATCACCCTTCACTTTGATCACATAATATAAAACAATTCAAAAGCCCATGCCAAGTGAAATCCAGCAAGCTGGCTGATGTTGCTAAAAACCCATCAGGGGACGGGAGTGATTGGTTTCAGCAGTGGTCTGTCACCTCTTGCTCTAATCCCTGCCCCACGTTCCACTCTCCACTTCCTACGGCTGCTGCCCTCTGTCCCCCCGCAAGAGAATTTCCCTTCTTTCTTCCACCAAACACAAGTCTGCTGTACATTACTGATCTGTAATGAAGATTTGGGGACTTAAGGGGAAATTATAATTCAGAACAGAAAACGATCTACTATTAAATAGCAATTCCGAAACCTCACAGGCTTTTTTCCAACGAGAAAGCTCTCACTCATCTTGGTCTTTTTTTTCCCTCAGTTCTCAGCCTGCAACTGTATTGCTAGACCCTATGTCCACCTACAAAGACCTTTCTCCCAGAAAATTCCCATTACTTTATTATCCAGAACACTTAGCTTCCCCAGCACCACACTTTCTCTCCTAAATAAGTCACCTATGCCATTCACAGGGGGCCACAAATAGGTTTTCTTGAAGGAAAGAGCTGCCCACTCCCATTGATGGGGGGTTGGCTGTGTTTAAACAGAGCGGAGCTATTACCTCCCACATTTTAGATAATGGACTTCTCTCAAAAATGCTTAAAATTACATTTAATTTGGGGTTAAACGTACTGCACGACTGACTCACTGACACTGTTCAGAATGAAGTCTTTAAGTCTTTTGGAAGAGTTGCCTTTTAAGCGAATCTCTGCCACTTTGTGCTCGTTGATTTGGAATTCTGACCAAAGTACAGACGTTTATCCCTATTCAGTTTCATCTTATTATATTTGGCCCATCATTTCAGGCTGTCAAGATCTTCCAGGAGCTTGGTTCTGGCACACAGTAAACTCACTACCCTGCCAACTTTGTGTCAAATGCAACTTGCTGAACTACGTTCTCTATCCTCTTAGAAGCCACCAAAAATGGCTGGTAAACATGTGCTGTTCTGTTACAGGATTCCAAGAGCTAAAGAAGATGAAAATCACCAAATGAGACACATAAGGACAAATATCTTTAGATGGATGGTGAAGATCTCACGTTCAGGCGTGTGTCTCCCATTTCTCTAGATAATCCCATCACTACTTATCTTGAGGTGTAGGTTGTTCTGGGGGAGGGGATGAGGCTGGGAGCAGTCAGCTGCCTTAAAACACGCTTTACTGCGGCGGGCAGGGCAGGGTGGTCTCAGGCAAGTGCCAGGCAAGAGCAGGGTGGTCTTGCACGGCTTTGGGAGGGAGCAGCCCCTGAAATTGTGCAAACTAGACTTCCCACCTGTCATCCCAGCCAACGTCCCAGAGTGTGGAGAAACATTTAATTTACAGAAGGTGTCTTTACCAAAGTTTACCCCATCAGCCCGAGCTTGAGCTGTCAGATTACCACCTTCTTTTCTCTGCTGGCTGAAACCCCACCATTAAGCTCATTTCTCTAGGGATCCGAGACCACAGTCATTGAGGGAGAGCTCCAGGCACCAGAAATGATAATAGGGTCAACACACCTTTTTATTAAGAACCTAAACCAAAAAAGCCAGTTTATTCAATGCATTTTGCAACCTCCTGTGTCAGCCTCTGTATTATTTTCTTTGTTCTGCTTTTCCCATTTCCTTGCAGTTGGGTCCGTCAATACCTTCACTGCCCAAAAAGCCAGGTTCGAAACCAATTGTGGCTTAGTTAGGTGTGTTGGGATCCTCTTGGCAACCCTGTATTCGTGCATGCAATTAACTTGCTCTGTCCAAACCTGCTCGGCCGTGCTTTCTGGGGGTCTGGGTCGCTACCCTGTGTCCAAATCTCTGTTCCCCAGGACAGACACCTAAGTGACCCCGTAGCTGCAAGCCACAGTGCCCCCTCTCCTGCCCCACACCCATCAGTGTGACACCAGTGCTACTGGGCCGTGGAGGTTGTGTTCTCAGCTACAAAATTGTGTCTCTTCACCCATGCTCTTCTTATATAGCTGTTTACTGGGTTGAATACACACAGATTCTCTTTTACATTTTAAATAGTAGGTAATTCATAGTTATTTGATGAATGAGTGAAAGAGCAGTAGCTACTGGGTGTTCAACACTCAGGAAGCTGTGATTAAATTAACTGAGCGGCTAATGGTCCTCACAGTGTGTGAATACTTGGGAGCCGGACAGAGGGCAGCTCTTCTGGCCGGGGGTCTGCAGTTCAGCTATGCCCCACCAGCTCTAAGCATTGCTTCACTTGACACTCTAGTTGGCAAAATCAGGGTTGACAAGTTCAGTGCCTAGTGAATACAGGGAATTCACAGAAAAATAACAAAAACCAGTTTGGGATTGACATGTACACACTGCTATATTTAAAATGGATAACCAACAAGGACCTACTGTACAGCACAGGGAACTCTGCTCAATATTATGTAACAACCTAAACGGGAAAAGCATATGAAAAAGAATAGATACATGTGTATGTATAACTGAATCACTTTGCTGTCCATCTGAAACTATCACAACATTGTTAATCAACTATACTCCAATATAAAATTAAAAGTTTAAAAAATTCTTAAAAATAACAAAAATGTATTGTGTGTAGAAAACAAACTTATGGTTACCAAAGGGGATAGTGGAGATTGGGGCTGAGGGAGGGGAGAGATAAATTAGGAATTTAGGATTAGCAGATACTCACTACTGTACATAAAATAGATAAACAACAAGGTCCTACTGTAGAGCACAGGGAACTCTACCCAATATCTTGTAATAACCTATAACGGAAAAGAATCTGAAAAAATATACATATGTATAACTGAATCACTTTGCCGTATACTTGAAACTAACACAACATTGTAAATTAACTATACCTCAATTTAAAAATTTTTTAAATTAAAAAAAAACACAATAAATAAATATGACATCCCACTGGGGGAAAAAATGTATCATGCGTGCATTCACGCACACGCGCGCACACACACACACACACACAGATATAAATTCATAAAGGGCAGTAGCTCCAGAACATGTCAAGTTCTTTGCCACTCCTCTTGCTCCAGTATCGCTCTTTTCAGTATACAGAAACAAGCAGCTAAGGTCGACTCTTATGTTAACTTTATGCAAGGCAGGTTGTATCCCTTCTTTTTTTTTTTTTTTTTGTATCTCTTCTTAATGTTTTAAAATTTGATCCAATGACTTAAAATGTTTTAAAACAATTAATGTCTAAGATGTGATTAAAAACAGTAGTTTTATTTTTGCATTTGCACTTTCCCTGAAGGTGTTTTCACAAGTCCTATTTGCTCTTTCAATAACTGTATTTTTTTAATTAATTAATTAAGTAATTTATTTATTTTTGGCTGAGTTTGGTCTTTGTTGCTGTGTGCAGGCTTTCTCTAGTTGCGGTGCGCGGGCTTCTCATTGCGGTGGCTTCTCTTGTTGCGGAGCAAGGGCTCTAGGCGCATGGGCTTCAGTAGTTGTGCCGCATGGGCTTCAGTAGTTGTGTCATGTGGGCTCCGTAGTTGTGGCTCGTGGGCTCCAGAGCGCAAGCTCAGTAGTTGTGGCACACAGGCTTAGTTGCTCCACGGCATGTGGGATCTTCCCAGACCAGGGCTCAAACCCGTGTCCCCTGCATTGGCAGGCAGATTCTTTACCACTGCATCACCAGGGAAGCCCCAATAACTGTATTTTAAGACGTTATTTGTCATTACTATAGGCACTAGGAATACAGCAGTGAAAACATCCATAATTCCTACCTTCATACAGGTTATAAACTAGAGGGACAGGCAGAATAAACCTGCACCTAGGAAACATGTGGTTAAAGATGCGTTATATCTTATATCCAACACCCCCATTAAAATTTTATGAACCTGCTATTTAGAAAAAGAAGAGGAGATGCGTCATAAACAGATGAGAGATTTTAGCAAATTTATGGAATTCATAAAAGAAGTGGAGAAGTGTTAACTGGGAATTAGGTCAGAGGAAATCTCAAGCCTGGGATTCACAGAGAAGCTTATAGTCTAAACTCATCTGTAATGCAGAATCCAGGTGATGCTTAGGACTGAAAAATGCTACTTTCAACTGAGAGCAAAGTTAGGCATGAGGCTAAAAACAGGAGGGAGAATAGAAAGTCTGTATGTGGACCAGGGACTGCCCCACACATCTATCTCCCCAGCCTCCACATGAAGTACACTCAGAAGCAGGCTTCTATCCACTGAGCAGGAGGGAATTTCTCTAAAGAAGCTGAATGATACTATTAAATCCAACTTATTAAATTTTTTTAAATGTGATTTTTTTAATGTGATTTTAACAACAATTAAATTATCTCCAGTGAAGACAGTAAGGCAGCACAATGGAAAGAGCATTGAATCAGGTACCACATTTCTGCTACCAAGATCACTATGATGGTGAGTCAATCACCTAACTTCTCTGGTCTTTAGTGAGAACTTGTAAAATAAGGAGTTGGACCCATAGATGATCTCTAAAGTCTCCTTCAGTTCCACAGCTCATTGTTTATAAGTCTATGCAAAAACTTAGAATTTGTACAAAACCACAACAGAGATAAGATACATACTCGTATGTTCCTTATTATACTTCCAGTATGGATAAGGCCCTACCGCCTGAGGGGTGAGAGCACATCTTTGGAGGAACCAGATGTCCAAGCTGAAAGCCCTGCCTGGCATCTTTTTTTTTTTTTTTTTTAATATATTTATTTATTTAGTTTTGGCTGTGTTGGGTCTTCGTTTCTGTGCAAGGGCTTTCTCTAGTTGTGGCAAGCGGGGGCCACTCTTCATCACGGTGCACGGGCCTCTCACTATCGCGGCCTCTCTTGTTGCGGAGCACAGGCTCCAGACGCGCAGGCTCAGTAGTTGTGGCTCACGGGCCTAGTTGCTCCGCGGCACGTGGGATCTTCCCAGACCAGGGCTCGAACCCATGTCCCCTGCATTGGCAGGCAGATTCTCAACCACTGCGCCACCAGGGAAGCCCCTGGCATCTTTTTTATATCTTGTATTTAATTTTTTTTGCAGTCTGTTTGTTGAGACTTCCTATTTTTTCAGTTATTTCAAGCTTGTTGAAACACTTTTAGGATGGCCGGTTTAAAATCCTTGTTATACAGTTCCAACCGTTGTTTCATCATCTTGGTGTTTTCATCTGTTGATTGTCTTTTCTCATTCAAGATAGGAATTTTCTGTACCTAAGTATTACAGGTGATTTTGTATTGTATCTAGATATTTTGGTTACTATGTTATGAGACTCTGTAGATTATTTAAACCATCTGTTTTAGCAGGCCTCCTTTTACATCATGCCAATGGAAAAACGGAGGCACAGCTTCATTACCGCCAACCAGGATTGTGTTTCCCACTTAGCCGCCACAGTTGACCCTCCAGGAAAGGATGCCTTGTTGTTACTGGGTGAGTGTGGGACTGCAGGCTCACTGCTAGCTTCTACTGACATCACTCTGACGTGAGGGGAGGAATGTCTCCCCCTGACATGGCCTCCACTGACACCATGAGCGTGGGGTGGGGTGGGCGTGTTAGCTTTGGGAAGGGAGGAAAGTTCTGGCTTCCCACTGCACCCTCACTGATTCCACCCCAGAGGTGAAGGTGGTACAGCTTCACCAGGGTGGACACTTAGGCTCACCACTCTGCCTTTGCTGTCGGGGGTGGGGGGTGGGGTCAGTCACAGTTTTGTCCATGGTGTTTGGCTGCACTAAGGACAGAGGTTATTGTCTGAAAGTTTTCTGTGTTTCTAGGCTTCCCCTTTTCTTATCCTTTGGCTTGAGAGAGTAGGGTTTTCTTAGGACTTTTTGTTTTTGGTCTTCACCCATTGGTGTTCCCAGCACACAGTTAGGGTCGTGAGACAAAAAGAAAAGCCAGGAAACCTACTTGGCTTCTCTCCACCTTTCAGATTCATCCAGTGTTTGTTCAGTACATAATGTTAGGGTTTTAAAGTTGACTTAGCAGGAGCAATAAGGAGAAGTGCATTTAATCCACCTTGTCCTCAGAACTGGACTGAGTTTCTCTCAATATGGTTTTAAGTTGCATTTCTCTAGTTGCTAATTACGTGTCTTACTTGACATCTCTATATCCTCTTTGGTGAAATGTCTGGTCATGTCTTCCGTCCATTTTCTAATTGAATTATTTAGTTTTTTTAACTGTTAAATTCAGAGAGTTCTTTGCATAATCTAGACACAAGTCCTTTGTAGATATGTGGTTTGAAATTATTATTGCCCAGTCTGTAACTTGACTTTTTGTCCTCTTAACAGACTCTTTCACAGAGCAAAAGTTTTAAAATTTGATGAAGGTAATTTTTTTTTTACCAGCTTTGAATACTGAGACCTTTTTCCTGCAACCACTTCTCTGAGAGCACTGCAACAATTGGAGGGCTGTTAGCACCAGCGTGGGGCTCAGCCAGGAACCTCCAGTGCGTTAGGCCACAAGCCTTTCCCTGTGGTTCCTTTGTACATGCTCTTGAAACACTTGCTCATAAAAGAATGAAATAATGCCGTTTGCAGTGATGTGGATGGACCTAGAGATCGTCATACTGAGTGAAGTAAGTCAGACAGAGAAAGACAAATATCGTATGATATCACTCATATGTGGAATCTAAAAAATAATATGATACAGATGAACTTATTTACAAATAGAAATAGAGTCACAGGTGTAGAAAACAAACTTATGGGAAATGGGGGGGAGGGATAAATTGGGAGACTGTGATTGACATATACACATGACTATATATAAAATAGATAACTAATAAGGACCTACTGTATAGCACAGGGAACTCTGCTCAATACTCTGTAAGAGTCTAAAAAAGAGTGGATATATGTATATGTACAACTGATTCACTTTGCTGTACACCCGAAACTAACACAACGTTGTAAATCAACTATACTCCAATAAAAATTAAAAAAGAAATAGTTGCTCATATTAATATTTAATTATTTTATGTGCAAGATCATGAGCATGGGACTATAAGGGCAATATTTATTGAATAATCTAGTATAGAAAAATTAAGAATTTTTAAATTATTCAATAGTTGATTGTCAAGTAATCCTTCTTTTCTCTACTGAACTAATAGGTACTATCTACTGATAAATAATATAATCTCTTTTGGGGGTTGTCTACCCTCTCTTGATAAGTGTAATTACACATTTTCTAGTAGCCACTTTAAAAAAAATTTTTTTAAAGGTGAAATTAATTTTTTTTTAAAGGAATTCCTTTATTTATTTATTTATTTATTTTTGGCTGTGTTGGGTCTTCGTTTCTGTGCGAGGGCTTTCTCCAGTTGCGGCAAGCGGGGGCCACTCTTCATCGCGGTGCGCGGGCCTCTTACCATCACGGCCTTTCTTGTTGCGGAGCACAAGCTCCAGACGCGCAGGCTCAGTAGCTGTGGCTCACGGGCCTAGTTGCTCCGCAGCATGTGGGATCTTCCCAGACCAGGGCTCGAACCCATGTCCCCTGCATTGGCAGGCAGATTCTCAACCACTGCGCCACCAGGGAGGCCCGGTGAAATTAATTTTTAAGATATGTTTTACTTACCCATTTTAGGTTCCCAAGACAGAATAACAAATTTGGTCTCATTTGTCCCAGTTTGAGTAAAATTTTTCATGTCATTTAGAATTTTTCATGTCGTTTAGTAGGCAACTGCTCATCTATGAGGTATCTGTCCTTAGGTCAGCTGCTACCTTTTAATCCAGCCACTGGAGAGGAAAATTTATTTCTGGGAAGGCTACACATTGCAAGATGTGTGAATCAGAACCTATGATTTTTTACACCTAATGATACTTTCCGTTGGAAATGGAGTTGTTAAGCTCAGATAAAGGGGAAATAAATCCATATGAATAGCTGTTATCTTTCCATTACCTGTATATCAGGGTTCTATGTTCCATCATCGAGGGAATGAATTGATAAGGACTGTGACGTCCACCCTGCCAATTGCTTTATTTTATCAGATCGTTATACTCCCAACGGATGGAGAAAGAAGGCATTGATGGACTTGAGAATATGATTGATCTTTATCTTTAGTTTCCAGTAGACGCATATTTTTTACTAATTGCTTTTCGTGAGACTTCAAACAAGGTATTTCCCATCACCAACTCTCCTGCTGTCATTATTATCGTGCTCTTTTGTGTTTCTGTTTTACTGGTGAATCCAGCATCTCTCTATATCCCAACGTTGAACCACAACAAAATCTGTATGCAAGATTCTACAAGAAATAAATTTGCCTCCACAAGCCAAGATCAAACTGGCCTATCAAACAATAATGATAAAGTTTTCTTCATTTTGCTTCAGAAATTAAATTAGGATAAAAACCTAGAGGATGCTACCAAATTAAAATAGATTTGATTAATGGAAGTGTTTTATGGGGTTACATAATCTATTTTATCCATTTTATGGGATTTGATCAAGAAACACAAGGTACAGCAATGTCTCTGGGGATTATTATTGCTGTTTGTCTGCAGGGCTTCCTATTCATACTGTGTTTCTTCATCCACAATGTCTGCAGACTAAGGTAGTCCAGGTATATAACTGTCACACTTAAATATCAAAGGTATTTAAGAATGATAATGAGATTAAGGCAATTATATGAAATGTAACTTCTAAATACATGAATTTTAAACTTCTTAGAAACATTTTGCTACTTATAATTAATTAGCTTATTCAGAAGGAAAGAAGTAGGTGAGGGAGATTAAGAGGTACAAACTTCCAGTTGCAAAATAAATAAGTGATGGGTATGAAATGTACAGTGTGGGGAATATACTCAATAACTATGTAATTTCTTTGTATGGTGACATATTGTAACTAACTTTATTGTGGTGATCATGTTGAAATGTATAGAAATACCAAATCACTATGTTGTGTAACAGGAACTAACAAAATGTTTTAGGTCAATTATACTTCAAAAACAAACAAATACACTCATAGAAAAAGAGTTCAGACGTATAGTTACCAGAGGTGGGAGGTGGGGGGAGGGGGAATTGGATGAAGGCATCAAAAGGTACAAACTTCCAGTTATAAGATGAATAAGTACTAGGGATGTAATGTACAACATAATAAAGATAATTAACACTGCTGTGTGTTATATATGAAAGTCATCAAGAGAATAAACCCTAAGGGTTCTCAAAACAAGAAAAAAGGTTTTTTTATCTTGTTTCTTTAATGTTTTATCTGTATGACATGATGGATGTTTACTAAATTTACTGCTATAATCATTTCATTGTATGTAAGTCATCATTCTCTGCACCTTAAACGTATACAGTGATGTACATCAATTATACCTTAATAAAACTAGAAGAAAAAAATTAATTAGCTCAGTTAAAAATAAGGTCCTGTTTTAGAGAACAGTAGGTTGATAAAAAGCGTCTAACAATATTACCCCATATTTGGCAGGATAAATACATCAAGAAATTGTACTTATAAAGGCTAAAGTGGGGGACACAGCCAAGATGGTGGTGTGGGAAGACGCAGAGTTCAGGTCTCCCCACAACTGGGGCACCTGCCGGATGCTGGTGGGGGACCTCGACACCCAAGGAGATGGGAGGAACCCCCAAGTGAACCGGAAGGACGTGGGGGGACTGAGGGGGAAGGAGAAGTGGAGGCCGGACAGGACCAGCACCCCTGAGGGGTGGCTGGGAGGGGGGAGGGGTTTCCACACGTGGAGGGACCCTCAGGGGCTCGGATTGGGGGAGCGTGCCCAGCGTTTCCCCTGCCCAGTCGGCCTGGAAGCCTGCCCAGCTCTCAGGCTGGGACCTATGCCCTCAGAGGCCCCCTCCAGCCACATTGGTCCTGGTGGCATAGGAGGGAGGGCAGGGGGAGAACAGGAGAGGCAGGTGGGAGGGGCCCTCCAGGACTGGAGGAGTGGGAGAGGAGCAGAGGGCATTTGCCCACCCACTCAGGCCCAGGAAGCTTGCTGGGCTCCCAGGCTGGGGTCCCCACCCTCTGAGACCAGGGACACAACTGGGCCCCTTCTGTTCTATTGAGCCTAAGCCACACCCTCAACCCTCCCCCCCGCCACAGCCCCGAGCCTCTTCCAGCCCTGTGGGTCTTACGCATAGTCCCCACCCACCGCCTAAACTCCGCCCTTGCTTAAGCCCCGCCCTCCACAGCCAAAGTTTTTTCTGCCTTTTTTTTTTCTTTGTTACTATTGTTGTTCTGTTTTAACTTCCAGTTGTTTCATCTATATTTTTATTTTTATATTCTTTCTAACATATCTGTTAGTTTCCCAGTCTAATTTTATTTCTTACCTTTTGTTATTGTTCTCCTTTTTTACTTTTCATTTTTTTCCACTCCACGTGGCTTGCAGGATCTTGGTTCACGAGACGGGGGTTGGGCCAAAGCTCGTTCAGTGGGAGCTCCGAGTCCAAACCACTGGACTAACAGAGAACCTCACACCCCAGGGAATATTTATCAGAGTGAGGTCTCATGGAGGTCCTCATCTCAGCACCAAGACCCAGCTCTACCCAACAGCCTACAAAGTCCAGTGTTCGAAGCCTCAGGCCAAACAACCAGTAAGACAGGAACACAATCCCACTCATTAAAAAAAAAAAAAAAAAAAATGAACCGGCAGAAAAAATGTCACAGATGAAGGAGCAAGGTAAAAACCTACAAGACCAACTAAATGAAGAGGAAATAGGCAATCTATCTGAAAAAGAATTCAGAGTAATGATAGTAAAGATGATCCAGAATCTCAGAAAAAGAATGGAGGCACAGATTGAGAAAATACAAGAAATGCTTAACAAAGATCTAGAAATGAAAAATACACTAGAAGGAATCAATAACAGAATAACTAAGGCAGAAGAAATAATAAGTGAGCTGGAAGACAGAATGGTGGAAATAACTGCCAAGGAGCAGAATAAAGAAAAAAGAATGAAAAGAATTGAAGACAATATTAGAGACCTCTGGGACAACACTAAATGCACCCACATTCGAATTATAGGGGTTCCAGAAGAAGAAGAGAAAAAGAAAGGGATTGAGAAAATATTTGAAGAGATTATAGTGGAAAACTTCCCTAACATGGGAAAAGAAATAGTCACCCAAGTCCAGGAAAGGGCAGAGAGTCCCATACAGGATGAAAACTAGGAGAAACACACAAGACACATATTAATCAAACTAATATAAATTAAATTCAAAGAAAAAGTATTAAAAGCAGCAAGGGAAAGTAAAATATAACCTACAAAGGAATTCCCATAAGGTTATCAGCTGATTTTTCAGCAGAAACTCTGCAGGTGGACTTCCCTGGAGGCGCAGTGGTTAAGAATCTACCTGAATGCAGGGGACATGGGTTTGAGTCCTGGTCTGGGAAGATCCCACATGCCATGGAGCAACTAAGCCCGTGTGCCACAACTACTGGGCCTGCACTCTAAAGCCCATGAGCCACAACCACTGAGCACGTGCACCACAGCTATTAAAGGCCGCACACTCTAGGGTCCTTGCTCTGCAACAAGAGAAGCCACTGCAATGAGAAGCTCAAGCACCACAATGAAGAGTAGCCCCTGCTCACCACAACTAGAAAGCGCCCACGCACAGCAATGAAGACCCAGTGCAGCCAAAAGTAAATAAATAAATAAATTTTAAAAATAAAATCAAAATGTTAAAAATCAAAAAAGAAAGAAACTTTGGAGGTCAGAAGGGAGTGGCAGAATATACTTAAAGTGATGAAAGAGAAAAACCTACAACCAAGATTACTCTACCCAGCAAGGATCTCATTCAGATTTTATGGAGAAATCAAAAGCTTTTCAGACAAGCAAAAGCTAAGAGAATTCAGCACCACCAAACCAGTTTTACAACAAATGCTGAAGAAACTTCTCTAGGCGGGAAACACAAGAGAAGAAAAGACCCACAAAAACAAACTCAAAACAATTAAGAAAATGGCAATAGGAGCATACATATTGACAATAACCTTGGATGTAAATGGATTAAATGCCCCAAACAAAAGACACAGACTGGCTGAATGGATACAAAAACAAGATCCATATATATGCTGTCTACAAGAGACCCACTTCAGACCTAGGGACACACACAGACTGAAAGAGACGGAATGGAAAAGATATTCCATGCAAATGGAAATTAAAAGAGATCTGGAGTAGCAATACTCATATCAGATAAAATAGACTTTAAAATAAAGAATGTTACAAGAAACAAGGAAGGACACTACATAATGATCAAGGGAACAATCCAAGAAGAAGATATAACAATTATAAATATATATACATCCAGCATAGGAACACCTCAATACATAAGGCATGTGCTAACAGCTATAAAAGAGGAAACTGACAATAACACGATAATAGTGGGGGACTTTAATACCTCACTTACACCAATGGACAGATCATCCCAACAGCAAATTAATAAGGAAACACATGCTTTAAATGACACAATAGACCAGATAGATTTAATTGATATTTATAGGACATGACGTCTGAAAACAGCAGATTACACTTCTCAAGTGCACACGGAACATTCTCCAGGATAGATCACCTCTTGGGTCACAAATCAAGTCTCAGAAAATTTAAGAAAATTGAAATCATATCAAGCATCCTTTCTGACCACAATGCTATGAGATTGGAAATCAATGACAGGAAGAAAACTGTAAAAAACACAAATACATGAAGGCTAAACAGTGTGCTACTAAATTACCAAGCAATCACTGAAGAAATCAAAGAAGAAATAAAAAAATACATAGAAACAAATGACAATGACAACACCATGACCTAAAACCTATGGGATGCAGCAAAAGCAGTTCTAAGAGGGAAGTTCATAGCAATTCAATCTCACCTCAGGAAACAAGAAAAATCTCAAATAAACAATCTAACCCTACACCTAAAGCAACTAGAGAAAGAAGAGCTAAGAAAATCCAAAGTCAGTAGAAGGAAAGAAATCATAAATATCAGAGCAGAAATAAATGAAATAGAAATGAAGACAACAATAGCAAAGATGAATAAAACTAAAAGTTGGTTCTTTGAGAAGATAAACAAAATTGATAAATCCTTAGCCAGATTCATCAAGAAAAAGAGGGAGAGGACGCAAATCAATAAAATTAGAAATGAAAAAGGACAAATCACAACTGACATTGCAGAAATACAAAGGATTATAAGACACTACTACAAACAATTATATGCCAATAAAATGGACAAATTCTTGGAAAGTTACAATTTTCCAAGACTGTATCAGGAAGAATTCAAAAATATAAACAGACCTATCACAAGTAATGAAATTGAAACTGTAATTAAAAGTCTTCCAACAAAAAAAATTCCAGGACCAGATGGCTTTACAGGCGAATTCTACCAAACATATAGAGAAGAGCTAACACCAATCTTTCTCAAACTCTTCCAAAGAACTGCAGAGGGAGGAACACTCCCAAATTCATTCTACGAAGCCACCATCACCCTGATACCAAAACCAGAAAAAGATATCACAAAAAAAGAAAATCACAGACCAATAACACTGATGAACATAGATGCAAAAATCCTAAACAAAATAGTAGCAAACAGAATCCAACAACCTATTAAAAGAATCATACACCATAATCAAGTGGGATTTATCCCAGCAATGCAAGGATTCTTCAATGTACGCAAATCAATCAATGTGATACACCATATTAACAAATTAAGGAATAAAAACCATATGATCAACTTAATAGATGCAGAAAAAGCTTTTGACAAAATTCAATACCCATTTATGATAAAACCTCTCCAGAATGTGGGCATAGAGGGGACCTACCTCAACATAATAAGGCCATATATGACAAACCCACAGCCAACATCGTTCTCAATGGTGAAAAACTGAAAGCATTTCCACTAAGATCAGGAACAAGACAAGGATGTCCATTCTTGCCACTATTATTCAACACAGTATTGGACGTCCTAGCCACAGTAATCAGAGAAGAAAAAGAAATAAATGAATCCAAATTGGAAAAGAAGAAGTAAAACTGTCACTGTTTGCAGATGACAGGATACTATATATAGAAAATCCTAAAGATTCCACCAGAAAACTACCAGAACTAATCAATGAATTTGTTAAGGTTGCAGGATACAAAATTAATGCACAGAAATCTCTTGCACTCCTATATATTAACAATGAAAAATCAGAAAGACAAATTAAGGAAACAATTACATTTACCATTGCAGCAAAAAGAATAAAATACCTAGGAATAAACCTACCTAAGGAGGTGAAAGACTTGTACTCAGAAAAGTATAAAAGACTGATGAAAGAAATCAAAGATGACAAAAACAGATGGAGAAATATACTATGTTCTTGGATTGGAAGAATCAATATTGTGAAAATGACTATACTACCCAAAGCAATCTACAGATTCAGTGCAATCCCTATTGAACTACCAATGACATTCTTCACAGAATTAGAACAAAGATTTTTGCAATTTGTGTGGAAACTCAAAAGACTCCGAATAGCCAAAGCAAATTTGAGAGAGAAATACAGAGCTGGAGGAATCAGGCTTTCTGACTTCAGACTATACTACAAAGCTACAGTAATGAAGACAATATGGTACTGGCACAAAAACAGAAATATAGATCAGTAGTACAGGATAAAAAGCCCAGAAATAAACCCACGCATCTATGGTCACCTAATTTACGACAAAGGAGGCAAGAACATACAATGGAGAAAAGACAGCCTCTTCAATAAGAGGTGCTGGGAAAACTGGACAGCTACATGAAAAAGAATGAAATTAGAACACTACCTATCACCATACACAAAAATAATCTCAAAATGGATTAAAGACCTAACTGTAAGACCAGACTATAAAACTCTTAGAGGAAAACATAAGAGAAACACTCTTTGACATAAACCACAGCAAGGTCTTTTTGGACCCACCTCCTATAGTAATGAAAATAAAAACAAAAATAAACCAATGGGACCTAATTAAACTTAAAAGCTTTTGCACAGCAAGGAAACCATAAACAGGACGAAAAGAAAACCCTCAGAATGGGAGAACATATTTGCAAATGAAACAATGGACAATGGATTAATCTCCAAAATATACAAACAACTCATGGAGCTCAATATCAAAACAACAAACAACCCAATTAAAAAGTGGGTGGAAGACCTAAATAGACATTTTACCAAAGAAGACATAGAGATGGCCAAGAGGCACATGAAAAGCTGCTCAACATCACTAATTATTAGAGAAATGCAGATCAAAACTACAATGAGGTATCACCTCACACTGGTCAGAATGGCCATCATTCAAAAATCTACAAACAATAAATGCTGGAGATGGTGTGGAGAAAAGGGAACCTTCTTGCACTGTTAGTGGGAATGTAAATTGATACAGCCACTATGGAGAACAGTATGGAGGTTCCTGAAAAAAACTAAAAATAGAACTACCATACGACCCAGCAATCCCACTACTGGGCATATACCCTGAGAATACCATAATTCAAAAAGATACATGCACCCCAATGTTCACTGCAGCACCATTTACAATAGCCAGGACATGGAAGCAACCTAAATGTCCATCAACAGATGAATGGATAAAGAAGATGTGGCACATATATACAATGGAATATTACTCAGCCATAAAAAGGAAAGAAATTGAGTTATTTATAGTGAGGTAGATGGATTTAGATTCTGTCATACAGAGTGAAGAAAGTAGGAAAGAGAAAAACAAATACTGTATGCTAACACATGTATATGGAATAAAAAAAAAAAAAAGGTAATGATAAACCTAGTGGCAGGACAGGAATAAAGACATAGATGTAGAGACCAGACTTGAGGACACGGGGAGAGGGAAGGGTAAGCTGGGATGAAGTGAGAGAGTGGCATGGACTTATAAATACTACCAAATGTGAAATAGATAGCTAGTGGGAAGCAGCCGCATAGCACAGGGAGATCAGCTCAGTGCTTTGTGACCACCTAGAGGGGCGGGATAGGGAGGGTGGGAGGGAGACGCAAGAGGGAGGGGATATGGGGACGTGTGTATGCATATAGCTGATTCACTTTGTTGTACGACAGAAACTAACACAGTATTGTGAAGCAATTATACTCCAATAAAGATGTTTAAAAATAAAAAAGAATGGAGTACAAAAATTTTGTAAAGTAAAACAAGTTAGGAACCAGTTGTTATTCTTAGTATTCCATGACAACAGCAAAAAATATTTTTTAAAAAATTTGGATGGATGGATATCAAGCTCCAAAGTAATATTCTGTGTGTAACTTAGTTAAATATAAATGCTTTAAAAACTTGCAGTTTTTTACTGTAAAAAAAAAATAAGTGAATAAACACCAAAATAACAAATAAACCCATTGGATAGAACATCTCAAAAGGTACAAGTGGGAGTCAAAATTTAATGAAGTGATGAAAATGACTTCATAAGAGGGGGTATCAAAGAGTAAGAGGGATGCTCTTTCTTTTTTAAGAAATAATCTATGATTCTGAATTTACAAATAGGATGGTTAAAATTAAGCCATAATTCATAACAATTAAGAATTAAACCATACCAGGAATACACATCATCTTTAAATCAAATTATCAGCATTTGTAGGGGCAAATGAAAACTTAAATTGCAATGGGAAAAAGAGATTCTTCTTAAGATACTGATGATTATTATAGTCTGCAATCTTCTCTAAAGTACTACATTTTTTCCTTAAGCTAAGGCAATAAAAATTTCTTCAAAACTGCTTTTAAAATTAAAATACACTGTCAAGTTCTAATATAAGACCTGGCTGGCTTTGGATTCCAAGGGGCATCACCATCACTGGCTTTCTTCTTTGAGCCAAGGGCACAGTGCCAGAAACAATTCATAAAGGAGAAATTTTTGAAGAGAAGGCAAAGATGGCGCAACACATAAAAGAATGTGGAAATGTGATGGCTAATTTTATGTGTCAAGGTGACTTGGCCAGACAGCTGTTTAAACATGATTTCTGAGTATATCCATGAGGGTATTAGCATTTGAATCGGTAACTGAGTAAAGCAGAGTGCCCTCTCCAATGTGGGTGGACATCGTCCAGTCTGTCGAGGACCTGAATAGAACAGAAAGCGGAAGGAAGGAAATCTTTTCTCTCCTCCTGACCGCTGGAGCTGGGACCTCAATCTTCTCCTGCCCTTGGACCAGAAAGTATACCATTGGCTCTCCTGGTTTTCAGACCGCAGACTCACCCTGGAAATACCAACCGCTGGCTTTCTGGGGTCTCCAGCTTGCAGACAGAAGACTGTGGGACTTGTCAGCTTCCATAATGGCAAATGCCAATTCATTATAATAAATCAGTATCTCCTTCTCACCTCTCTCTCTCTCTCTCTTTTCACACACACACACACATATATATCCTATTGGTTCTCTGGAGGACCCTGACTAATATATATATAGTTTATAAAAAATTAATAACGACTATAATTAATGGTAACCATTAATATGGGACTTTTATCTTCAAGGTCATTTCACAAAATCATTATATCTAAAGGATAATTTGGTTCCCAAAGCAAAATCTTCTTTCTGTGAAATAATTTTCAACATACCCTCCAACGTCTAATATATCTACTGAGAATGATTTTGGGGGCAGATTGTACCTCTGGTAATTCAAATGTGTCTCTCTCTGGTTGTGGCTTCAAATTGTGCCTGCTTAGCAGTTCCTAGTGGTTTCTCCAAATTACTAGCAAGAGTTAGAAAAAGACAACAATCCCCATGGATCGTGGGACTGAGAGGACTTTCAGATTAAGATGGTTGAGTAAAGGCCCCTTGTCTTTAAAAATCACCCCAGAACAACATAAGGTGGCCACCGTGCTGGTTTGTCCAGGACTGAGAGGTCTCCTGAGGCACTGAACTCTTAGCTGCTGAATCTGGGGCAGTGAGGGCGAAGCAGAACGACTGATTACCCCAGAAGAAGAACAAGAAAATCTCTATGTCCACTGAAATCGAGAAACAACTGTCACCATTGTAAAGCAATTATACTCCAATAAAGATGTTTAAAAAAAAAAGAAGAAAGCAACAACCGTCATCCCTACTCCCTCTGTGTGAGGGGAGAAAGGAGGGGGGACGGGGATGGAGTCACAGGAGGTCGCTCAGACCCAGGTGACTGCCGTGACGTCATCGGAGAAGCAGGCTTCCCAGCAGAACCCCTGAAGGCCCCCGGGGAGCGTTTCTGTCCGCTCTGGACCCGTCGCCAGGGCAGACCGCACGAGGTGGTGATGTGCATTAGCCAGGACCGCCCATCTTCTCCGTCTTCACACACGAAGGTGTGCCCGGACCTGAGGACCGGGAGTCGCTTCTGAGTTGCTTCAAGACCTGAGACCCCCGCGAGGGCATGGGGCAGGGGCGGGGGAGTGGAGCACGGAAAATTAGTGAAGAATGGATAAATAAGCTCAGGCCTTTTGAAAAAAATAACCTCTCTCCCTCCGTATCCCATCCAGTGGAAGTGAGTAAAGTAGACTGTCTGTGGTCATCGGTTAATACTTTTTGTTCGACGCTCTTTCATCCCGCACGGGAAATGGGTGTTGGGTTAGGAGGCCCGGAGTGTTTGGGGACCCGGTACCATCCGCTGCTTCAGTGGCTCCGAAGTAGAGGCACAGGGATTTGAGTGCCCGCCCTACACGTGGCAGGAAGCCCAGGGTCTCTCCAGTCTCAGCCAATGGTCTCTACTCCCTGAACTGTCCCCAGATCCGGGGGCTTACGCAGACCAGAAGGAGGTCTGTCCAGTATCCTTCTCTCACTCTTCCTCAAGACAAGAGCCTTCTGGGCTTTCAAGTGGCTGCTTCCCCCGCCCTTGTTGCTGTCACATACTGCATCAAACCCCGAAAACCCAAAAGATGCTCCTCTCCCTGACCACGGAGCTGACTGTCTGGGGAGACACGTTCATTCTCCCTGAGGTAAGAAGGGAAAACCTTCCATACCTAAGAGACAGTCTTTGGGGAGTCACTAGTCCCGAGGGACTTCCCAGCTCAAAGCTGAGAAGAGCAACCCATGCCCCAGCAGTGAAAAACCAAACCCATGTTCGATCTTTATCAGGTGATAAGTTACTTTTATCTTCGCCTGGACTGCCTGCTACAGACATTTTTCCCAGTGAATTTAACCGAAGACTTTATTTTCGGGCAAAACTGTGAATGTGAACAAGTTGTCCTGGCAATAGGCTTTTATCTTCTTAGGAATAGGTCAACAAAAGCATTTTGTGAGCGTGCATGTGTGCGCGGGGCACCGAAGGAGGTGCTGTGCGATGAGAAGGAGACGACGATGACTAACGGCAGCTAGAAAATATTTATGAAGAGGAATCTAGAGTCCTCGCGTACTCTCCCCTGCACTTTCTTTAGCCTCTTGAAACAGTGGTAAAGGCGGTTATGAAGAGGAAGCTATTAGTAACCAGGATATCTGAGAGAAGAACATGATGGACCGTGGCTTCTCCGAGGAACTGATTACTAACAAGCTTTAAGTTCAGTGCATTTCCGATAAGATTCCTAACACGAAAGCTTCCGTTCCACTTTATATATAAGACATCTTGTGACGACTTCGCTCACCTCAGCAACCATACTTCACAAGAACCAGACAAACTTTGGACTCAAAATATATCCCCCCTCTCAGAAGGGAGTCTTGAAAAGCTTGAATCATTTCCTATTAGTTCATTTCTGTCTCACTAAGTAGTTCTCACTTACTCAGTTCTCTGAATTCTCAAGAAGCATTTTTATTTTTCCTCCCTCCTTTGGCTTTTCTTCCCGTGTCAGTAAGAAATCCCACTCCCACACTTGTTCCCTTCTTTTCTGCGGGAGTAGAGAGCTCTAAAATTATTGCATTGTCGCCGGTGGTGAGGTCTCTTCGACTTCCAATGAAACGCTGTTCACAGAACTTAAGCCAGTGTCACAAAACGTATAGTTTACAGACTCTTCTCTCATTTGTAAAGTTAACTTTTTACCTTTCAAAACTCTGTTCCAAGTTGAGCGTAGCTACCAAGAGTCAAATAATATGTGGAGAGTGAGGGGAGAGCTCTGAGGTCTGGCCCAGAAAAGTATAGGAGTGTTTCAAATGCTGAAATATCTATGCGTATGTAGAGAGATGTAACTGTGCATTGCAAATGTCAAAGAAAATTTATTTACACGGAAGGATTGTGGTCACTCACTAGATCAAAATTAGGAGAATGATTATTGGCACAAATTACATGAAAGGGGCTCTTTCACCTCAAACAGAGTTTAGCAATTACCTTTTTGCAGGCTCTCCACTTGAAGGATCTCCCAGAAATTCAGGATGGGAGGGCTTAAACGGCACCCAGATATAACCACATCCCTGAAAATTAGATCTTTCGGCCTATTTCTAACCACCTCTAACAGTGGAAAACACCATTGCCAAAGACTGCCTTTTTCCTTGGATTTGTGGGTTTCCTGGAGTAACTCAGTGCCTTTAAGTATAAACACATCAAATAAACACTACCCCCTCCTCATCATCTATAACGTTCCTTGTAGTGAGCCAGTATTTTTATCCCTAAAACTTGGACCCGTGGGTTTCCGCTTTTGCTTCTTACATCACCCGGAAGAAATGGAATCCCTCTCCTGTGTGCAGTGTCCTCAAGGGCCACCCATCGTGGGCCTTCCCTCAAAGTCTTCATCCTGCTCTCCTACAACATGGGCTCCGATTTCTAGACGACTTGCTATTCCAAACACCTCTCACTGAACACCCGTCAGGAGGCTCTTGACCTCTCCTTGAACAGATGATTCTTGGTGAGGTCTAATCAACACAAAATCCAGCAAGACCACTTAGACACTTTCTATAAACCCGGCCTAAAGCCCCAGAGCTTTCTTAGCAAACACATCTGCTCATTGTTCATTGAGCTCACAGTTGGCTAAGCCAAGTACCCTCTAACCTAGAAACGTGCTACTTGACTTCTGAACCCGAGCACATAACTTTGCATTTAGACCTCTTACATGTCTTTACGTTCTATTTAAATGTTCTAGCCTTTAAAGTTATTTTTGATTCCTGCTTCTTTAGCCAATGCATTATTTATTCTTCCTATTTTTTTTAATTTATGAATTTGATTAATATGCCATCAAAAATATGCGTTTTTCTAAATCCATTTATTTAAACTGTTCCATAGAACAGGATGAAACAGAGTCTTTTGTCATGTCTCTACAGAAGTGAACCTCAATTGAGATCAATCCAGTAAACTTTCCATTCTCTTTTGGGCATAGCCACTCTGGCCTCACTATTCCAGCCTGAGCTCCTGAAAAAACCACCCCTCTCCACCGTTTCCTTGAAACATGGGAAGAAATAGGAAATTTTATCAATGCTACTGAGTTTTTATAGACACATCATCTCTTCTCCCAGGCCCTCAAAGCCATACAGACCTACACCCTGCAGGACACAGCCAGGATGGTTATTAATTACAAGTAGCTGGATGCATACGTATGGGGATTCTTTTTGTTCCAGCATCCTTTGCATCCTGTATCTATATCATCCCAGCTGCCCTACACTCTGTACAGAAACAAAAACAGATGCTACATGTGTTTGACCCTAAACCAAATTCTGTGTGGTCCAAAGGGACAAAGTTAGAATCAATGAGTCCAAGTTTCAGGGAGAAAGATATTGGCTCACTATGGGGAGTGATTATAGATCAGTTTCCTGGCTGAGGGGAGTGGTTATTTGACATATTCATATTAAAAGGCACTGAGTTACTGCAGGGAAAGAGACACGGTTAAGCATCATCGCATTTCCTGTCTGCACTGTATCACTCCCAGCATCTACGCCGTGTCCACGAAAACAAGCAAGGGTCTTCATCCCAACTACCACCCTTCAAGCTGAGTGTGCAGCCTGAATCCTTCAACACCAGGAATGCCCTCATACTCCAGACCTTTCTTTACTCCACACATCTCCAAGCTGAGAGGATACAGCCCATGTCAAATGTTCTCCTAAAAGCTGAGCCTAGTACTAAGTCGACCTTATATATGCACTTGAGTTAAGGGGCGAATGTCGACAGTAATGAAAACGTCAGCGTGCCAATTAATATCTGCATTTTAACAAAAGGTGTCAATGCCTTAAACCATATTGTATATGTTGTGGGTCCTTGATAACCCTGTCAAGAAAGCAGCTGTGTTCCTCCACTGACATGCACACCAGCCCCTAAATCATTACCACCCCCACGAGGCTGGAAATGCTGGCCCATGTGTGTGCACTACTCGCAAGTACGATTGATTACTATCTTTATTTCTATTTCACGTATTAATGATAAGCCCCATTGACCTCCCCTAGTTAGAATTAAATAGATGATTTTATTTTAAAAGGGGTGGGAAATTGGGAGATTGGGATTGACACATACACACTACTATATATAAAATAGTTAACTAATAAGAACCTACTGTAGAGCACAGGGAATTCTACTCAATACTCTGTAATGGTCTATATGGGAAAGGAATCTAAAAAAGAGTGGATATATGTATATGTATAACTGATTCACCGTGCTGTATGACAGAAGCTAACACAACATTGTCAATCAACTATACTCCAGTAAAAATTGGTATAAAAAAATAAAATAAGTTAGAAAATTAAAAAAATAAAAAATAAAGCCTGCCTGGTTAGTAAAGAGCTTTTACTCCAAAGTTTGGTTTTCCATATATTTAAAACATCTTCACTGAGAAGAAAAATCTCAGAAAGATTTCAGAAGCAATGCCCCAAAACCCTGTATCCACAAAAACAATAGTAACAATACCAATGTCACCAAGGCATTGCAACAACCGGACCAGAATGTCAGCTTTCGTTATAAAAGACCTCAAACACCGCCCCCCCGCCCAAAGCTGTAGCCATCTTCACATTCAAATGTAATCAAGTTTTTAAAACTGTCACAACAACATCTGTTCCCAAAAAACAATTTACCGGATCTTGAGTGTTTTAGGATACTTTTCACCCATTTGAATTGGAATTAAGCTAGTTCCTACGTACGTAAACACAAATGCACATTTTTGGATTGCTTACAAGAGATTTCAGTCAAAAGATCATTAATCTTTAAAAATTTTCTGGTGATCCCAGCAAGTTGAATAATAAAAGGGCTTGTTTTCAAGGGTTTATTAAAGAAAAATTATCATTGAACGTGGATAGCATCACAGTGTCGTAAGGATTTAGAAGGGATTTTGAAAGTCATCTTGCACTATTAACCCCATAGGTTTAAGCCAAAGCTAAACTCAGAGGGATGAGAAGTCTTCCTTTCTGTGGAGACTGACGGGAAAGATTTCATAAGCAAGAGCTTCCATGGTGTGACATAATCTCTGTTATTTAATAAAGGTCCTAGTCACTGAACTGGATCATAGCAACCCTTCCTTTCTGCCGCCCCTCGTGCTGGCTGTCCTAGTGCCAGAGGCACTTGGGGAAGCGGCTCCCTCCACCCTCCAGGGTGCTCTGGAGACTCCCCTTGGCCGAGCGTGGATTCAGCAGGGATCCCAGGGAAAGACAGAGAAGGGATTGGTACAGCTTTTGTCTCCCAGAAGATTGTTTGCGGGGGCTCTGTAGTCTCGGATGAACCCCTGAGTGTGTCTCGGGGTGCTGACCTCTGCTCCCACAGCCCCTCCGTATCAGTTATGATCTCCACCTTGTGGGAGGATGGCAGATCGTAGCACGGATCATAGAATCAGACCCTGTGCGTTCAAATTATTAACTGGTTCCAATACCGGTTAACTCAGCAAGTCACATAAACTCTGTAAGTTTCTGTTTCCTCATTCAGAAACCGAGGATGATACGGAGGTTGATGTGAGGTGTGAATCACAAGATGGATAAAGACTTAACCCCTGAGTCACAGACTAGGGTTTTAAGCTGGACCCTCGGACTCTAAATGCCAGGCTTTCCCCCTTACCACGCAATCTCCGTTACGTGTAACCTTGAACAGCGTCAGGGCAGGACAGAAGATAAAATAAATGGAGCGTCACCGAGGAACCCTTAAACTAGTAGGTGAAATGCACCACTTATCACGAACCAGCTTGGTCTAGTTCAGTGATTCTAGTGTAATGCGGGCAAAGCATCACCTCACCCATCACATAGGAGGGGAGCCTAAATCTCCAATGGTGTGACTTCTCTTCTGACCCGCACAATCACCTGTGGGTCAGACAGGGCAGGCAACTGTATCCTGGGCACGGGTCCAGAGAAGATCCCCGAGCTACTAAATATGAAACTGGGACCCCAAATCAAGTCTCTGGCTTCCAAGCTTGGAGCTTTTACAACTGCCTGTTACCCACACTTCTTACCACAAATGATTTGCTTGAAGCCTCACTTTACTTTCGTCCCAGCCACAGTGATCTGCACATAGTGGGCTGACCTTGCTCAGTAAAACGGGTTCATTGTGTTTCCCAGAGGAAGCGTCACCATATAGAGAATCACCAGGGAAAATCATTTCTCCATTCCAAATGCGGGAAAGCCTGCTGCTTTTCATGCCACCCGTGAGTTTTCAGCAGGTCCTCACTTGACTCGATTAACATTGGCCTTTCTGTTGATGGCAGTGGATTTGGCTGACAGTTTACCAGATATGCAGCGCCAGCATCATCTGAGTCAGCATTCCATACCACTGCGATCTTGGCCCCGACTATGAATTTCTTAAATAGTAATTATTTGGCTATGAGACTTTCAGTATAGTTGGTTGAGTCTAAATCGCGCTGATCAATCATTTTGCTTCTCTGTCTTTAGCTATCTGTGTTTACAGTACTGTGCCACCCTCAGGACTTTTTTTTATTACAAAAGAGTTGCCTATATAAAGATTTTGTAAACCTAGTAGAGGTGAATTTTGGTACAAAATCAGATTATCTTAGAGACATATGTTAAGAACATTCACAAGTGCATTTATTAATATTTGATGCACTGAAAAAACCAGAGTGAGGGTGGGTGGAAGCATCTGTGGTGAGATGAACATATGTAGCAACTTTGTTCATTGCTTGTGTGAGAATGTTGATCTGTCAATATATACACGGGGTAATTACTCGACTTCCAAGTGTTCAGTCTGAGGGATCTGCTAAGAGAAGAACTACAGTAAAGCAGAATAAGTTAGTTAGTATCCAATAAGAGAAACTATGAAAATGTATGGAGAAAGATGTTCCCAACTCCGTTTATAGTAACCCTTGTTCAACCGTGGAAGAAACCATGGATATAAATTATTTTAGTCAACACTTAAGAAGTAGCAACAAGGGCATAAGGGAGAGATGATGTTTGCATTTCTTATGAAAAAGGCTTCCGATAAACTTTGATGTTAACCTCTAAATATTCTGTACACTCTTATCAGTTCTGCAAAGAAATGGAAAAAGCCATGAGAGTGCCTTCAAAGCAGAATGAACGAGATATGGAAGCAAATGTTAGAAAGCAATTTGGGGCTTTTTTTGGGGGGAGGAAAAGTGATGTGTGTTTACTTAACATCACCTTTGCTTAACGAAACGCTGATATTGCAACTGGCCTGAGGAATGCACCTCCCTTGAAAGGCTGCATTTGGACTACAAGCTACCCAAGGTTTGGTTTTCAAATACAAACATAAACATACACGGCAACGATTCATATTCCCCCAACATTATTATATCAAGTTTCACTTTACGCCTAGATATTTTTAGAAAAAAACTATTTCTTTTGCCAACACAGTATGGAGCGATTATTTGATTACTTTTAAGCTTTATGTGTTCACCCAAAATGTGTCCCTTGTGCAAAGTATGTAATTTTCTAATAGAATGTGTGGCTACTTTTCAAGATGCTCTATTAAGCCAATTGCTCATGAAAACCCTTATTGGCTCTTTCCTCTTCACAAGGGGGAGGCAGTTAGAAGTTTACCACCACCAGATGGCGTGGGAAATATATGCCCTGGCCTGGTAATGCTACTCTGACATCAAAGGATAGAAGAGTTTCTAGAAAACTCTCTGAAAGTGGAGGAAGTGCTCACTCCACTTGTTTTCTTTCTTTTTTGCTGTTATTGTTCCTTCCCTTGCTGTTTTTAAATTGGAGTATAGATGATTTACAATGTTGTGTCAGTTTCTGCTGTATAGCAAAGTGAATCAGTTAGACACATACATATATCCGCTCTTTTCTAGATTCTTTTCTGAGTGAAGTAAGTCAGACAGAGAAAGACAAATATTGTATTATATCGCTTATATGTGGAATCTAAAAAAATGGTATAAATGAACTTCTTTACAAAACAGAAATAGAGTCACAGGTGTAGAAAACAATCTTATTGTAGAAAACCAGGGGGGAAAGGATAAATTGGGAGATTGGAATTGACATATACACACTACTATACATAAAATAGATAATAAGAACCTACTCTATAGCACAGGGAAGTCTACTCAGTACTCTGTAATGGCCTATATGGGAAAAGAATCTAAAAAAGAGTGGATATACGTATATGTATAATTGATTCACTTTGCTGTACACCTGAAATGAACACAAGATTGTAAATCAACTATATTCCAATAAAAAAATTTTTAAGACATATCTGCACCCCCATAGTCATAGCAGTATATATATATACATATATATATACACACACAATGAAATTTTATTCAGCCATAAAAAACTGAGAAACCATTTGTGACATGGATGGACCTTAAAGGCATTATGCTAAGTGAAACAAGTCAGACAGAGAAAGAGAAATACTGTATAATCTCATTTACATATGAAATCTAAAACAAACAAAAACCTCTCTTTGCTATGGGTCTTATACAGGACAGCGTGCATAAGCCACGTTTCCCAGATTACTGCCCCTAAGTGAGGGGTGGCAGCCGTGGCTTTTCAGCAGCACACACCAGTGCCACGCCATCTGTCCCTCACGTGGAGGGTCCCACGGCAGCTCCCAGTCGTGCCCTACTTGCTGTTGAACCTGCTGACCTCCTCTGCCACAGTCAAAAGCTAGGGAGGCTCCCCACTTCCGCTCCCAGCCGCAGGGCTTCTTTCCTCTGCAGCAGTGCTCTTCTGGCTCCCATGGTGGCCACGACAAGAGGCTCTGGGGATGCGACCCTGTGCCCCCCGGCCAGGGCTCTGCTGAGGGTCCTCCGTCTCCACGTGTCACACTGCTGAGCCCTGGCTGCGTGCGGCCAGGCTGTCTTCCTCGGGTCGCTGACAGCTTGTTTGTGTCCCACGGGCTGGACCAGTGCTCTGGGGTAGAGTGTGGGCTTTGTCCTGGGGCTGCTCTGCTCCTCCTGGACGTAGGTTCTCACGCAATGCCTCCCCTGACGCTGTGGGAGTCATACCTCCTCTCTGTTCCCAGGAACTGGGGGGACCCTCCTTCAACTCCACCCTCAAAGTCTGAAGTTCTCCCCATCCTCCCCCTGGAGATGATTTTCCATCACTCTATGACTTCTTCCTGCAACTCAGCAGCGTCATAATCGTAATTGTTTTTTATGTTTCTCTTGTGAATTTCTCTCTTTCACTGGAAACCTAACTTAGAGCCAGAAAGAAAAGTGAAGTTGATTCAGCCCCCAAGGTATATAACATAGAAACAGAGCAGGACCCAATGGTCCTTGTCCCCCATGCCCTCTGCCTGCCTTTTGTCTGTAGAAAAACTTAAGCCGAAGAATAAGCTTAATCAGAGAAGTGAGAAAATGCAGAAGAAAAGGAAAACAGTCAAACCGGACAAAATAATAACAGTTTAGTCATTAAGCAAAGTCTGTGACCTTTAGTTCCTTCTCAAGGGCTATAGAGAATATTCTGAGCCTTATCCTGGGAGCTATCTTATGGATACTGAAAGCCCCACTAGGTGGAAGAAGTTAACTACATGATGACCAGACTGTAGCCATGACACAAGCTGCCACAATTCCGAGAACTGGCCTCAAAGAAATGGGAACACACTGACCCTGGAACTAAGGATTAACTGTACTTAAAACAAACAAGATGGCACTGATCCAACCACCGCAGGACCAATTTGAAGATGACTGTCAGAGCTGCCTGTGCTGTTTCTGCATGTGGACCCCTCTCTCTGCCTGTGCACCCCTGAAACTCCCTTTTAAAGCTCTTGCCCAATGATTGTCAAAGGGGGTGAGAGTTGGCCTCTGGACATGAGTCCACCCTCTCCCCCAGTTGCCGGCCTCCAAAATAAAACACACTTTCTTTTCCACCGACCTTGCCTCTCGGGCACTGGCGTTAGAGCAGCGAGCAGCCGGGCGCGATGTTCCGTAACGCTGTCAGCAGATAAGTGCAGAGGAGTGAGGGCTGGGGATGAGTGGCACAGCGGTGCTTTCTTCAGTGTTGACAGCAAAGGCTCCGGAGCCAAGCTTAGAAGTGCTGCCTCAGATTCGCTTGGGCCCCAGAACTCACGTCTATCTTCCCTATGCTCCCATGTTCAACGGCGTGACTCAAAAATCCTCCAGAAGCTGCATCACAGACATCCCCCCCTATATTATAAGTGTGAAGCAATTACGTCTCTTGATCTTGCTGGAGCCTCCCATTGGCAGCCTGTGAGTGACTCAGTGTTGCTCAGTAATCTGAATTTTAATGCTGTAGACAAGAGAAAGTTTTGTCAAGGTTAGTGAGTCTTCATCAGCCCTATTGCAGTGTACCCTGCTGACTTCGCTTATCTGCATGATCGGAGTTTGGGGTCCCTAGAGACTATGTCCCATGAAAATCACAATTGCCCTTTTCACCGCAGAATCACTGGTATGTTAGCTTAGCACCTGGCACCTAAGAGGCACTCAGTAAGTACTGAATGAATAAATGAAAGAATGCTTTTATTTGAAAAACATGTATGTGTGGGTGAGGAAAGATGTACAATAAAAGTACAATAAAAGTAAAAGTACAATAAAATATTAAACATACTGCAATAATGATCTCTGCTGAGAACTGACTACACAGTAATGTGCACACCAGACACCTCAGTTTATCATGTTTCCCCCAACACCAATCCGCTCCTGAGTCACACTTCCCTGAATATCATCATGTTCCCCTATCCTGACTCTCAGGTGAGGGTCTCTCATTTGTGCTCCCTCAGTACCTTGTTCTTAAGGCTTCTAGTACACAGCATGTAATCTATTCACCCACTTACTTACCTGAGTCCCTCACTGGTCTGTATCCTTCTAGAGGGCAGGGTGTCCTACCTGTGTCGTACTCATCACTCTATTTGTAGCCCCCAGAAGACTGCCTCACTGCCTAGTACCTTGCAGGCTCTCAATTATATTTGTTGACTGACTAAATGAACACTTGATGGACTCAAGTCTTTCAGGGTTTTAGCCCCCATTGAATTTTCTTGACCTTTATACCTTACACTGAGAGAGATTAGTCAAAATCACATGTAAACAAAAATGTGTGAGGAAAAATGTCTATCTTTCCAGTAGTTTTAAACTCTTTAAATCACCCCTAAAGCAGTGGGCGGTGGAGTCGAGCACGTGTGTTTGTGTGTGAAAAGGGAGGAGAGCAGGACAGAGAGCTGGCCTGAGCACAGGGCCTGAACTTTGCTCCCGGACTGCAGGTTGTCTCTCAGGGGTGACAGCTCAGCTTCTGCCCCATGAGATGTCACGTCCTGTCAAGTAGGAGGTAGACCAGAGTGTCCACCGCTTTAATGACAGCCCACACTCTCCCTCGGGAAGCGTGTCCCCAGGACGAGCCCTGGGTAGGACGGCTCTCCAGCTCTTCAAGTGTGTTGTTCACAGTGTTTAGCTATGTATGTTCTGAAAGCAAAATTCTTACTCCCCATAAAACTTACAAAGCAGCACTTCGATAGGATTTTTTTTTTTAACTCTAACAGATTTTGTTTTCTACTACTTTATCACCTTTGTATTTTGCCTATTTGCTTGGAATCCCAGATGTCCCTTTGAGTTTAAAGACCATCCTTGGGAAAAAAGCTGATATCTCCATATGCCTAATGCCCTAAAAACCCTGCTGCTTGCAACTCAGCCAAACCATAGTCTGAAGCTTTTCCCAGAAGAGCTGCTAGGGCAGACTCAAAGAGAGCTCCGGAGAGCTGTCAAAATAGTGCAGTCATCTCATCTTGAGGTTCACTGACATGGTAAGCAAAAAAAAAAAACCCAGAAAAACCTGGACATGAAATTGCAAGGATGTCCCGTAACACCGTGTTATAGAACAAGAAAGAGGATGGATAGGCAAGAAGATGGAAGAAAGCAGGAGTTGGCAATTTTCTAGGTGAAGCAGCAGGTAGTTAAAGCTGAGGCTATGGAAATGGAGAGATCTCTGGAGGAGGGATTCGCTGTTTTCACTAACCACTAACATAGCTCAGGGCTTCACAACCCATCTCCGGCACCAGCTTATGAACCTGGAGATCCACATGGCTCCATCTCAGAGCAATGTTTTGATCAAAGAAAGTTCAAAACAGCCAGCAAATATTTATTTAATTTTAATTTTTACTCAAAGTCTTTACTCGCATTTTTCTAAGACAATGAAAAGGATCCAGATATATAGGGTTAAAGTAGCATGCAGATCTTCCTTAGCTTGTGATGGGGTTATATCCTGATAAACTCATTGTAAGTTGAAAATATCATAAACTGAAATGCATGCAATACACCTAACCTACAAATGCTGGAGAGAGTGTGGAGAAAAGGGAACCCTCTTGCACTGTTGGTGGGAATGTAAATTGATACAGCCACTATGGAGAACAGTATGGAGGTTCCTTAAAAAACTAAAAATAGAACTACCATATGACCCAGCAATCCCACTACTGGGCATATACCCTGAGAAAACCATAATTCAAAAAGACAGCTACACCCCAATGTTCACTGCAGCACTATTTACAATAGCCAGGTCATGAAAACAAACTAAATGTCCATCGACAGATGAATGGATAAAGAAGATTCAGTGTATGTATACAATGGAACATTACTCAGCCATAAAAAGGAACGAAACTGTGTCCTTTGTAGAGGTGTGGATGGACCTAGAGTCTGTCATACAGAGTGTAGTAAGTCAGAAAGAGAAAAACAAATATCGTATATTAACGCATATATGTGAAATCTAGAAAAATGGTACAGATGAACATATTTGCAGGGCAGGAATAGAGATGCAGATGGAGAAAATGGATGTATGGGCACAGTGGCAGAAGAGGGGGTGGGATGAATTGGGAGATTGGGATTGACATATATACACTACCATGTGTAAAACAGATTGCTAGTGGGAACCTGCTGTATAGCGCAGGGAGCTCAGTTTGGTGCTTTGTGATGACTAGATGCTTGGGATGGGGGGTTAGGAGGTTCAAGAAGGAGGGGATATATATATACATATAGCTGATCACTTTGGCGTGCAGCAGAAGCTAACGCAACATTGGAAAGCAACTATAACCCAATAATAATAATAATAATAATAATAATAATAATAATAAATCAGATCTGGTATTGTAAAGAAAAAAAAATCTATTTTTTGATGCTTTAGTACAAGTAGCAGGGAATTTTTCCCAATTTTTTAAATTTAAGTATAGTTGATTTCCAATGTTGTGTTAGTTTCAGGTGTACAGCAAAGTGATTCAGATGCATATACATATATCTATATCTATATATTCTTTTCCAGATTCTTTTCCCTTATACATTATTACAAGATACTGTGTATAGTTCCCTGTGCTATACAGTGGGTCCTTGTTGTTTATCTGGTTTTTGTTTGTTTGTTTGTTTTTATTAATTAACTTATTTATTTTTGGCTGCGTTGGGTCTTCGTTTCTGTGCAAGGGCTTTCTCTAGTTGCGGCAAGCGGGGGCCACTCTTCATCGCGGTGCGCGGGCCTCTCACTATCACGGCCTCTCTTGTTGCAGAGCACAGGCTCCAGATGTGCAGGCTCAGCAGTTGTGGCTCACGGGCCCAGCTGCTCCGCGGCATGTGGGATCTTCCTGGACCGGGGCACAAACCCGTGTCCCCTGCACTGGCAGGCGGATTCCTAACCACTGCGCCACTAGGGAAGCCCTGTTTATCTGTTTTATGTATAGTAGTGTGTATATTTTAATCCCAAACTCCTATTCTATCCCTCCCCCCACCTTTCCCTTTGGTAACCACAAGTCTGTCCTCTATGTCTGTGAGTCTGTTTTTGTTTTGTAAGTCAGTTCATTTTTATAATTTTTTTTAGATTCCACGTATGTGATATCATATTATATTTGTCTTTGTCTGACTCACTTCACTTAGTATAATAATCTCTATGTCCATCCATGTTGCTGCAAATGGCATTATTTCACTCTTTTTTTATGGCTGAGTGGTATTCCATTGTATGTATACCACATCTTCTTTATCTGTTCATCTGTTGATGGACATTTAGGTTGTTTCCATGTCTTGGCCATTGTAAGTAGTGATTCTGTGAGCATAGCAGTGCGTATATCTTTTCGAATTTCTAATTTCGGTTTTGAGAAAGAAAGAGAAAGTGAGCTATCTTAGAAAGACTCACAGAAGCTGAGCTTAATTTTCGGCTCTGAAACAAGGGGTTGCAGGATATCACATGTGAGCTGTCAGCATTGCTCACTAGGTTTGGTGTGATAAGGGATTAGAGAGATACCCAGAACAACTATGAGAGGGTAAATTTAGTGGGATTAACTCCAAACGAGTTGGACAAAACTCATAAGAAATGACCATGAGATGCTGTTAAAGGATGACCAATATCACTGGACCTTCCTTCCTGGTCTGTGGGAACAGAAATGAGTGGGATCTACTTAGAGCAAATGATTATGTATCCAGCTGTTGCAAACCATATTAGATGCCATAAACAGAAACTATAACTAAACACCATGGGGAAAGAACAGAAGTCCTGTCACATAGCCATCTTTTCAGCTACGTTAGCACTCGGAATAAGAGACCAGAGAAACCAAGAGGTGAACGAACCTTCATGATGTTCTGGATCATCACATTCTGGGGTGCAGATAAGGAAACCGAGGTGCAGAGTGGCTGGTGAACTAAATTTATATGTGCGTGTGTGTACACATGACAGCATACGCACACACACACACACACACACTCCTTGCCCTGATGCGAGCCCACAGTGTAGCCGTCTTCAATCTGATAATCAAGCCCAGTGCAAAAGGTCTTTCAGCAGCAGCACTGTGTTCCCATCCAACACTGACAAACATAGCAGGCTGGGCTTATTAACACATACAGAAAACAGCAAAGTCAAATCTCTGTGAGAAGATGCATTGAAAATCCCCTGAAAGGACCCACACAAAAACAACAGTGGTACTTACCTCAAAAGGGGTTGGGGTGAAGGAAGAAGAATCAGGGTGGTGGGCAGAGGCAATTTTAGCCTCATCTATAATGTTTTAAATTTAAAATCAATTTTTAGAAATGGTGTTTTAGCAGAGATATAAGTTAATCTTAGCATACCTACCTACTCTTTTTGCTCTCTTAGATCTGTATTTTTTCAAATACTTAACATGGAGAACACACATCAACATCTCCCCAATTCTAGTTGTATTATCCCAAATAACTATTTCTGACTAAGCATATCGAGTCAGTTATTTCCCCTGAAACTTTTACCATAACCTCATGTGTATTTTTTTCTATCGAACTGATGGATTACTACATCACAAACCCCATGGAAGACAGATTTCCTTTCTATGGTGCCTACTTTCAAACTGGGCACCATATAATGGAAGTTACTGTCAATAAAAATTTTCCCTGAAACTTTTACGAACCACCAGGAAACTAAAATATTTATAAAGAAAGAGAGGAACAGAATATCAGACATACAAAAATTTCATGAACATGTGCTAGAAGTAGACAAACCTAAGATATTAAACCAGTGTTCCATCTAATTTAAACAGGTCTGTTCTAATTTGATGGGAATCAGTCTCGTCTATAGAGGCTAGCTTCCAATGCTGTCATGTTTCCCAAATTTGGGGCTTGTGTTCACATTTACATTTGATCATTTTGATATTTTGGACATACTGTAGACATCACAATCTAATCTAATGTGCATAGGCATGTAACAGAAGTCAAGGTTTCGACCTGGTAAGAACCTTCAAAATCTTCTAACGTAGCTTCTTCAGATGAGAAATCGAGAACCAAAATCGTGTGGTTATTGACTTACAATCGCTCAGCAAAGCACTTCCCTGGTGGTGCAGTGGTTAAGAATCCGCCTGCCAATGCAGGGGACACGGGTTCAAGCCCTGGTCCGGGAAGATCCCACGTGCCATAGAACATCTAAGCCCCTGCGCCACAACTACTGAGCCTGCGCTCTAGAACCCGCATGCCACAACTGCTAAGCCACATGCCTCAACTACTGAAGCCTGCACGCCTAGAGCCCGTGCTCCGCAACATGAGAAGCCACCACAATGAGAAGCCCGTGCACCCTCAATGAAGTGTAGCCCCCGCTCACCGCAACTAGAGAAAGCCTTCCCAGGAGTCCATTAAGTAGTCTAAGACACACCTAAGCAAAAGCTTGCCTCTAATATAGAAATTTTAATATATTATTTTTCTGTTTAATAACCTTGCTTTCTCTCAGTTAATAGTCTGCATTGCCCAATGTTTCCAAATTACAGTTAAATCCCTAACACTGTTCCTTACAGATAGAGCAGTATTAGAACAATTGGACTCTTGCCAATTCTCCCAATCACTTGTTGTGTAAAACTTTCTATTTTTTGCTCTCCTCCTGTGATTAAATCAAACCTAGGAAGTCCTACTGCGTAATTCCCCTTCATCTTGTATTGAAAAGCGCTCTCCCTCCTGAAATCTGATGGACAATTGAAAATTTCAAACTGCCAAGAAACAGCATGGATTCCGGGGTTGGAAAGCAGACCACCTGTGTGCCAAACACCTGGGTGTAAAGAATGAAGTCTCTCATCATTGATTCAAAGCATGAATATAAACTGGACAACTCTGGAATGTGACCAGACAATACATCAGAAGGTGCTAATAAACTAGAAACTTCACACGGTGAGGTAGACGTTGCTTCAAATTCTCTTCATTGTCCTTCTTTTCATCCTTTTATAGAGAGGGCTGTCAGATTTAGCAAATAAAAGCACAAGACGTCCAGTCAAATTTGAATTTCAGAAAAATAAATAAATTTTTAGTGTGTGTCCCATGCAATATTTGGAACATACATATAACAAAAAAATCTTTGTAGTTCTTCTGAAATTCAAATTGAATTCAGTGTCCTATGTCTTTTATCTGGCAACCCTGTTTGTATGCAAAATACCTTTGTGGTATCTCTGAGAATAATCTGGCCTTTCCTATGAGTTAATATGTGATTTTTTGGGGCTTCCTTGGTGGCGCAGTGGTTGAGAATCTGCCTGCCAAAGCAGGGGACACGGGTTCGAGCCCTGGTCTGGGAAGATCCCACATGCCGCGGAGCAACTAGGCCCGTGAGCCACAACTACTGAGCCTGTGCGTCTGGAGCCTGTGCTCCGCAACAAGAGAGGCCACGATAGTGAGAGGCTTGCGCACCGCGATGAAGAGTGGCCCCCGCTTGCCGCAACTAGAAAGAAAAGCCCTCGCACAGAAACGAAGACCCAACGCAGCCAAAAATAAATTAATTAATTTTTTTAAAAATGTGATTTTCACAAATTGGGGGAAAAGAGATTTTCAGATATCAGGCTGAACTTCTGATAAACTTTGCCTCGAGACATAACCAGGGACATTTTCCAGGCCTGGTGTGTGGGGTAGTCCACGAGTGCACAAACATTTTCTTCTAGTGTCAGACAGCAAATATTTTAGGCTTTGCAGGGCATAGTCTCTGTAGTGTGAAAGCAGTCACAGACAATACATAAACAAATGATTATGGCTGTGTGTCAATAAAACTATTTACAAAACAGGTGTCAGGCCAGATTTGACCCACAAGATTCAGTTTTCCAACTCATGTCACATTTGAACTGGCACTTAGCCAATATTCCAGAGACATTCAATTTAACTTATTGGAACATCAGTCCCACTAATTGGATATAGCTAGACTCTCCCAAATCAGAAAAATAGCATGATTGTTAAGAGAAATGGAGATCAAACTTTTGCACATATACTCTGAAAATCTGTACTATATCCCACTGCTATTGGAGAGAGAGAAGAATGATCACAGGACCACTTGGGTTTGAAGCACTGATTGGAACTCATTAAAGTTAGCACCTTATACCATTACCCAGGTCATAATTGAAAGAGACACTGTCATTTAGCCAAATTACTACTTTTGAAAAAAGAAATTAAAGAAAATATTTAAAAATGGGGGTGATGGCTGGTAATTCAAAGACAGAAAATTTAAACTAGAGAAATAGTGCTGAAGAAGGCCTCTTGTTCCAAGGGCAGCTGAAAGACAAACACATAACAGGATATGGCTGGAGGATAAACCGCGAGAGATGGGTCTTGAGTAGTTTCCATGACTCACTGTTCAGCCACAGACACCAGAGAGGGGCAGACGGATGCAAAAATGGACACAAGGAAAGTGAATATGGCTGGGAGGAGGGGGACAGAAAGAGTCAAGGACCAAGAGAGGGTGAAGTGGAGTGATGGCTCGGAGAGATACCTTTCCTGGCGAGACTTGTGGAAAACAGAGACTCAGAGACTGGATTTGTTGGTGATCTCTTGCCAGCCACTGCTTGTTTACAATCCAAGGGTTAAGTCAGACATGACGGTGTACCTGCCAATGACAGGAAAGCCTTTTTTACAGTGTGCTTTGCTGTCCCTAGGGTTCAGTCTTGTAGGAGAGACTCAGGCGTACGTTTAGAATCAATCATGCATGTGACAGCCAACCCTGTATTTCAGATCATCCCTGGGAACAAACGTTTCACTTGCTAAATTTGAGGCACAAAGAGATGCAAAGCAAATTAAGCGGAAGAGTCACTTTATTAAAAAAAAGTTTCTCTTTTCCTTTTCATCAGCATCAAAGCCCGAATCAACCCGTCACCACAGCAACTGTGGAGATGACTGAAACAAAGTAAAGAGGTTATTGTCATTGAATCGCTATTCTCATAGCAATAGGAATAGATCGTGTACAACAGAGAGCAAAGAACGGAATGAATTATGCATAAACACAGCACATATTCCGAGAGAACTCGGAATCCAGCTGATGCTTGTGCAGGCCTGCCAGCAAAGACACCCAGGAGTCAGGATATCAGAAGTGACAAATATTTTCACTTTGTTAAAACTGGCTAATCTGTGAGATGAAACTGTCCCTAAGTTAGAATGCTAATTTAGAGGAAATGGTCTAGGATGGCTTTATGCTACTGCCTGGTTATTATCACAGAAACAGCAAACTAAGTTTAACAAGCTACAGTAAGTCCCCTACGTGTGAACCTTCAAGTTGCGGACTTTCAAAGATGTAAACGTGCATTGGCGTGTCCAATCATGTAAGTTAGTTCATGTGTCTGGTGTACATTGTCACGTGCCTGCATCCTCTACAAATGGTTGTGCTTTTGTGTACTTTACTGTACTGTACAGTATAGAGTACAGTAGTACAGTATCTTTATTTCAAGGCCAGGATGTCCGGAAACAACTGTAAAAGCAACGGTGATGTAGTTGGTACTGCTAAGAAGCACCAGGAACTGGAGGCTCACAGAAAGGACGAAGAGAGACAAGAGGAAGAAGAAGAAACTGAAGAACCAAAGTGATTCACAACGCAGGAAACGGCAGGGGATTTTCTTTATTTAAGGAGGCACCGTTACTTTTTGACGCACAGGACCCGAACGTAGAACGGTACACGAAGGTTGCAGCAGCCGTTCAGAATGCAGTCCAGTGCTACCGTGTCATCTATGATGAGAAAAAAAGAGCTGCTACCCAGACATCAGTGGATCATTTTTTCGAGAGAGTAGATAGAATTGAATCCAGCAAGGAACCAGAACCTGTGCCATCAACGTCAGGCATGAGTGAAATTGCAGCTTGCCCTCCATCTCCTATTGCTGACGTTCCTTCAGCTCTACCATCTCCCACCTCCTCTCCCTCCTCCAGTCAGTAACTCTTCTTGCCTGTTCACTCGGTGCCAGCGCCTGTGTGCCAGCTGTTGTATGGTACTACTGTACCTTTCAAGGTACTGTAAGATTAAAAATGTTTTCTTTATTTTTTGTTTGTTTTTTTATGTATTACTTATGTGAAAAGCATTATAAACCTATTATAGTACAGTACTATCTAGCCGATTGTGCTAGTTTGGTACTTAGGCCAACTTTGTTGGACTTACAAACAAATTGGACTTATGAATGTGCTCTGGGAACAGAACTCATTCGTATGTAGGGGACTTACTGTAATTTATATACTCCGATCAAGTGAACTCAAAAAAAAAAAAAAACTTCAGCTCCTGTGTGAATATTTTGCATTTGTCACAATAAGGTGTACAAGAAAGTCTTTATTATGATAAAGTCACTAGATATCATCAAAGGCAAAATTTATCTTGCTGGAAGCATAATAAGTAATCTTTATTGAGCATTTTTAAGTGCCAGGCACATTGATAAGTGTTTTTATGTGTCTCACAACAACCCCGGGAAGAAGGCACTTTAATATCTCTAGTTACATATGGAAAATAATGAGGGCCCGAAAGGCTAAGGAACTTCCTAAGAGACGCAGCTAAGACATGACAGGGCAGGTCCTGCACCCAGGCTGCCCCACCAGAGGCCGGGGTCTTGGTCACTTCTCTGCCCTGCTGGGTTCTCTGCATGCCCGGACAAATAGCGGGTCACTCACCACGGCTGGCACAGCCAGGGTGGCCCTCATTCATTGCCATTGGTGTCACCCAGGTTCTGTGCTTGGGGTTTCCCATTCGGGGTCACAAACATCGTTCATCTATTTGCTCAGGATGCTGGTTCCTGGCTGGAAAGGTGATCTGCTCTGTCATCGACCACACTGAATTCCAGAGTCAATTTTGCTGATCTTACTGGCTGGACAGGGGTGCCCTTGGTCTCTCTCCAGCCTGTGGGCAGCCTTCCAGAGGCCTGTTCTTTGGTTGTGAATATTCATTGAAGCCGTTCTGGTTTCCTGATGGAATTAATCGTGGTACAGGGACTTCTTAGGGCCGTTCCATTCAAAGTCTAGCCCGCAAAATAACAGAGCAGTGACACCTGGGAACTTGCTGGAAAGGCAGCTTCTCGGTGCTCTCCCACCCTCCGACTCAATCTATCAGTAGCTCTGGAATCTGCATTTTACCAAGATCCCCAGGGGAGTCGTAAGCACACGAAAATTGGAGAAACACCAGCTTTGGGGGCTTCCTCTGGCCATCAATTTTCCTCCTATTCAGAAGATTCACGGCTCTGTGTCGGGAGATCTTCCAGGACCCCAGGACCAGGGCAGCTACTCTCCATCCCAGTGAACCAGAGTAGAGACCAATGATAGCCACACTTGAAAATGCCTCTTTGTCGCAGAAGTGTAAACTGTATATTTTTCTGGGAGTCCTAGTTCTCCTAAGATTCCCAACAAAATCAATGACACGGAAGCTTCCCCCTGGGATCAGACCTGTCACAGCCCTGTGTTACTTCTTGGCTCTAATGTGCTTCCTGCATAAAGGAACTCAAAGCTTTGTAAACAATTTCATTTGTACTCTTTTTTTTAGATTCCACATATAAGCAATATCATATGGTATTTGTCTTTCTCTGTCTGACTTACTTCACTTAATATGATAATCTCTAGGTCTATCCATGTTGCTGCAAATGGCATTATTTAGTTCTTTTCTATGGCTGAGTAATATTCCATTGTATATATGTACTACCTCATCTTTATCCATTCATCTGTCAATGGACTTATCTGCAAAGCAGAAATAGAGTCACAGATGTAGAAAACAAACATATGGTTACCAGGGGGTAAAGCAGGGGAGGGATAAATGGGAAGATTGGGATTGACATAAACACACTACTGTATGTAAAATAGATAACTAAGTAAGAATCTACTTAGCTCTTAGTTACAGGGAATTCTACTCAATACTCTCTAATGACCTATATGGGAAAAGAATCTAAAAAAGAGTGGATATATGTATATGTACAATTGATTCACTTTGCTGTACAGCAGAAACTAACACAACATTGTAAATTAACTATACGCCAATAAAAAATAAATAAAAATGAATATATTTTAAAAAATAAAATTAAAAAAAGGACTCAAAGCTGTGCCTGAAAAACCACGTAGAATTCAGTTCAGTGTAAGAGGGTGGGAGTCCTGGCAGCCAACAGTGAGATTTCAGTGACAGATCTCCCACCCATCCCTTTGCTTTATTCTTCACTGCCTCAGGGATCACCTTTCCTGGATGTTTATTTAATATCCAAGAGATTAATTTTGGCTAAGTGCCTAGTGCCAGAGTCTTATCCTGTCAAAAAGAATTTATTGTCTACTTAAAGGGATGCCTTGAGTGCATAGATTGCAGAAGGATAATACATACAGAATCACCAATTAATTGTATTACAAGCTACATGCAAGCTCTGTTGAAACAATCTGGTGGCCTTATTTATGAGGAAGCCCCAGCAAACAGCCCATGATAAAATAAGAAAACTAAACTTGAGTTTTAATTGTCCAGAACAATGAAAATTGTTAGTGTAGATTTCCTTTAAAATTAATTTTCTTTCTATTTTTCACCTTGTACTAAATTTTTACCCCCATCCCTCTCCACATCTCACTTTCTCCTTGTCTATCTTCATATCTGCCACCCTATCCTTGAAGTTTTTGCATCTCTCTCCCTGTGATCAACAACTTATTTTAGATCTGGCCAGAGTCCCTTCAGAAGGTTTCAATCTGCACTCCAGTCACTCAGAATTTAAATTCATTCTGCATCTTGGACAAAGCAAGAGTGAGAGACTTGTAGAGACAGACATGACATGATGTGAAGACAGATGCCAAACAAGTGTGGGTTAAGGAAAGACAGAGGTTGAGAGAGGGCAAAATTCAGGTGGGAGGGAGGTGAACCAATAAATACGTGAGCAGCCAATAGGTGATCAAGGAGAATAAAGACCGTGTAAAAAGGACCACAGGGCTTTACAAGATCCAGATGACAGACCCTCAACTAACCACAGTCTCGATACCTGAAATGTAGCACTTATACTTATAGTCAACTTAATCATGTTATAAATTAAACAGCATAATTATTTCACTTGTGAAAGCACTTGACTATTCCTTCAGGTAGAATGGTCAAAGTCATTGTTATGTCAAAATTTGAATTTAATATGTTTTTATTTTCTAATATGCTATTAACACCAGCAAAATTATTGCATATACTGCATGTAGCTTTTCAAACAGCAAAAGTAAAGAAGTACTTTGGCAAATGGGGAGTGTAGGATACATGGTCCATAGGTAGTCTTCAGAAGCTTCTTCTTAACAGATGGTGGGTCCAAACAGAAGCAGACCGTCCAGGGTGCAGTCGGCTCATTTGCTTAAAGGAATTTGCCGTGGAAATCTCCATTTTGGCCACCGTGGGTATCTAAGCTTTTCTGATGTTTACCTCATTTTTTGAAAATGAAAATATACAAACAAGCATAATTAATCTATTATTTAGGGATACTTACATACGTGGTAATAATATTCTTTAAAGGAAAGAGATGCTCAACATAAAATTCAGGATGAAAATTGCCTCCCAAAAAGGAAGGCAGTGGAAGGTCACTAAGGAAAACCACAGTGACCTTGGTGAATGTTCTTGTTCCTAAACTGAGCGGTGCGTATTCGTTGTACTACTAGCATCATACTTTATATGCTACACGTCTTCATATGCAGAGAATGTTACCTAATAAAAAATTTCAAAAATCATCCCAAACTTTTGTTCTGCTGCCAAATAAATCCATAGAATGCCAATTCAGAAACACCCCAGTTATGAAAATTCATGTTTGAACACTAATTATGTGAGGGATTTAAGAAGGCTCATGCCTTGAAATGTTTTCCTAACTGAGTTGAAAGCAGAGAAGACATCACTCTGACAAAGAAATCAAGCAAAGGACACCTGGCCCTTCTGTCTCTTGGTTGTTCGTGAGTGTAAAAATGACAGTTTCGGTTTTTTCCAAGAATAATTCTAGCAATTTTTTTCCCAGAGAAACTATAAGCTTTTCAGATAGGTCGCATGGGTTTTCTTAAATACTATTCCAGCTATGTGTTTTGGTAGGAATAAATGCCCAGAAATGCCACGAGGGAGTTGAAGAACAAACTGAAATAAAGAATCTACTATAATTGTTTTTAAATCTTTTGCCTTTTAAAAACTAAGTTTATGAGAATAATCAGAAAGTAATAAAGACTTGTTGAAGAGCACATTAGGTGTCTTAGGAAGCAAGAACACATTAGGTGTCTTAGGAAGCAAGATTGGGAAGGAGGAGGCGAATGTGTACCTCCTTGAATGCCCAAGTCCTCTGAGCGCAGGCTCACTGTTAAGTGCTGGGCAATGGCTCATCTCAGACTCTGCTGATGAAGCAGAGGTAACCTTCATCAGTGTAGCAGAGTACATGAAAATGGAAAAACTAGCTAAGAAAATGTAGGATACAACCAGTATTCCAATGGTCTTGACAAGCCACAATGGTGGACCAAATCCAACACAATATACTCAATTAGAGTCTATGTAAAGTCCAACACTTACGTTTTAAGTATGTAGTAAGAAAGTACATGTGAAAAGTTACCAAAAATGATTTTGATCTCTGTCTCCATTAATGGAATTAAAGTGTCCATGGGGTGATCATTTCCTACTCTGAATGGGTCATTCGGAAATTTTGCATTCATTGCTGAGTGCTGCATCTTAATGTTGAAAAAAACAACCAAGGTAATGAGCTGCCTTGAACCAACCTCGTAAACAGAACAGTGGCTGTCCAAACCAAAGAAGAGAAGACACGGGAAGGGAAGGCCAAAGTTCAACCATGTGTGTATTTACTACAGGGACTCTCATGTGAGTGAAAGTTACATTTGCACATTTTTATCTTTGAGGGTGAGGACATGGCCAAAGAAAGGAGGAATTATCTGATACTTATCTTCCCTAGAGATAATTAAACTGGAGCAGAATGCTATCAAGGAGACTCAAATATCTCACGTAGGATTATGTTAGATTGTTACTGAGTCCAAGCTCCATCCGCTCACCACAGGACAGGCCAATGAATCGGAGATGAGGTGTTGACGCAAGGAATACGACTTTATTCGGAAAGCCAGAAGACAGAGAAGACAGCAGACTAGTGTCTCCGATACACCATCTTATCGGGGTTTGGATGTCAGTTTCTTTTATCTCCTCCCCCCATCCCACAGAGAGGGGGGAGGAGATGAGGAAGTAAAGTAAAAGGGCCTTCAGTCTTGCAAATAATCACCTGGAATTATCTGGGGAGGGGATGTGTTACTTTCTTCTTTCTTGAAGCCATCCACATGCGGGCAGGGTTCCCTGAGGCAGGGCATTAGGTGTGATCATAATAACAAAAGCAACAAAGAGCAAAGGCTAAAGTCAAAGAAACAGATGCAACATGGAGTCAATCAGTTACAAGATTAATTTTAAGATTGCTTCCAAATCTAAAGACTGTGTGTGTGTGTGATTTTAAATTTATGTATTTTTCCCAATTAATACAATTTTTCAAAGATTTTAAAAAATGTATTAGTACAATAAAAATTTGACTTAAACCATAGTATAAAGGCAGAACTAAAACCAGAATCAAGAGAGTCTAGAGGAACTGATGTTAAGAAAAAGATTAAACCAAAGAAAATTCAAACACGGTGACCAAGACAGCCTTCACGTTCCCCTCAGCTTGGAACTTTAGAGCACGCGTCTTCCTGACTCTAGACCTTGACCTACTTTTCTGAGAGCATTTATTTTAGAAAACTTGTAGTCCTAAATTCTTTCTCTGCCCCTTTGAGATGTAAATCTCCTCCCAACCTCTCTCCAGGTTTACTACCTCAGAATGTAGGTAGTAAAGGACCTGGGAGCCACCCTTTTGAAATGTACTCATTAGGAAAGAGCCCTGACTGATTTCCCAGTCTCTCTGGGAGAATAGGAGCCTGACTTGATGGGCACCAATTAGCAAACGCAGATGCCATAGTCACAGAGACGAACACTTGCAAACTCAGGAATAACTCAATGTTACACACACCCCGTTACTCAATCTCCCCCCTAACATCTTCCAGTGCTTTTCCACCAGCTCACCTGGCACTTAAAAACACTCCTATGATATCACTTATATGTGGAATCTAAAAAAAAAAAAAAAAAAAACAAATGAACTTATTTACAAAACAGAAGTAGAGTCACAGACGTAGAAAAAAAACAATGTTACCAGGGGATAAGGGGCGGGGGGATAAATTAGGAGCTTGGGATTAACATATACACACTACTTTATATAAAATAGATAACCAACAAGGACCTACTGTATAGCAGAGAGAACTATACTCAATAATTTGTAATAACCTATAAAGGAAAAGAATCAGAGAAACAGTGGATAGGGATATATATATACATATATATGTATAACTGAATGACTTTGCTGTACACCAGAAACTAATACAACATTGTAAATCGACTATTGCAACAAAAAAAAGAGAAAATGAGTGCCAAATATCTCAGTCTAAATAAAATTTTTTTTAAAAAAAGAAAAAAAACCTCCTGCCTTTGTTTCAGCAGAAATTTGTTCAGACTGAGTCTCTCCGCCACACTGAAATAGCCTTGAATAAAATCTTCCTTGCCTGTTTCACTTGCTCCAGGACAAGTTTTGCTTTGACAATGGCAGCCAAGGTAAGACCCAAGAGTAGGAAGCCAGGAAAGAAACCAGGGGCTGTGCAGGTACCATCATCATCCGGTGAACGTTTCCAAATGCCTATTCACCCGCTGCCATGGCAAAGAATATAGTATTTATGGTCTCCCAGCACATACGGTGTGACCACAGGTGACTTTAATGCAGGGTAGAAAATGAACAGTGGCTTGAGATCCTATCAAGTTCTCTGAGGGAATCATACATTTCTATGATTGGCGCTGGAGACAAAAGGCCCAAGATGCATATGTAAAACTCCAGCAAGAACAAGAACAAAGCAAAAAGCCTTTGACCCAGCTGACGCTGGGGCAAGAGCCAATGACCAGGCGTAAGCAGGAGCAGGGTTGCTGCGTAGGCGATGTGCGCAGAATGGGACAGCCTGCTTCTCCTCGCGTCTTGGTTATTATGTGGTCGCCAAGGGCTCTACTTTCTCTCTCTCTCTCTGTCTCTCGCATAAAGAGAAGAGCCTATATTTTGCGCATTGGTCAGTCACTCCATCGCTTAGACAAGCGCACATCTGTTCTGGACTGGGTTCTACAGGAGGTCACAGAAGTAGTCCAGGTCCTGGCCCGGCCCCCAGAAGGACACCCAACATCCAGCTCCCTGGCCGGTTCCAGCCACAGCAGCAGGGACTTCAGAGTCGGGAAGAAGATGCCGTGCCACCCTCCGCAGCTGTTCTTGTACTCAAGTGCTCTGCAGCCGGGCTGCGCTACACGAGATGATGTAAATACCGTGGAGAGAGAGAGAGCTGTCCCAGAGGGCCAGAGGAACCAGCGAGGTCAGCTGTGTGTGTTAATGATACAACAACAGCCAGTAATAGTACCTCACGTCACTGCACCCTTCTTATACTCCAATGAGGAAGATACTATTGCTATTCCCACTTCTCTAAGGAAACTGAAGTTCCCACATTTAGTGAGGCTGACATTTAAACTAACGCTGATTCTAGAACCCATATTCTTATTAATGAATCCATTGGTTGTCAATTTTAGCTGGACATTAAAATCACCTGGAGTGCTATTTAAAATATCAATATCTAGGTCCCATCCCCAGAGATTCAGATTTAACTGGTTTGGGCTTAATTACTATTAAAAAATTTTAAATAAACCCTTCTGAAGGTGACTGCAATGCTGAGAACTGTGTCGCTGAGCTAATCTGTTTCTCCTCCCGCCATCTCTGCGGTGGAAATAACAGCAGAAATCGATGTCAGCAGAGACAAAGCCGGCTTTTCACCACGTGCCCGCTCTAACTCACCTCAGTGAGTGGGAATCCGGCCTCCACACTCGCGGTCCACCCAGACTGCACCTGCTAAGGTCACCTGCTAACTCCTACCTGACACATCCACAGTCCTTTTAATGCTCATCTTCCTGCATCATTTGACACTGTGATCGGAGCATCGTGCTTGAAACTCGACCTCTTCCCCGTTTTGTAAAGCATGCTCTCTACCTGTCCTGCCGTCCCAGTGGATTTCCTTCTGTGGCTCATCCCTTTTTCCCCTTGGTGTTTCCCAGGGTCCCGTCTTGACCCTCTACCTTTCTCATTGGACGCCTTTGCATCCTGCAGAGCTAGCTTGCCAGCCCCACCCCCGACATTATCAGCTACCCCCCAAGAAAAGCAGACTCATTCTTCCTGTCTCCAGACAGTCTGTGTCCCGGGCCTCAGTTCCATACGTCCAGCTGCGTGTTCCAAACGTCTCCGCGTGCTTCACTGCAGACCCAGGATGCTGGACCTCAGGGGGGGGTTACAGCCCAGGGGCCTGGGGTCTCTCATGTCGTGCAGGGCCTGTTGTATGCCTTGTGCAGGGGATGAGTGGGCACTCACTCCTCAGCTCCGAGGGGGAGGTAAACCCATCATGCCTTCCAAGCACACCTCTTTAGATCAGAGGGCATTGTTCTGCTGATAGTGAGGAAAGCTTACCAAGAATAGCATTTTAATAGAATGTTAAGGGAACAGAAATCAAGAGAAGTGTATTCTGTCGGGTGTTTGCCTATTTCCAGGTACCAGGGCTCAGGCCAAAGGAGAAACTGTTCAGACTCATGTTGATTTCCTATTTCTCAGATTTCTTTATCCTGACTCTTTGTACTGCTGGCTAGAACAAGTATACTCAGGTTTTCATCCTTTTTTTCACTTCAGATATTTAAGTAAAGAAATATAATTTGTCTCCCAGTTACTTAATTATATATAGTTGATGTATTTTTCTGTTTTTACTCATTTCTGAGATCACTTTTGTTAAAACACGCTGCCTCAATAAAGACAAATTGTTAGTTCTATGTCTCAGTGTTTGATAAAGTAATGTTCATTCATTTTACCCTGTAAGGTAATAATACTCTGAAGACATCACTTTATTACTGGTTATTTTAAAATTGTATAGCATTATCCTGAACAGTTATGATACTGGCAATACTAGCGATAACAGTTAAGCTATTTAACGAAGTTTTTTATAATTTATAATGCCTATTACTATAGTGCCCATTTTAAATTTTGATCTCTAATACATGAGAACAGAAGAATATTATAGCATCCCATCCTTTATTTTACAAGAGTTACGATAGAGTAATAACTTAAAGGTACATACATTGAGCCCCTGGTTCAAGAGTCAAAGTCCAAATTTATATGAGTTACGAGCCCAGAGGTGCTTGCTCCAAGTTAAGTGACAATTATCTGGGCAATGCTCCATTTCATCTGTAATAAAGTGCAAGTGCTATAAAGACAAAAATCCAATTAGGAGGTTTGCATATGTAGTCATAGCACTGCTGAACAGATTAACTTTGTCAAATTAAATTAATGTCCCCAGTATTACATCTTTAAATCAATTTCTGTCATAATTTCCTTTTGCTCTCAGCTAATATGCACACTGTGAATACTGGACACAAGAGCATTCCATAGATTCTCCCTTTTTGCTTCATGAGTTTAACATAAAAAGCATCATTTTCTCCGTGCTCCACATAAGACTTGCTGAAACTTGCCCATGAACACAGAGATCTTCCGGATATTGTAATTTTTCATTTCTCACTTCAAGCGTATCTCTAAACTGAAAACTTTAGATAAGATGGTTTACAGTCTAATTTTCATAGGAAAAGGTGAATCAAGAATTGGAACCTATTGCCTTTTTTAATACTAATCTTTTTTATAGATAATTGACAGGAAGGAAAAGTCAAGCAGTTTCCAGATACCACTCACGATATTCAGTTGGGTATGAAATAGGTGAATTAAGGATGGATTTCACTTTCCTTCCAACATGGAACTAGGACCTACTCTGTAAAATAAAAAGCCTCATGAGAAATGTGACTGGCTGGTGTGTTTCTGAGTAATAGTTTTAGGGAGGAACAGGATTTACCTATTACAGAGTAGCTTTGGTCAATCCCAGGAGTCAGGCATTTGACCGATGCCCACGTGGCCTTCCATGACAAAAAATTTGCACTGACCACCAGGGAGTCAGCCAGATACTTTTTCCTGCAGCCTGTGGACCACAGACATGCAGATTGAGACAGAAACGCCCTGGCTGCCAGCACAAGTTCTCTTTGTTATCCAGCAGGAATATTCAGCCAAAATCAACAGTTTCTGACCTCCATCCCCCATCTCACATTTCCCCAGCAGGGCAATTCTCAGTTATTAACAGTGGAGAATTCTTAGTTTGATAGAGACTCCAAAAATTAAAAACAAGAAAATAACTTAATCAGTGGGATCTTAAGGGTAGAGACCAGGAGTGTTGGTTTCTATGTGTGTAGGTTAGGATTTTGTAGTCACATGCCAAGAAAACGGGAAGTCGGAAGACAATTCTAGGGACTTCCCTGGTGGTCCAGTGGTAAAGAGTCCACCTTTCAATGCAGGAGATGCTGGTTCAATCCCTGGTTGGGAAACTAGGATCCCACATGCGGGGGGGCAACTAAGCCAGGGCACCACAACTACCGAGCCATGTACAGCAAACTACAGAGCCCATGCGCCCTGGAGCCCACACGCCACAACTAGAGAGAAGCCCGCATGCCACAACTAAGACCAAATGCAGCCAATATATACATAAATAAATAAATAAAAGTCACCATTTAAAAAACAAAAAAAAAGGCTATCCTATAGCTCTAAGCTAAAGGAGTGAGATGCTCCTGGATTATGAAACTGAATTTCAGGGATTGCTAACATCTTAGTTTTCACTGAGGGAAAAGAGGTATCTGGTGGTCTCCATCAATTAAAAAAACACCAGCAAAGTAAGCACTCTGGAGCTAGGTCTCTGCAGAGAGAGAGACCGAGCTTCCGTGCTAAGCCCCTCCCTGAGTGCCTCCTTCTGGAAGTCAGGAACCAAACCAGGTGGGTCCAGGTGTCTTGATGTTCTTTCCAGCACATCCCTTGTACAAGGGGCACAGCGTGCTGCAGTGGCTAAGAGCATGGATGAACTTTGGAATCAGACAGCATGGATCCCTTTCATAGCACATACTAACCAGGTGACCTCAGGAAGTTTATCCAACTTTACTAATCTTAATTGTTTTCCAATTATAAAATGGAAACAGTAATGCCTAACTGTAAGAGCTGTTGACAGACCAAATGGGATGTCTCGTGCAAAGGAAATATCACCATGCTTGCACTTAATAAATACTCAAATGGCTGCTAGAGTGCAAGCATTTTTATGTTCTTTGATGATTTTTGTACTCATTAGAAAGGGAGAGTAGAAATGAGTCCTTCTACCTGAATGTCCTGAGTTGTAGCTCCCTTTCTTCCCGTGCCAAGCATCTTTCTTGATTTATTTCTAATGACCAATTATACCATCTTGCAAGCTTGCAGATTTTTGTGAGTTGGCTTTCTTAATTTTTTCCCATTTCTTTTTGATATAGTTTCTGTGGAATGAATTCTGTGGTCAAGGACCTCATCTGTAAAAGGTTTTCTAATTCTTTCAGAAGAACTACTAGCTTCCTCCCCTGTGTTCCCACTAAGAGCAGGGTATTTACTTGACTGTGTTTGATTGGTTGCCCGTCTCTCTCCCTTGATACACGGAAGCTCCTTGAGGGCAGAGACCGTGGCTACTTGTCCTTATTGAACTCAAGAGTGTGAAAAACAGCTTTAAAGTACACACTTTGGGAAAACAAATACTGAGAATCATTCTGGCCAGCAATAACATTTGGCATTTGAAGAGCCACTGGGGATGGAAAAGCACAGTCAGACATTCTGTGAGATTTTCTACCGTAAATGCCACCGTGAAAAGTGACCAGGCATTTGGGAGCCCCCGAGAGCATCATATTTGAAGCTATTTGAAGCAGCAGCTTAGGAGTGTTCTTTTAGGACTCATATCTGTTCTTGATATTTTGTTGTTCAAAGATTATGCACAGCAGAATGTAAAATATCAGGAAACGGTCTTTTAATCCTTTGTGTTCTTACATTTTCCTCTTAAAAAATAAGATAAAGTTATCTTTATTCTTTAAATATAATTAACTACTTAAGACTTCAACGATAATGACAATATGTTCTTTGTTCCATTTATAAAATTCTCAAGACACAGATAAAAGTTAATTCAAAACTCAGCTTATATTTCTAAAATATAAGAAATATGAAAACTGAATAATCACGTGAGGTCAGTGCCATTAGTGATAGCAAGTTGAGTATTAATTCACACTTGCTGGGTGTGTAAAAAATATAACAAACTTTATCTTTTGTAAAACTTGTTTTTAAAAATTTATTGGTGACCTTGCCACTCAATCTAATAAACACTTTGTTTACATAAATGGGATTTGGGGGGAAATGTTAAGAAAATAAAATACAATTAAGCAAATCAAATAGCTATTTCAGGAAAGGTATATGTCATCTCTTCAGGTTTAGAGAGGAAAGATCACTCTACTCTCAAATGCAGCCTCTTACCAATACAAAAGCAACATAATCATACTAATAGAGCAGGTAAATAGTTGAAAAAGGAGAAGTTAGGGGAGCCACTGATTTCTACATCTTATCCAACTACAACTTTTATACAAAACTTTAAATGAACCTACAAAGCACATTCCAGATTAAAATAAAAACTGAATTTTTATCAAAATGTATTCTACTATGACATAACAGAGGTGGAGCAAAAATGTATCATTTGTCATTCTGAAGACTAATGACTTCCAAGTACAAGAATGTTTAAATACATTTTAACAGAAATAAAATTTCTGAAAATTATCATAAATTTTACTGTATTTAGAAGTACCTAACCAAGGCTCCTGTTAAAAACAAGTAAATCGGGGCTTCCCTGGTGGCGCAGTGGTTGAGAATCTGCCTGCCAATGCAGGGGACACGGGTTCGAGCCCTGGTCTGGGAAGATCCCACATGCCACGGAGCAACTGGGCCCGTGAGCCACAATTGCTGAGCCTGCGCGTCTGGAGCCTGTGCTCCGCAACAAGAGAGGCCGCGATGGTGAGAGGCCCGTGCACCACGATGAAGAGTGGTCCCCACTTGCCGCAACTAGAGAAAGCCCTCGCACAGAAACGAAGACTCAACACAGTCATAAATAAATAAATAAATAAATAAAAGAACGTGAATTTCTAAAAAAAAAAACAAAAAAAAACCAAGTAAATCAGTTGAAATACTTAGAGTGGAAATTTATACCCATTTCAGAGAAAATATCCTTACCTGCAATTCCTCGACCTGTGATTTCTTTCAAATTTATTGCAGGAAATTACATGCTTATCTGTCTAGTTTTTCTTCTTGAAAACAAAGACTGACTTTGGAAAATTTAGAATAATTAATTCTAAGTATTTCCATGGTATCTAAAATTCAACTATGAAGCTATATTCCAAACTAGCTTATAACATAATGCCTTCAACAACATTTCAAAAAGTATAGCTTTATATTAAAAGTGCTATTTTGGCAACTTAAAAAATCTTTATGAGAACAAGAACAATGAATAGAAAACAGTAACAAATATGGTAGACATTAATCCAAGGGTATCAATAATCACTTTAAAAGTCAATGATCTAAATACAACAATTAAAAGGCAGAAATTGTCAGAGTGAATAAAAAAATAAAACTCAACAATATGTTGTCTACAAGAAACCAAATTTAAGTATATAGACACATATAAGTTAAAAGGAAAGAGATAGAGAAAGATATACCATGCAAACAGTAATCAAAAGAAAGTGAGAGTATCCATATTAATTTCAGGCAGAGCAGACTTCATAACAGGGAAAGTCATCAAGGATAAAGAGAGCATTACATAATGATAAAGAGTGAATTCTTCAAGAAAACATAACAATCCTTTGTGTATATGCACTTAACAACGAAGCATCAAAATACATGAGGCAAAACTGCAAGGAGATAGACGAATCCACTGTTACAGTTGGAGACTTTTAACACTCCTCTCTCAGAAATGGATGGATTCAGGAGGCATAAAATCAGAAATAACATAGTTAACAGAACTATCAAGCAATCAGATAGTACAGACATCTATAGACGACTTCATCCAACAGCAGAATACACATTCTTCTCAAGCTCACATAGAATATTTATCAAGATAGACCACATTCTGGGCCATAAATCACACCTTTCACACTTAAAAGAATGAAATTCTACAACATTTCAGACCACAGTAAATTAAGCTAGAAATCAATAACAGAAAGATAGCTGGAGAATCCCCAAATACTTAGAGATTAAAAAACATACTTAAAAATAACACATGGTTCAAAGCAGAAATATCAAGAGAAATTTAAAAATATCTTGAACAAGATGAAAGTAAAAATCAACTTACCAAGTTTGTTAGATGAAGTGAAGCACTTCCTTCATAGGGAAATTTATAGCATTGAATACATGCAATAGAAAAAAAGAAAGACCTAAATCAATAATCTAAGGTTCCACCTTAGGAAACTAGAAAAAGAAGAAGAAATTAAATCCAAATTAAGCAAAAAAAAAAAAAAAAAAAAAAAGTGCAGAAATCAATGAAATTGAAAACAAAGAAATCATTACATAAAATGAACAACAAAAAAGCTAGTTCTTTGGAAAGAGCAATAAAATAAGCCTATAGCCAGACTGAGAAAAAAGAAGACAGAAATCATTTATATCAGACGTGAAAGAGGGAACAGCACTACAGATACCCTGGGCTTTAAAAAGATAACAAAGAGATGCTATGACCAACTCTATGCCCACAAGTTTTATAACCTAGATGAAATGGACCAATTCCTTGAATGACATGATCTGCTAAAACACACAAGAAGAAACAGACAACCTGAATATACCTATTAAAGAAATTGGATCAATAATTAATAATCTTCTGAAACAGAACACACCAGGCCAAGAAGGGTTGAATGCTACTGCTGAATTCTACCAAACATTTCAGGAAGAAATTATACCAATTTTCTACAATCTCTTCCAGAAGATAGAAGCAGAGGGAATACTTTTTAACTCATTTCGTAAAACCAGCATTACCCTAATACCAAAACCAGACAAAGACATTGCAAGGAAAGAAAACTACAGACAAATCTCTCTCATGAACACAGATGTAAAAACTTTAACAAAATATTCGAAAATCAAATCCAACAATGTATTAAAAAAATGATACACCACAAAAAGTGAGATTTATTCCAGGTATGCAAGGCTGGTTCAACATTCAAAAATCAGTTAATGTAACATGTAACATCAACAGGCTAAAGAAGAAAAATTACATTGTCATATTAATAGATGCAGAAAAAAACATTTGACAAAATCCAACACCCACCCATGATAAAAAGTCTCAGCAAATTAGGAATAGGGAGGAACCTCCTCCACTTGATAAAGAATATCTACAAAAAACCTACAGCTAACATTATACTTATGGCGAGAAACCCAAAGCTTCCTCACTAAGGTCAGGAACATAGAAAGGATGTCCTCTCTCACCACTGCTTTTCAACATCATACTGAAAGTTCTAGATAATATAGTAGGACAAGAAAAGGAAAGAAAAAGTACATAGATTGGGAAGGAAGAAATAAAACCCTTTTTTTTTAAATGCAGATGGTATAACCATCCATGTAGAACATCTGAAAGAATCAATGACAACAACAAAATCATGGAACTAATAAGCAATTATAGCAAGGTGGCAAGATACAAAGCGAATATACAAAAGTCAATCACTTTCCTATCTACCAGTAATGAACAAGTGGAATTTGAAATTAAAAACACATTGCTATTTATATTAGCACTCAAAAAAATACCGAGGTATATTTCTAATATATACAAGATCTATGTGAGGCAAACTACAAGGCTTAGAAGAAAGATGTCCAGGAAGAACTAAATAAATGGAGAGATAGTCCATGTTCAGGGATAGAAAGTGAATGTTGTCAAGATGTCAGTTCTTACCATCTTGATCTGTAGATGCACCAGAATCCCGGTCAAAATTCCAGCAAGTTATTTTCTGGATATTGACAAACTGATTCTAAAGTTTATATAGAGAGTCAAAAGACAAACAATTGCCAAGTCAGTACTGAAGGAGAAGAATCAGAGAACTGACGCTACCCAACTTGAAGACTTACTATAAAGCTGCAAAGATCATTAGCAAAAGAATAGACAAACAGATCAATGGAACAGAATGTAAAGCCCAGAAGTAGACTACCATAAATATAGTAGACTGAAAAATACAGACTACCATAAATAAAGACCTTACATCTTTCACAAAAATTAACTCAAAATGGATAATAAATCTAAATTTAAAATGTACAACTTTAAAACTCCTAGAAGATAATATAAAAGAAAATTGAGGTGACCTTGAGTATGGCAATGAGCTTTTACAGATAGAACACCAAATGCACAATCCATGAGAGAAGAAACTGGTAAGTTAAACTTCATTAAAATTCAAACCAGAAAAACCCACACAAGACATTTTTCAGTAAGTGACTGGATAAATAAACTGTGGTACATCTAGACAATGAAATATTACTTAGCACTAAAAAGTAATGAGTTATCAAACCAAGAAAAGACACAGGGGAAACCTCAATGCATATATTAAGTGAAAGAAATCAATCTGAAAAGACTACATTCTGTAGGATTCTAACTTTTTTTTTTTTTAGAAGATTTTTTTTTTAGAAGATTTTTTTTTTTTAATTTTATTTATTTATTTATTTATGGCTGTGTTGGGTCTTCGTTTCTGTGTGAGGGCTTTCTCTAGTTGTGGCAAGTGGGGCCACTCTTCATCGCAGTGCGCGGGCCTCTCACTATCATGGCCTCTCTTGTTGCGGAGCATAGGCTCCAGACGCGCAGGCTCAGTAATTGTGGCTCACGGGCCCAGCTGCTCCGCAGCATGTGGGATCTTCCCAGACCAGGGCTCGAACCCATGCCCCCTGCATTGGCAGGCAGATTCTTAACCACTGTGCCACCAGGGAAGCCCCTGTAGGATTCTAACTTTATGACATTCTGGAAAAGGCAAAACGATGGAGACAGCAAAAGGATTAGTGGTTGTGGAGGGATAAATGCGGTGAGAGAGGAATGAACAGGTAGAGTACAGAGGAATTTTAGGCAGTGAAACAATTCTGTATGACAGTGGATACATGTCATTATACGTTTGCCAAAACCCATAGAATGTACACCACCAAGAGTGAATCTAATATATACTATAAACTTTGGGTGATAACGAGGTGCCAGTGTAGGTTCATCATTTGTGACAAGGGTACCACTGTGGTTCAGGATGTTGACAGTGGGGGCAGAGGGTATAAGGGAACTCTATGTACTTTCTGTTCATTTTGCTTTACCCTAAAACTGGACTAAAACACTAAGTTTATTAATTCAAAAAAATCTTTAAGTAACAATACCACTTATTCTCTGTAGACTAGTACTTAAGAATTGGAAATGTTATCAAAACAACTGTGGCAAAATTGAAAATAATGACTTTATTATATGTATACAAAATTGCTACTTATCATATAAGATGTGAAAATTTTTTGTTCATGTTTCTCTTCCTCTAAATAATGTGCAGATTTTGTTATTCATGGACCATTGATAACTGTAAAATTGCTCTCTAGAGTTGCATATCTCACACTTATTTGATCCCAAAACTATTTTTAAATTATGATGTATTGTCAGAACCCCAACAGGAACTCATTAATCTGTGAGCATTTCATATGCCTTCAGCACTGAAAATGTCACCATCATGTGGTAAAAGTCCAAGACCGGAAGGTGCCGCACAAGCAGAAGGTCAAGGTTGGTCTTTCAGCACCAGGAATATGTGGATACTGCCTCTGTTTAACACACTGGTCCAACGGCCTGTGTCAGGTGCTTTCTTTTTGACTTCTTAATACTCTTGTGAATTTTTCTTAGAGTTAGATCCCAGAATAATGATAAAACAAATATCTAAATATTTTAAACTTTTTCTAACATTTAAAAAAATGCAGCTAACACCAGCCCCAGGAAGACTGCAGTCCTGCAGCTTGACATACCAGGACCCAGCCCACTGACCAGCAGGCCGGCACCAGACACAGGAATGCCTGGGCCCCAGCCCTGCCCACCAGTGGCCCAACACTAGCTTTGGGACACCCCACACCTGGCAGCCAGCCATGTCGGGAACTGGCCCAATCCACCAGCAGGCTGACATTAGATCCATGACCCCCAGCCCACAAACCACCCACTCCAGAAACTGGCTCTGCCCATCAGTGGGCCAGCACTAGTCCTGGGACCCCCTGGTTTCCCACAGCTAGCACCTGCATGACCTGGCCCCACGCACCAGTGGCCAGCAGCCTCCTCACAAGGCAGGGCCTGGCAACCAACTGGACTGGGGGACAGGCACACCTACCGGACCACCCACATAGTCAGCCCACCACACAGAAGGACCCACACAGCTCACATAGGGGGCACCCCTGGAGCATACAGCTCTGGTGACCAGAGGGGAGTGCACTGCTGGGACATATAGGATGTCTTCTACATAAGGCCACTTCACCAAGGTAACCAAACTACCAGATACATAGAAATAAAAATTAGACCACAGAGGAATATGTTCAAAACTAAAGAATAAGACAAAACCCCAGAAGAACTAAGTGAAGTGGATCTACTCAACAGAGAGTTCAAAGTAATGATCATAAAGATGTTCAAAGGACTTGGGAGAAGAATGGAGGAATAGAGTGAGAAGTTATAAGTCTTCCACAAAGAGTTAGAAAATATTAAAAAAAAACCAAGCAGAGATGAAGAATACAATAACTGAAATGAAAAATGCACTAGAAAGAATCAACAGTAAACTAAATGATACTGAGGAACAAATCAGTGAGCTGGAAGACAGAACAGTGGAAATCACTACTGCAGAACAGAAAAAAGAAAAAAGAATGAAAAAAAAAAATGAGGACTGTTTAAGACACCTCTGGGACAACATCAAGCACACTAATATTCACATTATAGGGGTCCCAGAAGGAGAAAAGAGAGAGAGAAAGGCGCAGAGAACATATTTGAAGACATAACAGCTGAAAACTTCCCTAACCTGGAAGAGGAAACAGTCACCTAAGTCCAGGAAGCACAGAGAATCCCGAACAGGAGCAACCCAAAGAGGATCACACCAAGACATATTATAAATAACATGGCAAAAATTAACGATAAAGAGAGAATATTAAAAGCAGCAAGTGAAAAGTAACACAGTATGTACAAAGGGAACTTCCATAAGGTTATCAACTGAATTTTCAGCAGAAACCCTGCAGGCCAGAAGGGAGTGGCATGATATATTGATATTTAAAGTGATGAAAGGAAAAACCTACAACCAAGAATACTCTATCCAGCAAGGCTCTCATTCAGATTAGATGGAGAGATCAAAAGTTTTACAGACAAGCAAAAGCTAAAAGAGTTCAGCACCACCAAATCAGCTTTACAACAAATGCTAAAGGAACTTATCTAAGTGAAAAAGAAAAGTTCACAACTAGAAACATGAAAATTACAAAAGTAAAAATCTCATTGCTAAAGGCAAATATACAGTAAAGGTAGTAAGTCAACTGCATATAAAGCTAGTAGGGAGGTTAGAAGACAAAAGTGGTAAAATCATCTATATCCATAATATGTAGTTAAGGAATACAAAAACACAAAGATGTAAAATATGATGTCCAAAACAGTAAATGTGGGGTAGAGGAGTAGAAATGCAGTGTTATTAAAATCCATTCAAACTTAGAGATCAGCAACTTAAAATAATCATAGATAGATATATATAGAGAGAAATAGATAGCCATGTACAGTGTGGGGAATATAGTCAATAACTACGTACTGTCATTGTATGGTGACATATTGTAACTAGACTTCTCTTGGCGATCATTTTGAAATGTTATAGAAATATCAAATATCAAATATCACTGTGCTGTACCAATAACTAACATAGTGCTGTAGGTCAATTAGACTTCAAAAGCAAAGAAACAAGCAAACTCATAGAAAAAGAGATCAGATTTGTCTGCCCCAGAGGCAGAGAGTGGAGGTGGGGGAATTGGATGAAGGTGGTCAAAAGGTACAAACTTCCAGTTATAAGATAAATAAGTACTAGAAATGTAATGTACAACAAAATAAATATAATTAACACTGCTGTATGTTATATATGAAAGTTGTTAGGATAGTAAATCCTAAGAGCTCTCATCACAAGAAAAATGGTTTTTTTTCCTATTTCTTTAATTTTGTATCTATGTGAGATGATAGATGTTCACTAAACGTACTGCGATAATCATTTCATGATGTATGTAAGTCAAATCATTATGCTGTACATCTTGAACTTACACAGTGAATATTGACAGCATGTCAATTATACCTCAATAAAAGTGAAAGGAAAAAAAACTGAATGCCTACTGTATGAGAGGCCCTGTGTCCTGGGGTGTTCCAAGGAAAAAAATACCTCTGAAAGGAAAGGTATTGTTAATATTTTTCCATAGAACACATAGAACTAGTGTTCTATGGAACAGGATTTGGAAAATTCTGTACTAGACAATTATAACCTTTGGCGCAAAGAAGAAATATTCTATTGAAAGACCCTGAGTGAACAAACAGTATCTTCTTTCATCCTGACAAACGTCCGCAAGCATGTCTACAGAGGAGATTGCTAAGCTATAGGTTCATTTCTTCTTTTAACAGACACTGCTGGAAACAGGACGTATTATATTCCTTCAAAAGCAGGTGGTCTCCTGATAAACATATGCACGTTAGGGCTGGCAGAAACTATTAAACCTGTTGTTATGTAAGAAGCTTTTGGGCAGGAAAGAGCTCTCTGCAGGAGGCTCCCTTGTCTTGTCACTAACTTTAACCAGGCACCCGCATGCTCTACTCATCTCCAGTCCTAGCCCACCTTTCAAATCTTTTGATCACACAATACCTTGCCTAACCTGTTGGTTCTTCCAGTAGATCAAAGAAGTAGAAATGAAGAATAAGTAATTAACAGGTGACCAGATCTCTTCCCTAGCTTCCTGTTCAGTAATCTTGGGAACAAACTGTGAGATCGGAGGTAGCATCTAAAGAAAGATCACGAGGAATCGACAAGCCTGTACACAAGCCTGCACACAGTGGTAGATGGTGACAACTCTGACCCCCCAACTCCATGATTAACTGAGATTACTTCCCCTTTTTTCCCTTTAGAAACATTCATAGCTGAGCAGAATCTTCAGAGGTGGTCTTGAGACATGAGTCCACCTTCTCCCCAGATGGCCAGCATTCTGATTAAAAGCAACATTCCGTTCTACCAACATTTGCCTCTCTCCTGGGTACTGATTTTCGAGCAGTGAGCAACCAGACCTGAGTTCGGTAACACTTAAAGATAGAGAACCTTCAAGAAATGATGAGTATTAAATTCCGTTTTTGCTATAGTCTGATAAATGGCGCTCTCAGGGAACTACAACCTGATCAACCAATGATTTCCTTCCTCCATCTATACAATCATCCTGGAGGGAATAATTTCTCCACAAAGAAATGAGACAAGAATTACTTCCCATCTCTCCTCTACAGAAGGTGTCATATTTATTTTCATCTGTATTATATGTAAATTAATTTGATTAAAATTTTCAATCAGCAGCAAAAAAGCACAAAAAGGTTTCATGACTGCTAGTTTTAGAAGGTATGGATGGCAGAAGCCAAGGGGAATAACCAAGTACCATGACCACAGGTCATCCATAGAGACAGAATGTCACTGCACGATGTAGGTTCACCAAAATGACCGGCTTTGTCTATCCATATCCCTGAAAAGTTGATTTTCTTAAAATGAAGTTTCAATTACTGAAAGAGAAGGACTAAAGAGTGATTTTCTTCCCATTGTATAATAAATACATTTCAAAACCCATTGCACCTTATGATTTTGGTATACATATGTGCTATTGATGTAAAAAAAGTTCATATAAAAGTTACTGGTGGACAAAAAAAAATAATGTAATTTGCACTGTGGATACAAAAGAAATTACTCTATAATAGAGGTTATTTTAAAAAGCAAAACACTGACTCAGAAACTTGCTTGATTTTTATTTTCCATTGAAGACATTAGCTTAGTTCAGTTTTAATCTACGGTTTAGTTGTGCATTATCGGGCATCTAAAGATATCATAACTTAATCCAATTCTTCAACAAATATCAGTTTGCTAAAGAAAAGCACGAGGTAGCGAATAAGCGCATAACTGTGACAAAAAAAAATTCCACAGCACTGCTTCGGAGGAAATCAGAGAAGGAAGGAACAAAATGAAATCATGGACAACAGATACTTCTTTGCCATCTATTGTATGAATCATCCTTTTTCTTGGAATATAAAAATTACACACATTGTATTTTACGTTTACAAAGTGAAAACGAATGTGTTTCATCTGACAATGAAAAAGTAATGGCTATGAGAGCTCACATGTCAGAAAGTATCACAATATTCTGATTCATGAAGGGGCTCCATATGGCATTACTTCTGTGTTTATTTTGAATCCTGTACTTTCTTCTGAACGGAGAAGACAGTGTCTGGAACTTGCAGATCTAGTGTGTAACTTTCTCGGGAAGGGCTCTGTTCAGTTAGTTAGTGTATCTTACTTTTCAGGCAATTCTGTGACCCTGAAGAGCAATTTCGGGAAGACCTCTGCTTTGCTAAATGTTCTTAGTGCCATCTGCTGCATGCTTCCGGCTACTGTAGAGTGGCCACTCAGGTTAATAGGAGTTAATGAATCTACAAAGTGCCGACATCATATTTATCAATTTACAATCCACGTGTGGAAAGAAAACACAAGCTAACAGCATCCTGACATGGAAAATTCTTCTGAAACTGTCTTAGAAATAGTTAACAATAATGATTAGCTTTGTGATTCTTACACTAAAACTATGGCTTTAATGTACTCTATTTCCTCTGTTTCAAAAGTTTATGTGTAATAATTTCACCTAATACTTATCAGTAGTATCAGCTTCAGCTCTTCTAAAGTGATGTTATTATTCACAGGGAACTATACTCAATATCTTATAAATAATTTGTAATGGAAAAGAATTTTTAAAAGAATATATAGATAGATAAATATATGTATAAAACGGAATCACTTTGCTGTACACCTTAAACTAACACAACACTGTAGATCAACTATATTTCAATACAATTTTTTAAAAAATAAAGTGAAGCTATTATTATCTTTCAGCTTGCTCCTAGAAAGGTAAAAAATCTATTGTATTTGGAAGCAGCAAAGATCACTTAATGGCACTAATAATACAGTTTAGTGGGAAATGTTCGTATTGTTTGTTTTTAATTAAAGAGCTTATTTTTTAGCTAAAAAATAAAATAGGACAGATATAGAGAGACATAAAAAAAATAGTTGAGTCCATTATTCTGAAGAGTATTGCCAAAGATCCGTATTGATAGCTGACGGCTATCTAAGTGGAGGGAGGAATCTGCTCGTGATCAGATCACCTTGTAGACAACAGGGAAGGTCACACCCAAGTGCACAGCCCTGAGGCTCCTTAACCAACAACCCGTTTGGAAGTGCCGTCTGTAACTCCTCTGAAAACTGGTACATACTACGTCACTAATTATAAACTTTTGATATTTTATTTTCTTACTTAGGTTGCCTTTTCCTGAGCAAAATTCATCACCGTGAGACATGCTGTGTGTTAGGGAGACTGCCAGGTAAGCCTGAGCTCCTGCATCAACTCCGGTTCCAGTCTGTCCCCTTCTTCTGACAGCGGGGGTCCTGATGTCCTTCAGGTCCAGGGACGTCTGCTGCCTGGAGTGGCTCCTTGATTTGGGGGATTCTTTTCCAGCCTCATCTTGCCTCGGGGGGGCCTTCCCTGCATCACTTGCGATGGGCTTAGTAAGTGGTACCTTTCAACCAGATTTTCACACTTGCTGTTAAGTGCATCATGAAACATTCCCTGTTGAGATAATGGCATAGTTCAATCCGCAGTCGTCGAGTTTATTATCTAAATTTGTGGGTTTAAAATGCCCAGAGAGGATTGCCACAGTCTTTGTCTCTCAAACTAACTGTCCTCAACAGTTAAGCTGATACAGTCCCTTGAGTTCATCTTTCCTTTTATTCCAGAGAATTATGCCTTTCCTTCACTCTGTCTAAAGACTGTCCTCAGCTGGTGAATAATGAATCCAAGGATCCTGTTTCCTGGAGTGTTGTAAGATCATAGCCTCCTAAAATGTACACAAGCCATTTCCTCTGCGTTGGAAATGAGGCAGACTGCGTGCGAATGCAAAGTGTTTAATTATGTATCAAACAAATCACAGTTGCAAAATAATAAAGAAATTAGAAGCATTAGGGTAAAAGGCTGCAAGGACAAATGTGATCAAAAGCCTGGCAAGGCAATAACAAATACATCACAAAAGTACTTAGATTGTGGGGACTCTTGAAAGAAAGTGTCAGTTTATTATTTCTAAAAGCCAGTAGACTGGGATTGATTGAAATCTTCCCTACTCACTATGAAAATAAAGTAATACAGTACTTAGATTTTCTTTTTTAGTCCCTGAGAATTTTAAACGTTATTCTGTGTACAGTAGAGACGGAAGGTCACAATGTTTAAAGTGAGCCTAGGTGTATCCTTCCTAGGAATCCTTCTCACATGCACCCCAAGATGATTAGGAAAAGAGCACTTCTTGGCCTAGAACACCTAGAATATCTGCTCTAAGACTCCCCATTTAACAGTTAATAAAACCATGAGATAGGTACTGTTGTTCTGTCCGTCAGAAATCTCCCTTTTTCGTGGTTCGTCCAGTACCCAAGTTTTTGTGCTCTCCTGACACCTCTTCTCCTGGATGTAAGGGATCTGAGAAACCCATTCTCTCTACACTATGGTGCCTTGATGCGTTCCCTTTCATGGGAGGTTATACATTATAAGAACCCACCACGCGGGCAGGGTAATTAACCTGCAAAACCCCCGCACGCTCAGAGTGAGACCGACCCTGACCGTAGCTGTGTGATGGGCCAGTTAGCTTATCTGTTATGGTTGGAAAATGTTTGCTGCCCCTACGATTCATTCAGGTCTTTATTTGACATTATTTAACCCATAATTGCTCAAGAGACAATATTAGTGAAAATGGTGTTTGAACCCAAGTCCACTGGAGCTCCGAAATATATTCATTTTTCAGAGAACTACACCTACAAATATCAAGAGAGCTACACAAAAATCAGGGTTAGACCCAGGGCATCTCATGGGTTTCTGCCAATGACCTAGCCTAACCAAGAATAAAACCCTGATATTTAGGTTTATTTTTCCACCTTCAGTTTGATTTAATTCTTTAAAAATATCCCTTAACTCAGTCACCTGCCTTCTGTCCTGACACACTTAACTTCTAGTCTGAATCGGGGTATACGTTATCCTAAAGCATTTTCTGTCAGCCCGTCTGGGCCGCACTTTTACACGAAATTCAGTCTTTCCTTCCTGCTTCTCCCCATTTGCCTTCCTTCTTGGACTAACAACCCACATCGTCCCCCACGCCAACTTCTCCCTCGTATTTCTTTTCTACCTTTCAGAAGAGAGACGTCTGCAGACATTCCACAGAAGACAGAAAAGGTCGAGAAATAAATGTAGTTAAACAAATGAAGTGAATATAAGATGACATTTGCAGGGGAATAGGTTGGGATAATGAAACGGAAAAGAAATTCAGGATTTCCTGTGTTGGAGGAATGGAGCTGAGCATCTCTAGGCAATAGTGACTCAAAACAAAAAGCCTCTTGAAAACCAAATTGCTTCTGAGAGAGCCTTTCTTAGTGTTTTATCAAGCATAAAATGTCCAATAGCTATCAGTAGAAATGTAGAAAGGCACTCCTGCAGCCTTCTTGAATTCATGCTGTGTACAAAGCCTAGGAATTAAATGTCAGATCTACCCCATAACAAAAGCAGACCCTCAGCCGCCCCGGGGTTCTCCAGGAATGAGACTCTAGCCCTCAGGAGACAGGTGGGCAACCTCGTCCAGCTCCGCCATGAGTCTGCCACGGGGTAAACACCCTTCCCACTGAAGAACGTTCACACAGTCCTGTGCCTTGGGTGAGACCATCTCCGTGGTTTTTCTTCTCTTTATTGTACTGGATCTTACTTTAGGACGGTATACCTGCTTTGCTTTCCTTTACCACTCATTTTTCTGATTGTAATGTTCCCTTTCTATGTTACGGAATACATTGGATCAGATTAATTTTCATCGTATAAGAAGTAGCATAGAAATATTCTTTCTCTTTTGTTTCATGATAGCATTATACAATCCAGTAGAACCACTTAAAAATGTAAGGAATGTTTCCTGATGAGCATGGCTATAAAAGTCAGCTTTCCTCCTTCTTCTACTGGAAAACGTAGAAAAGCAACCAAAATGTGAATCTATTTTTTAGTGAAACTAGGAGACAGGTAAATTCCAGGCTCAACATACAAGTAAGGCTACAGAAAATTATTTCTACCAGCTCTGGATAGGTGTGTAGTTGTATTTTGCTGTGATCTTGATCTGTACTTACCTAATGACCTGTGATGTTGAGCACCTTTTTATGTGCTTATTTGTCACCTGAATATTTTTGGTGAAGTGTCTGTTAAAAGATTCTTCCCATTTTAAAATTGAGTTGTTTTTCTTATATTGGGTTTTGAGAATTCAAACCTTGTCAATCTGTTGGTGAGCACTGGGGGGTAGTATTGTTATCTCATTATGATTTTTAACCTGCATTTCCCTGGTTGTAAATGAAGCCCAGCACTTTTTACAAAGGTTTATCGGCCTTTTGGACTACTTGTTTGGGCAAGTGCCTATTCATGTACTTCGCCCATTTTTTTCTATTGGATCTTCTCCCTTTTATTGATTTGTATGAGCTTGTTGTATGTTATGGATATGAGTCCTTTACCTGTCAGCAAATATTTCTTCCACTCTCGCTTGTCTTTTAGTCATTTTTATGGTACCTTTTGACAAGAAAATTTTGTAATTCTAAGATAGTCCTATTTTTTTATATTTTCTTTTTCTTATCTTTTTCACTTGTGCTCTTTGTGTCTCATTTGAGACACATTTCCCTTCCCAGATGCCATGAATATGTTATGCAAACATTTCCATCAACTTTTGTCATTGTGCCTCATCCATCTGTGAATGGTGTAAGTAGGGACCCACTTGTATATTTTCCCACCTAGATACCTATTACCGCTTCCTGCACTGTTTATTGAAAAGATATGCTTTGGGGACTTCCCTGGTGGCACAGTGCTTAAGAATCTGCCTGCCAATGCAGGGGACACTGGTTCGAGCCCTGGTCCAGGAAGATCCCACAGGCCGTGGAGCAACTAAGCCCGTGTGCCACGACTACTGAGCCTGCGCTCTAGAGCCTGTGAGCCACAACTACTGAGCCCGTGTGCCACAACTTCTGAAACCAGTGTGCCTAGAGCCCATGCTCCACAACAAGAGAAACCACCACAGTGAGAAGCATGCGCACCACAACAAAGAGTAGCCCCCGCTCGCCACAACTAGAGAAAGCCCACATGGAGCAACAAAGACCCAACACAGCCATAAATAAATAAATAAATAAATAAAATAAAAAATAAAAGATATGCTTTCCCACTGCTCTGCACTGCTTAATCCTGTTTCCAGGCTCTCTCTTCTGTCCCACTGGGTTATCTTAATTATTCCACACAGTCTTAATGTTACTAAATCTTGATATCCCATTGAGATATCTGATACCTTGTCATGTTTCACAAACTATCACTTACCATTTTGACTGCTTTTTATTCCCTTGTGTATCTCAAATCTTTCACCCAGGGTCATTTTTATTCTTATGAAATACATCCTTTAGAATTTAGTATAGTTTTGTGGGTGTTGACCACTTCCAAATTTTGTTTATCTAAAAATGTCTCTATTTTATTTCACCTTCATTTTAGAGAATAACTTCACCAGCTGTCTATCTTAAAATGTTGACAATATTATCCTAGCATCCTTGGTTGCATTAAGGAGTGAGCTGGCAGTCAAGCTGCTGGGCTCTTTCTTGGAGGTAATCTACCTCTTCTTTCTCCTGCTGTGTTTGCCTTAGGTATTCTGCATTTTCATTATCATGCATCAAGGTCTGTGCTTCCTTTTTTATTCAAATTTTATTGAGATAATTGTAGATTCACATGCAGTTGTAAGAAATAATACAGAGAGATCTCACTGTGCACTTTTCCTAGTTTTCCCCAATGTTAAAATTTTATAAAACTATAGTATAACGACGAGCAAATTAACATTTGTACAATCATCTGATCATATTCATATCTCTCCAGTTTTACCTGTACTTGTTTGCATATGTGTGTGTGTTTAGTTTTATATAGTGGTATCACATACGTAAGCTTGTGTTTCCCTTACCCTAGCAAAGGTAAAGAATAGTCCCAATACCGAAAGGATCCTTCATGTTGCCTTTTTATAACCACACCCACCTCCCTCCACAGCCTCCTGGGTCTAGAGGGACAAACTACAAAAATCAATTCCTACCCGAGTTATTTGAGGTCTTCTCCATCTATGTTCTGTGTTTCTTAGTGTGTCCTGTGCATTCTCCATCTCTTTGTTTCTTCATGCTGCAATCTGGATAATTTATTCCTAACCAGTCTTCTAGCACACTAATTTTCTTTTCAGCTATTTCTATTCAGTTGTGAAATCTTTCCACTGAGCTCTTAATTTTAGTTACAGTTTTAGGATGAGAAGATTGATTTGGGTTTTATAAAATCAGTGTCTTTCTTAAAATAATTTTTATTTCTTCTGCCCGTTGTTTTTTATAGTGTTAGTTTGTAACCATAAGTTGTCTTATAATACATGTCTGTTAATCTAAATATCTGAATTCATCATAATCTCTTTCTAATGTCTACTTTATTTTGTTGGTTCTAATTTATGGTATTTTCTTTTCGGGGTGTCTGATCATCGTATTTGAAAAAAAATAATTGCAGGAATAATTCAAGGCCTCAAAAGATTTCACTCGCTTTCATCAGGGTCTTGGGGGCTTTACAAAAGTGTCCTCTGCAGAGCCTGCGGGTTCTAGTAAGGGCTCCTTTCTTTCTGGGTCACCCTTCCTCAGAGGGGATAGCTCTTTTCAGACTCTGCAGTTGGGTAGGAATTGATTTTTGAAGCCTGTCCTTTTGCCTCAGGAGGCTGCCAAAACCACAGCTCAGATCCACAGCTGTTTCTTTCAATAGACAAATACCATCTGGGCAAAAGCAGCTTTTAGTTTTGAGCTTAACCCTCTGAATTTTCAGTTTCTCCTAGATTTTGGCCAGGTAATTCTTCATTATCTTGTTAGCACTTTTATGCTTTTAGAAAAATTTTAAACATTTTACCCAGCTTTTTTTAGTTACCATTTCAGGATTCTGAGGGCCACTAGATAGCATTTTTTTTAAATTTTTTTGAAATTTTGAGTCATGTTAATGTAATACCAATTTAGAAATTATACACGGTGCACGCACACACAAGCATGCGCACACGCACACACGAACACACATTATGGAAAAATTCCAAAGATGCACTTGTAGGGGTAGAAAGCTTTGGGAGAATTTTATCACAGCTCTCCATGCCATAATACTCTGTAAAATCAGCCACACAACCATGGAGTCTGTGTTTTGTTATTTACTTTTGAGGTTTTTTAAAAAAAGATGTACAGATTGCCAAAACTTCTTGGCACAAATACAACTAAAACACAGAATGGAGCATGGGGGTAGGGGAGATCAGACTTATTTTCCATATTAATCATAAAAGTTCGTTTACTACTGAAAGTTTTTCAGGCAGTCGAATTTAAAATAGTGTATCGGTTATCTTTTCTTTAGTTTAAAAACTGTGCCTTCCACTTAACTAAGAGGAAAGTATCATGACTGGTACTGCTATATTCAGTTGGCTTCAGTTGCCTGGTGAGCTCTGGAAAAGTCACTATGAATATAAGAAAGTATATATAAGAATATAAGCAAGAAAGCTTGTACCTTGATCTATGATTAAGTGAAGGCACATCTCTACAAGGCAGCAGCAACTTCAAAAAACCAATAGCTTAGTGCCTCTTAAGTGTGGCTCCTTGGTGAGCCATTATGCCTTAAGCAAAGAGTTATAGATTATAAGCTCCCTAAAGACAGAAACAATTAAAATAACACGAATGGAGACATAAGGACCTACATAAAACTGAAATTAAAAAAACCCAAGAGTTCCTATTTCATAACCTGTAAAATAAAACAACAGTGGTGGGTAGTTCATAATATTGACAGAAAACAGTAAGATGTTTTTCACGTAAAAAGAATTGTAGTTTAAATTAAGACAAAAGATGATATGGAATGTCTGTAAGTCAATCCCATTTCATATTGTCTATAAGTGCATCCCCAGACAGCAAACTCACTTAGTGATCGAGCTGTGTTTTATCCTCCAGGTATTTTAACCCTCTTCTTACAGCAATCTGAAGAAGGTGGAGAACAGTGTTGATTTGTGTGCTGTCATTGCCCTGCCGCTCATCCCTTCTCCCTGCCAAAATGGTTCTACATTGAGAAAACATATTTAAGAAGTTGCACCAGGGTTGACTTATTTAGAATCACATCTGCTCTGATAGGCCCTGGGATGTTCTCAGGTAACATGAATGCCTCACAGGGAATGATAAGAAGAATGTCTGCAGTTATCACATTACGAATGTGAGTTTGACGCACAGCACTTATTGAAGGTAGTCTTTTTCAATTATTTTCATTAAATATTGTGTAGATACCAAAAAAGAATAAAATACGTGTAAAGTACAAAAATAGCAATGCAACACTTGGACAAACACATGTTTACCTGCAACCCAGCATTGATATTGCTTTCTAGGTCTAAATGCTGGTCTCCAATCTCATCCCGTTTCCTGACCTCTCCGCTCTATCCCAAGTAACCATCACCACATTTTCTGCATCTTTCCTTTGCTTTTTAAAGTTGTCACCAAGTATATATACACAAATGACATATTGTTTACTTTAGTATCAATACTTCATATAAATGGAATTATCGAGTGCCTTCTTGAATTTGGCTTTTTTGCCCCTGAGATTCATCCACGTTGGATATGGTTGTAATTCACTTGTTTTCCTGTAGTTTACCAGTCCCGTCTACGAATATTCCACAATTTATTAATTCAGTCTACTATTGGGTTGTTTCCAGTTTTTTGCTGGTAACAAGCAGTGCTTCTAATAACATTCTTGCACACATTTCCTGGTAATCCGTGTGCACGTGGTTTTCAGGAATAGAGACAAGGGTGGAATGTACAGGTCCTAGGTATGGTGTATCTTCAACTCAGTTGGAAAACATCAAATATTTTTGGTTTCAATTCACACTTTCTTCTACCACAGTGTCCTTCTGGCGCCATACTCAAGGCAAAACATCATGGTCTCACATTACAATTTTTTGCCAATCTAGTGGGTATGAATTGACTTCTCATTACAGTCTTAATTTCCATTTGCCTGAGTCTTAGTGAGGTTGAACATCTTATATTTTCTGGCTGCCTGTTTTCTCAAGTGAAATGACTGTACTTTTTTTCCCTTTTTTTTCTTTTTGGTCCATTTTATTGGATTGTTTGTCTTTTTCCTGTTGATTTTTGTGATTTCTTTATACATCCTGAACTCTAATCCTTTGTCAGTTATATATATTGCAAGTATCTCCTGAATTTGGTTTGTCTTTTTATTTAACTTACGGATATTTTGAGCAGAAGTTATTTAATGTATCCATTAATGCATTTGGGGCCTTGCTTTAGAAAGCCTTCCCTATGCTGTATACATAAAGATATTCTCCATCAGTACAACAATAGGAAATTATTTATGTTTTCCTGTTTAGGCCCAATTTTATTTTCACCATAGTTATCCCAATGCCTTTTCATTAAAAATCCATTTGTCTCCATTAATATAAAATGTCAACTTACCATCAATCAAGTTTATATATGTTTCATTTCTGTTTCTGGGCCCTCTTCTATTTTGTTCACTGGCTTGATTATTATAGTTTTATAATTATTCTTAACAATTTATCTCAGTAAGGCAAGTTTATTCTTTTCAGGGGTGTCTTAGCTATTTTGGACTTTTTGCTCTTCAATACAAATTTTAGAATCAGTTGGTTTGTTAAGTTCTATAACAATAAAATATACACAAACACAAACCAAAATTCGTCAGACGTTTTATTAGAATTGCATTGAATTTACAGATTCACTAAAGGGAAAGTTGATTTTTTATGATGTTATATCTTCCACCCTGTAAATATGGTGTTTCTTTCCATTTACTTAGGTCTTGCTTAATGCTGTTTGATTACATTTTATAATTTTCTCAATGAATGTTTTGCATATTTTTTGATAATTTATCCTTAAGTACTTAATTTTTATAACGTCATGGTAAAGGTTATATTTGTTTGATTCCGTGTTCTAACTCTTTCTTGCTAATGTTTAGAGGTATGATTGAAGGTTTTCATTGCTATGTGTGTCCAGCAATGTTACTAAATTTACTCAGTGATTCTTCAGAGGATTCTACACACACACACACACACACACACACACACACCCCAAACAAAAAACAAACAAAAGAATTATACCATCTGTGAAAAGTAAGAGATCCATTTTTTCTTTTTAAATTTTACATCTTTTCTTGTCTTCCTTTGCTGTCCTAATAAAATGTAACTGTGGTGATAGAAGGAACCCTTGTCTCTGTCTTATCTTAAAAAGAATGCTTTCAAAGTTTTATCATTAGATATTCTCTCCCCTGCTTTTGACAATACTTAAAATTAGGAAAATGTTTTGCTTTCACTTCTCAGTTCGATAAGCATTTTAACACAAAGCAATGTTTATCAAGTCCTTTATATCTGCATCCATTTACATGATTTTACATTTCTCCTTAATTTGTTAATATGGTATATTATTGAAGTTTATTTTCTGTTAAACCACCTTATATTTCTGAATCAACATAAATTTGTCAGATGTTAAGGTTTTAAAATCTATGTTCACAAGTTAGTTTGACCCATAGTTTTCTTATAATGTCCAGGTTTTGAAATCAAGGTCAGGAGAGCCACATGAAATGAACAGGGGATATTTCCTCTACTCCTATACTTTAGAATAGTTTGTGTAAAGCTGGAATGAATTCATCTGTTGAATGTCTGATGGAAATTAGAAGTAAAATATTTGAGCCTTTTTGGGAAGGTACAGGGGAGGGGAGAGTTTTTAACTACTGATTCAGTTTCTTAAGAGTGAAAACTCTATTTAGTTTTTGTCTCCCTATTTCTCTATAAGTTAAATTTATACTTTGAGAATTTGTTCACTTTGTATAATGTTTTACATTCATTAGAATAATATTTGAATATGAACTTATCATTCAAACTATACAGAGTATCTTGTTATACCCTCCCCCCCTTTTCATTGCTAATATTATTTTTTCACTTTTTTTTCCTTGCTCAGTCTCACCAGAGTTTGGCAATTTTGTTATCTATTTCAAATAATCAATTTTTGGCTTTATTGATTCTCTCTATTGTATGTCTGTTTTCTTTCCATTGGTCCTCTATTATTTCCTGCCTATTTTTAGGAGGTGAATGCAGATTGTTTGTCTAATTTCTTAAGTTCATTTACTTTGAGGTTTTTCTATTTTCTAACATAATGACTTAAAGCTCTGTATGTCCTTCTAAGAACCACATCAGCTTCATCACATTATTTTGATATGCAGCATTTTCATTACCATGCAGTTCTCAGGACTTCCTAATTTTCATTATGAATTCTTATTTGACCTATGATTTTTTAGAAATGTTAAATTTCCAGAAGTAGGACTTTTGTCTTATCTTTTTGTTAATTATTTCTAATGTAGTCCCACTGTGGTCAGAGCATGTGTCCTACATAACCCCAGCCATTTAAAGTTTGGTGAGTCTGGCTTTATAGCACAGTATGCGGTTAGTTTTGTGAAGGTTCTAAGTGCCCTTGAACAGATGAGCGTTTTGCAATTCACCCGTTAAGCTAAACTTGTTAATCATGTTATTCAGATCTTCTGTACACTCACTGACTTTATGTGCCTCATCTTTCAGTTACCAGATGAATGCGTTAAAATTTTCCGGTTCTGATAGTGTGTGTCTTTTCATCCTTTTCAGTTCATGCATATATAAAGACTGTATTATTAAGCAGATGTATACAGATTAAAATTCTTAAATCTTGCTAGTAAATTGAAACATTTCTCCACTTATAATTACCCTTTCATCTCTACTAATGTTTTTTGTCCTAAAATCTATTTTGTCTGACGTTTAAAGAGTTATAGCTTTCTTTCCACTACTGCTTGCCCAATGTATCTTTATTCTACCCTACATTTTCAGACTGTATCCTGAAGTTTCAGGTGGGTCTTTTATTTTTTAATCAAGAGTAAAAATTCTTGTCTTTTAAATGGATCTTTAATTTTTTTATATTGTTATATTCCTGCAAATAAAATTAGGCAAAAAATAATAATACAAAAACTGAGGTCAATTTCCCCAGGCATCACTGAAACACTCTGAAACTCATTGTAACAAAGCACCAAAGATTTCTGCATTGTACAGAACATTTTAAACCCAATTTATCTACTTATTTAGTGCTTAATGATGTTAGTGAGTATGTTTTGTCTGCTGTGTGTTTATTCTGTAGTGAATGCAAATTAACTTGACTTTCTATGCTTAATAATAAACATGTACTGCTAAATAACTAAACAAAGAAATCATATGTTAAATATGGTAGGGATACTATCTAAATTGGATCTAGGTGTTCGTGCCCCTAGGTAACCTACAGAAAGAAACAGAATTAAACCCTCAGGAAAATAACATTAGCGAGAGATTAGACATTATCAGGAAAACAGCTGAGATACTTCTGCAAGAACAGAAAAACCTCTTTCCTGAACATACACAGAACTTAACATTTTTGCTGATACATATGTGGTTATATCTTAGTTGGTTTTCATTTCAGATAGTACATTTTTGATAAAACATATGCAAGTCATTATTGCAAATACCTAACTACTGAGAGCTCAGACGTGAGGGATATCGATTACTTCTACTATCTTATTTGGGTGCCTTCTATTTGTTCCATCTTATCTGTTTGTTTTTTGTTTGTTTGTTTTACTTTTTAAAAATATTGATTGGATGGTCTTCCTCACTCCTTTTCCTCGATACAGATTTGAAAGTTAAACCTTCTACGTCTATACTTTTGTTGGTTATCTTAACATTTCCAGCCTGCCTACTTATCAAAATCTGAAATTATAATTTTCACTCTTTTTAAACAATGACCTTAATTAAGCCTTTAAATCTAATGATGTCTTTCTGACTTACATGTCATTATTTTTGAATATTATAGCTCTACCGTTTTGAACCACAAAAGAAGTATTGTTTTGTGTTGTTTATATTTATCCACATATTTACTACTTTCTTTGTCCTTTATTCCTCTTTACATCTTTCCACATGAAATTGGTTTCCTTTTGCCTGGAAGCCATCTTTTGAATTTTTTAAAGAGTGTATCTTTTGTGACAAACCCTCTCACTTTTCTGCATCTGGCAATATTTTTTTTCTTTTTTTCTTTCTTCAAAGTGATTTTTGCTCAGTATACAATTCTAGATTGACAGATATTTTTTCTCATTCCACTGTTTTCTGGCTTCCACTGTTGTTTCTGAGAGGTCAGTTTTCAGCCTGATTATACTTTCCTTTTCTCTGGTAGTTTTTAAGATTTTTCTTTTAGTCTATGGCCTTCTGTGCTTTGAGCTAGATAATCTATGTGTTCATTTATTTTGTATTTACCTTGAATTCATGACCCTATAGATTGCTATTTTTCATCAGACTGGCAAATTCCTAAGTCTTTTTCTTTTTAAATGTTACCAGTACCTCATTCTTTGTCCTCTATTTCTAGAACTCCAAATATTTGAATTATATTGGCATTTTTCACTCTCTTCTACCTGTCTCTTTTGTGTTATATCTTCTCTTTTTCTCACTGTCCTACCGTAAGGATAAATTCCTCAGATCTATCATCTGGTTCATCATTATCTAGATAATCTCATGAAGTCTATAATTATCCATCAAACCTAGCCACTGGTTTTATTTCAATATATTTTTTTTTTATTTCTGAAAGTCCTATGTATTCTTCTTCAAGTCTGCTTATTTAATTTTATAGCACTTTATATTTTAATCACCTCCTTTTTTTTAATGTCTTTACTGGCGTATAATTGATTTATCATGTTGTGTTAGTTTCTGCTGTATAACAAAGTGAATCAGCTATACATATACATATATCCCCATATCCCTTCCCTCTTGCATCTCCCTCCCACTCTCCCTATCCCACCCCTCTAGGTAGTCACAAAGCACTGAGCTGATCTCCCTGTGCTATGCAGCTGCTTCCCACTAGCTATCTATTTTACCTTTGGTAGTGTATATATGTCCATGCCACTCTCTCACTTTGTCCCAGCCTCCCTTTCCCTTGCTCTGTCCTCAAGTCCGTTTTCTACATCTGTGTTTTTGTTCCTGCCCTCTGACTAGGTTCATCAGTACTGTTTTTTTAGATTCCGCATATGTACTTTAGCATACGGTATTTGTTTTTCTCTTTCTGACTTACCTCATTCTGTATGACAGACTCTACGTCCATCCACCTCATTACAAATAACTCAATTTTATTTCTTTTTATGGCTGGGTAATATTCCATTGTATATATGTGCCACATCTTCTTTATCCATTCATCGGTCGCTGGACACTTAGGTTGCTTCCATGTCCTGGCTATTGTAAACAGAGCTGCAATGAACATTTTGGTACATGACTCTTTTTGAATTATGGTTTTCTCAGGGTATATGCCCAGTAGTGGGATGGCTGGGTCATATGGTAGTTCTATTTTTAGTTTTTTAAGGAACCTCCATACTGTTCTCCATAGTGGCTGTATCAATTTACATTCCCACCAACAGTGCAGGAGGGTTCCCTTTTCTCCACACCCTCTCCAGCATTTATTGTTTGTAGATTTTTTTTTTTAATTTTTATTTATTTATTTATTTATGTATTTATTCATGGCTGTGTAGGGTCTTCGTTTCTGTGCGAGGGCTTTCTCTAGTTGCGGCAAGCGGGGGCCACTCTTCATCGCGGTGCGCGGGCATCTCACTATCGCGGCCTCTCCCGCTGCGGAGCACAGGCTCCAGACGCGCAAGCTCAGCAATTGTGGCTCACAGGCCCAGCTGCTCTGCGGCATGTGGGATCTTCCCAGACCAGGGCTCGAACCCGTGTCCCCTGCATTGGCAGGCAGACTCTCAACCACTGTGCCACCAGGGAAGCCCCTGTTTGTAGATTTTTGATGATGGCCATTCTGACCGGTGTGAGGTGATACCTCATTGTAGTTTTGATTTGCATTTCCCTAATGATTAGTGATGTTGAGCATCTTTTCATGTATTTGTTGGCAATCTGTATGTCTTCTTTGGAGAAATGTCTACTTAGGTCTTCTGCCCATTTTTGGATTGGGTTGTTTGTTTTTTGATTTTGAGCTACTTTTATATTTTGGAGATTAATCCTTTGTCAGTTGCTTTATTTGCAAATATTTTTTCCCATTCTGAAGGTTGTCTTTTCATCTTGTTTATGGTTTCCTTTGCTGTTAATCACCTCTTTTTAAAAGCAGATATTTTAAGAATGCTAAACACAGCCATTTTATGGTCTGTCTGATACATTTAATATCTGGAAGTTTTGCCCGTTTGATTCAGCTGTTTGTTTACTCTTATGGTGCTTGTTTGTGTTGTCCTCTTTTCTTGTGTGTCTGCAGTTTCGACGACGAGCCCTGTTTTTCGACATGACATCTGCAAGTATTCCTTGAGGCCTTGGTGGCGGGTAGTAGGTTTGCATTCGGTTCTTCCAGACTCACGAGGCCACCTTTATACTGAAATACTGCTGACAGCCATTTTGAACCACCCGGATGACAGGACTGCAGTCTGCAATGCTGTGCACTAGTTTGTTAAGAATTAATGGGAAAACCTTCTTTCCCACAAACCTAACGCCAGTTTCAAGACAGGTAATTTTCCTTCAATGTTCTTCCAATTTGCTTTGTAATTGAGGACTTGATGCGCTGAGGTTCTATGCAAGGAGAATCACCTAGGAGACCCCAACGTTGAGTAGGTTTGCCTACTGACTCGACCTGCCCCCAACCTGATGCCCTGTGAAACTTGAATTTCAAGTTCACTTAAATTTTACAAATACCTTCAGGGTGGTAGCTGCACTTACCTGTCAGAGCACTCACTGTCATCAGGCTTTGGCCCCAGAGGGAGGCTGGATCAGGGTGTATCTTCTTTCACCATGTCAGACACAGACATCAATAGCACGTTCCCTTATTACTCCCGTTAGTGTACATATGAGTGTGTGTGTAAACATATATGCTATCCACTGTTCATTAAAAAGTCAGTAATTATCTAATGCCTATGTCCGAGGGTAACAGTACGGTATTTTTATTTATTTAACTAACACTTCTGATCACCTACCATTTTCATTTTGTGTTGTTTCCGTTTTCATTGCCCCTCAAGAATATCTTTTCTGTGGAGCCTGGGACCCCTGATGGCACCATGTGGTGGTTTTTCCTTCTGGAAAGAAGATGAAATAAAACTCAAGTTTCTTGTGACCTTCCCCAGAAGACAGAGAATATAAAATGTCATCAAATTCTCTGTTAAGTCTTTCTTTCTGTCTGTTTTTTGTTTGCTTTTCTTTGAAATTATGTTTGCTCGTGATTTATGTTTCTATAAAATACTAGAGACAAACAAGCACCTCAGTGTCCCAAAGGAGGTAAGAAACTTGTGTTTAGCTGTGACTAAAAGTGATAAAGGGAATGTGAACACCCACCGTTTTGGACCAATAGCTCATTCTGGCTATGGAAACACAACCCATGGGGGTTTAGAATAAAAAGTTTAAAAAGAAAAAAGAAAGAAAGAACATAGAGCAGGAGGGAGAGACTAAGCCTGTTTAGATCCATGTACTTGAACGTTTTCATATATTTACTTCAGTTTGGGAGCAGCTAAAAAACATTTGAATCTGTATGACTGAGCAACGTTGGATTTGCTGGTTAACCATGTTCCTTTACAAGAAAAAAAGTTTTTATGAATAGATAAACATTTCAACATGTAACTCTTAATATTTTTTCCTAAAGTATCTTCTTTATTTTCCCTTAACAAACTAGAAGCATCCATAAGCTATTTAACATTGCCAGAGCACCGACAGGGTGCGGGGAAATTTGCGTACATTATATAATTGAATTCATCTACCAGCAACTCTTGTCTCCCATTTTGAAAGTGAGAAAAATGAGGGATAAAGAGATTAAATAATGTGTCTAAGTTTACTTGTATGTTAAATAAAGTATGATTTAAGCTAATCCAGTAAACCTCTGACTTTTCCAGTTTAATTCATAACAGAAAAAAATCTAGCACAAGTTAAATCATTTTTATCTAAACCCAAAATTGGAACACCGTTCAAGGAGTGTTAAAGAAATAGGAATACTTTATAATTCAAATCTGAGGGAGTTTTATTTTTCTTAAAGGAATTACTTGCTCTTCCACAGTGAGGAAGCTTAAGGAGCTTAGTAGATCAGTGAAGGTGGAAATAAAGCTAATATTTTAGAGGATCTATGTACCCATGTGTTTATAACCAACTTGTATATGCATATGTGTATACATAAAAAAATAAATACTATTTATGGAAAACATGTCTTTGATTAAGAAAAGAGAGCTTAGAAACAAGCTTTGCCATAAAAAATAGGTAAATTTATTCACGAATAACATGACAGTAAGAAAATGCATTGTCGCTTCATTCCTTCTGATACTTTCCCATCTGACAGATTTCTTTCTAACCCAGAGACCATCGTTATGCAAGAAAATTATTAGCCACTATAATACATTCATATATTATTAACTGAAGTAAAGAAATATTGTCAGTTTGATGTAGCTTTTCTAAGGCTATGATTACCACAAGCAATGTATGTGTTTTTATTAAATTTCTCAAAAAAAAGATGCCGTAACCCACAATGGAAATACTTGCATTAGAATGGCACTTAGACCAAATGTCCATGCTTGAATCGCTCATAAAATATCTCCAGGAAAGTGGTGAATGGTTAGCTGTAAACCATAGTTATTTTAATCTGCTTGTTCGCATTTTATCACCATCCTAACCTAAAGGGCTCTTGTATAAATTTACGTGAAATAAGATAAATCTTGAATAAATCTGTGGCATCATTTGAAATGCAACCAAGAAAGAATGTCTCACAGAGTCCTCAAAACCCTGAACCAACTGGCCATTCATTTGTTCCAAGGCTCTTTTGCTGCCTCTTTCATTTCTGTCTGTGGTAGAGGCAGAAAGATATGCTAATTTTTAGGTAAAAAGAATACTGATGTTGCTCTAACCTTCTAGAATATTACTGAGCTAGACATGCTTATTTACCTATTGACTGGTATTGTAGACATTGAAATATTTTATTTTAAATGAGAAAATAGTTTTCCTATGAATATCTAGCATAATTTCCTCAGGTGCATACTAAAAACTAAAATTCTAAATATAGAACTATATGGTGCATAGAGCAACATATATTACCAGATGACAGCAAGAAAAACTCCCTTCCTCAGTGCCTTCAGAGGCTGGCTTAAAGGGTTTCTCTATAGTGAGGTTTCTCAACCTCAGCACTATTGGCATTTGGGGAAGAATCACTCTGCTGTGGGGATTGTCCTGTGTGTTGTAGGCTGTTTATCAGCAACCCTGGCCTCTACCCCCTGAACACCATAGCAACACCTCCCCACTGCCTCTCTCACCTGCCCTGTGCCCACCAAAAATGTCTCTAGGTCTTGCAAATCTCCCTCAGGGGCAAAGTCACCACTGGTGTAAAGAATGCATAGAGGGGCTTCCCTGGTGGCGCAATGGTTCAGGATCCGCCTGCCAAGGCAGGGGACACGGGTTCGAGCCCTAGTCCGGGAACATCCCACATGCCGCAGAGCAGCTAAGCTCGTGCGCCACACTACTGAATCTGCGCTCTAGAGCCCGCCAGCCACAACTACTGAGCCCGCGAGCCACAACTACTGAAGCCTGTGCACCTAGAGCCCGTGCTCCGCAACAAGAGAAGCCACTGCAATGAGAAGTCCACACACTGCAACCAAGAGCAGCCCCTGCTCGCCGCAACTAGAGAAAGCCCGTGCGCAGCAAGAAAGACCCAGCACAGCCAAAAATAAGTAAATAAATAAATAAGTAAAAATTTAAAAAAAGAGAATGCAAAGAGGAATGCATAATTAAAGAGCATATTCGTTGGTCTCGGATTATCAAGTTCAGATAATTTTTCTATCATTCTATGTTATATACAGTTTTAGATCATCTGTCTATCATTCCATGTTATGTATAAAACTCTGGTCTAAAAAGGGTTTACAGCTTTTGAAAAATTACAGTACACTGCAGGCTGCATTACACAGAGATAATAAGTGTTCTAGAGTTTTCACACATGTAGGCACTCAGTTAAGAGTTGTTGCATGAACTGATGCGTGGATGAGTGAATAAATTCTCACTAAGAGAATGAGATGGGGGTCTTCTCTAAACTCAGGTATTACTAGTCATGACCCAGCTGACCACTGCCAAGCTGAACACTGAGAGGCCCACCTGGGGGCCCAGGTGAGGAATTGTTCATTTAAGTCTCATGCCGTAGAGCCAGATGGTAGCAGACTATCATGTGTGTATATATATATATATATATATATATATATATATATATATTTGCTGCTATAGGTTCATTTTCAGAAGCTTAATCTGGACATTTGTGGGCCAAGTTGCAGAGTAGAGGAACCTGAGCTCACCTCCTTTCATGAAAACACCAAAATCACACCTAACTGCTGAACAGCCATTGACAAAAAAGACTAGAACCTACCAAAAAGATCTTCTACTTCCAAAGACAAAGAAAAAGCCACAAGGAGACAGTAGGCGGGGTGCATTCACGATACAAAAGTCTAAACTGATTAAGGAGGTTGCTTATGTTTACTATCTTGCTAAAAAAAATTTTTGTACTCATCAATGCATAGATGTTGAATTTTACTAAATTTTTAAAACATTTATTCTAGATGCTAGTATGATCTTTTTCTTTTTTTTTTTTGCTGATGGAATGATTTACATGATCTACTTTTTTTTAACCTTTTTTAATTGAAGTATAGTTGATGTACAATATTATATGTTACAGGTGTACAATATAGGGATTCATAACTTTTAAAGTTTATACTCCATTTATAGTTATTATAAAATATTTGCTATATTCCCTGTGTTCTACAACACATCCTTGTAGCTTATTTATTTATTTAAATTTATTCATTTACTTATTTATTTGGTTGTGTTGGGTCTTTGTTGCTGCGTGCAGGCTTTCTCTAGTTGTGGCAAGCGGGGACTACTCTTTTGTTGCAGTGTGTGGGCTTCTCATTGCAGTGGCTTCTCTTATTGTGGAGCACAGGCTCTAGGCACACGGGCTGCAGTAATTGTGGCTCGCGGACTCTAGAGTGCAGGCTCAGTAGTTGCGGCGCACGGGCTTAGTTGCTCCGTGGCATGTGGGATCTTCCTGGACCAGGGCTGGAACCTGTGTCCCCTGCACTGGCAGGCGAATTCTTAACCATTGTGACATCAGGGAAGTCCCTGTAGCTTACTTATTTTATACATAGTAGTTTGTATCTCTTAATCCCCTACCCCTATCTTGCCCCTCCCCACTGATAACCATTAGTGTGTTCTCTATATCTGTGAGTCTGTTTCTTTTTTGTTATATTCACTAGTTTGTTTTACTTTTTAGACTCTACATATAAGTGATAGCATACAGTATTTGTCTTTCTCTGTCTGACTTATTTCATTTAGCATAATACTGTCCAAGTCCATCCATGTTGCTGCAAATGGCAAAATTTCATTCTTTTTAATGGCTGAATAGTATTCCATTACAAATATATATATATAGTATATATATATATATATAGTATATATTTACTATTTATATAGTATATTTATTTATATATATACTATATATATATATACAATTGTAAATGGTGCTGCAATGAACATTGGGATTCATGTATCTTTTTGAATTAGTGTTTTCATTCTTTTCGGATATATACCCAGGAGTGGAATTGCTGGATCATATGGCAGTTCTATTTTTAGTTTTGTGAGAAACCTCCATATTGTTTTCCACAGTGGCTGCACCAATTTACATTCCCACCAACAGTGTATGAGGGTTCCCTTTTCTCCATATCTTCACCAACATTTATTTGTGTTCTCTTTGTTGATGGCCATTCTGACAGGTATGAGGTGATATCTCACTGTGGTTTTGATTTGCATTTCCCTGATGATTAGCAATGTTAAGCATCTTTCAATGTGTCCGTTGGCCATGTGCATGGAGTCCTTGGAAAAATGTCTATTCATGTCTTCTGCCCATTTTTAATTGGGTTGTTTGTTTTTCTGATGCTGAGTTGTATGAGGTGTTTACATATGTTGAATATTAAGCCCTTATCAGTCATATCATTTGCAAATACTTTCTCCCATTCAGTAGGTTGTCTTTTCATTTCGCCGATGGTTTCCTTTGCTGTGCAAAAGCTTTTAAGTTTAATTAGGTCCCATTTGTTTATCTTTGCTTTTATTTCCTTTGCTTTAGGAGAAAGATCTGACTTAATTTTGAATGCTAATACACCCTTGCATTTTTTAGTTTATCCCACTTGGTACTGATGTATGTATTTTTATATATGGCTATATTCATATAATAATATTTTTCTTAGAATATGTATATCTCTGTTTATGAAAGAGATGGTCTAAAATTTTATTTTAATAATCTGATGCAATTACGGTGTCAGTTTTACACTGGATTCATAAAATAAATTGAAAAGTAATTTTAAAAAAATATGCCTTAAAGAATGCTGTAGCATCCACAGGTTCCAGTGGGTGAGTGGGCAGGCAACTGGCAATGTGGTGGTGGTAAACCAGTGATGGGATGCTTTTGAGACACAATGTCAAGACTTTAATTCCTGGAGAACAAAGTTGAGGTCTTCCCATGTCAGGATATTAATCAAGAGTGAAAGGAATTTAAGTATAGAAATGACTATGATCCACTTATCAGAGTTGAAGCCCTGGGTGGGCCCATAATCTTCCCTGTATTGCATAAGCAGATGGTTCTTGGTGGATTTATGTGCTGGTGGGCAATATTTTAAAGCATTGGATTGCAATTATAGTAATACATATTTATATGTGTTTATATATACATACACTAAGCTACACACACACACACACACACACAGAGATACTGTTGGATTTATAATATCCAAACTCTGAACAATCTGTGTCATCAGGGTATTCCTAACTACAGCTTGAGAAATAGAATTGGTTGTTCCGGGGAGGGCGAGGAAATTTCTGCTGTTCCTGTTACTCTCATACACCCAATACAAAACATCCTGAAGACAGGCTCCAGAGAACCCTTGTAAAATGCATTCCTTTAAGAGTACAGTGCAAGGACTCACAGTCTGGAATCCATAAACTCCAGGTTTTATGATTTGTTTCAGAGTGTCTGTGAACCGTACAGGTTGTATGCAAAATTATAGGTATGCTTTTCAGACTTTTTCTGAGACTTTCACCAAATTCTCATACCTCTCTCATCCAGAGAAACTTCAGAATCATAAATTCACAGATATTCTAGAGTGATGAATTCAACACCTATCATCAGACATCTAAAATGTCACATATATTTTAGAGTGAAAGAATTAAACACCCATCACCACTTGAATATTGCTATTAGAAGTATGATAATATCCAAAGCTAAGTATGTTAAAGGTTTACTTTGTTTAATTATATCTAGTCACCTTTAATAAAGTATTATTAAATAAAAAATGAATGCATAACCTGGTATATTATCAGCTGTGGCTGCTTTCATTTGCTTTTAAACTTCACAAACAGTTCACTGAAAGCTGTCATCTGCAAAACTTAAAAGTTTCACTTCTGGGTTATCTCAAGGTTTACCCAGAAAAACCGTATCTTTTTACAAGTTCATGTTTCTATTATTTTTATGTGTCTGTTAAATTTCAGTTAATATTTAAAATTACAGAAGCTAATGTTTCAGAAAATTCATTAGCTATTACTTTCAAGTTGCGGGGTGAATCACAAACTGAACCTGAGGTAAGTCTTGCAGTGCGTCATCATTAGGAGCAGTGGTCAGATTTACTGTCAGAGCCAAGCTGAGGCCTTACATCAACTCTTTCATTTAACCCTCTCAAAAGCCCTGTGATGAGGATACAATTATCTCCACTCTCAACAGGAAAGAAATGAAGACAGAGAAATTCAGTAACTCAGCCAAGAACCAGGATCCCATAACTTAGAAGTTTTTTCTGACTCCCAAATCCTAACCAGTTTAAAAGTAACTTATTGGCCATACAACTAGATACAAAATAGATAAACAACAAGGACCTACTGCATAGCACAGGGAACTATACTCGGTATTCTGTAATAACTATAATGGAAAAGAATCTGAAAAAGAATAGATATATGACTGAGTCACTGTGCTGTACACCTGAAACTAACAAGACATTTGAATCAACTATATTTCAATTTTAAAAATTGAAATAAACAAACAAATAAATAAAAGAGAGTCCTTCCAGTCTCTCACCCCCCAAAAAGTAATTTATTGCTAATTATTTGTCCACTTCCGATTCTCAACACCCAAAACAACATTGGGTCTTGTGGCCCCCAGTTTCTTCCTCATTTTAATCTTCTTATACACATCAGGAAATATCTTCTTCCTTAAAACGATTGTCAACTTTGTCCCTCTTTTTCTCAAAATGCCTCAGTCTCACATAAATAACAAGCAAAAACAAAACCAAAAACTTTGAAAAGGCACAAAGTAATAGTCCCTCTATTTCATTGACCTTTTATTGTATCTCATCAAAATTTTACACCATAGTAGCAAAAGACATTCAAAAAAAAAATAACTAAAACAGCTTGGTTGCAATCCCACTCTCCCCTCTGTTTCTCAGGACACTTTCCTCTCACACGAATTAGCTCTTTTTACTCTCAAGATTCCAACACAAGGTCCAGTCTCTTCGTACACTTGGATCCTAACCCTCTCCACAATCCAGAGCGTCCCAGCCACTAAGCTGCAGACCTCAGGATGGCCGGAGCCTCAGGCCATCAGCTCTGGCTGTCCTTAGCCTACCCCTACACCCCAGTGGGCAGTGACTCTTCCCATTTTGTAGCCACGACACAGAAAGTCAGCAAGCATGACCCTAAGTAGCCCAACAAACAGGACTTGTCTTTAAAAATAATTTTAACAGCCTTTCTGTTAGTATAATTTTATCCAGAAGCCTCATACAAAAAAAGAGAAAAACAGAGGGGAGACCTTCAAGATGGCTGAGGAGTAAGATGTGGAGATCAACTTCCTCCCCACAAATACATCAGAAATACATCTACACATGGAACAACTCCTACAGAACACCTACTGAACGCAGGTAGAAGACCTCAGACTTCCCAAAAGGCAAGAAACTCCTCCACGTACCTGGGTAGGGCAAAAGAAAAAAGAAAAAACAGAGGCAAAGAATAGGGATGGGACCTGCACCTCTGGGAAGGAGCTGTGAAGGAGGAAAGGTTTCCACACACTAGAAAGCCCCTTCACTGGTGGAGACTGGGGTGGCAGAGGGGGGAAGCTTCGGAGCCATGGAGGACAGTGCAGCAACAGGGGTGCGGAGGGCAAAGCGGAGAGATTCCCGCACGGAGGATCGGTGCCAACCAACACTCACCAGCCTCAGATGCTTGTCTGCTCACCCGCTGGGGCAGGCGGGGGCTGGGAGCTCAGACCCCAGGGAGAGGACTGGGGTTGGCGGCATGAACACAGCCTAAAGGGGGCTAGTGCGCCACGGCTAGCCGGGAGGGAGTCAGGGAAAAGTCTGGAACTGCCTAAGAGGCAAGAGACCATTGTTTCCTGGTGCACAAGGAGAGGGGATTCAGAGCACCGCCTAAACGAGCTCCAGAGGCGGGCGTGAGCCGCAGTGATCAGCGCGGACCCCAGAGATGGCATGGGACGCTAAGGCTGCTGCTGCCGCCACCAAGAAGCCTGTGTGCGAGCACAGCTCACTCTCCACACCGCCCCTCCCGGGAGCCTGTGCAGCCCGCCACTGCCAGGGTCCCGTGATCCGGGGACAACTTCCCCGGGAGAACGCACGGCGCACCTCAGGCTGCTGCAATGTCACGATGCCTCTGCCGCTGCAGGCTCGCCCCGCCTCCTCCGTACCCCTCCCTCCCCCCGCCTGAGTGAGCCAGAGCCCCCGAAGCAGCTGCTCCTTTAACCCCGTCCTGTCTGAGTGAAGAACAGACACCCTCAGGCGACCTACACGCAGAGGCGGGGCCAAATCCAAAGCTGAAACCCAGGAGCTGTGGGAACAAAGAAGAGAAAGGGAAATTTCTCCCAGCAGCCTCAGGATGTACCCTGCATCAGTGGAATACCTGAATAGACAACAAATCATCCCAAAATTGAGGCGATGGATTTTGGGAGCAATGGTACATTTGGTGTTTGCTTTCTGCATCTAATTTGTTCCTGGCTTTATGTTTATCTAGTTTAGTATTTAGAGTTTATTATTATTGGTAGATATGTTTATTGATTTGGTTGCTCTCATCCTCCTTTTTTTTATATATATATATATAGATATATATTTTTTTTCCTTTTTCTCTTTTTGTGAGTGTGTATGTGTATGCTTTTTTGTGTGATTTTGTCTGTATAGCTTTGCTTTTACCATTTGTCCTAGGCTCTGTCTGTCCGTTTCTTTTGTTTGTTTTTTGTATAGTTTTAGCGCTTGTTATCATTGGTGGATTTGTTTTTTGGTTTGGTTGCTCTCTTCTTTCTTTTTTTTCATTTTTAACTTTTTAATTTTTAATAATTATTTTTTAATTTTAATATCTTTATTTTATTTTATTATTTTTTTTCTTCTTTCTTTCTTTCTTTTTTTTCTCACTTTTCTTCTGAGCTCTGTGGCTGACAGGGTCTTGGTGCTCCAGCCAGGTATCAGGCCAGTGCCTCTGAGGTGGGAGAGCTGAGTTCAGGACATTGGTCCACCAGAGACCTCCCGTCTCCATGTAATATCAAACTGTGAAAGCTCTCCCAGAGATCTCCATCTCAACACTAAGACCCAGCTCCACTCAATGACCAGCAAGCTACATTGCTGTACACCCTATGCCAAACAACTAGCAAGACAGGAACACAACCCCATCCATTAGCAGAGAGGCTGCCTAAAATCATAATAAGGTCACAGACACCCCAAAACACACTACCGGATGCGGTCCTGCCCACCAGAAAGACAAGATCCAGCCTCATCCATCAGAACACAGGTACTAGTCCCCTCCACCAGGAAGCCTACACAACCCACTGAACCAACTTTAGCCACTGGGAGCAGACACCAAAAACAACAGGAACTACAAAGCTGCAGCCTGTGAAAAGGAGACCCCAAACACAGTAAGTTAAGCAAAATGAGAAGACAGAGAAACACACAGCAGATGAAGGAGCAAGGTAAAAACCCAACAGACCAAACAAATGAAGAGGAAATAGGCAGTCTACCTGAAAAAGAATTCAGAATAATGATACTAAAGATGATCCAAAAACTTGGAAATAGAATGGAGAAAATACAAGAAACGTTTAACAAGGACCTAGAAGAACTAAAGAGCAAACAAACAATCATGAACAACACAATAAATGAAATTAAAAATTCTCTAGCAGGAATCAATAGCAGAATAACTGAGGCAGAAGAACGGATAAGTGACCTGGAATTCAATAGTGGAAATAACTACCACAGAGCAGAATAAAGAAAAAAGAATGAAAAGAATTGAGGACAGTCTCAGAGACCTCTGGGACAACATTAAATGCACGAAGATTTGAATTATAGGGGTCCCAGAAGAAGAAAAGAAAAAGAAAGGGACTGAGAAAATATTTGAGGAGATTATAGTTGAAAACTTCCCTAATATGGGAAAGGAATTAGTCAATCAAGTCCCGGAAGCACAGAGTCCCATATAGGATAAATCCAAGGAGAAACATGCCAAGACACATATTAACCAAACTATCAAAAATTAAATACAAAGAAAATATATTAAAAGCAGCAAGGGAAAAACAACAAATATCATACAAGGGAATCCCCAAAAGGTTAACAGTTGATCTTTCAGCAGAAACTCTGCAAGCCAGAAGAGAGTGGCAAGACATATTTAAAGTGATGAAAGGGAAAAAGCTACAACCAAGATTACTCTACCCAGCAAGGATCTCATTCAGATTCGACGGAGAAATTAAAACCTTTACAGACAAGCAAAAGCTAACAGAATTCAGTACCACCAAACCAGCTTTACAACAAATGCTAAAGGAACTTCTCTAGGCAGGAAACACAAGAGAAGGAAAAGACCTACAATAAAAAACACAAAACAATTAAGAAAATGGTAATAGGAACATACATATCGATAATTACCTTAAACGTAAATGGATTAAAGGCTCCAACCAAAAGACATAGACTGGCTGAATGGATACAAAAACAAGACCCATATACATGGTGTCTACAAGAGACCCACTTCAAATCCAGGGACACATACAGACTGAAAGTGAGGGGATGGAAAAAGATATTCCATGCAAATAGAAATCAAAAGAAAGCTGGAGTAGTAATGCTCATATCAGACAAAATAGACTTTAAAATAAAGACTATTACAAGAGACAAAGAAGGATACTACATAATGATCAAGGGATCAATCCAACAAGAAGATATAACAATTGTAAATATTTATGCACCCAAAATAGGAGCACCTCAATACACAAGGCAAATGCTAACAGCCATAAAAGGGGAAATCGACAGTAACACAATCATACGAGGGGACTTTAACACCCCACTTTCACCAATGGACAGATCATCCAAAATGAAAATAAATAAGGAAACACAAGCTTTAAATGATACATTAAACAAGATGGACTTAACTGATATTTATAGGACATTCCATCCAAAAACAGTAGAATACACTTTCTTCTCAAGTGTTCATGGAACATTCTCCAGGTAAGATCATATCTTGGGTCACAAATCAAGCCTTGGTAAATTTAAGAAAATTGAAATCATTTCAAGTATCTTTTCCAACCACAAGGCTATCAGACTAGATATCAAGTACACGAAAAAAGCTGTAAAAAATACAAACACATGGAGGCTAAACAGTACACTACTTAATAACCAAGAGATCACTGAGGAAATCAAAAAATACCTAGGAACAAATGACAATGAAAACACGACCCAAAACCTATGGGATGCAGCAAAAGCAGTTCTAAGAGGGAAGTTTATAGCAATACAATCCTATCTCAAGAAAAAGTATACATCTCAAATAAACAACCTAACCTTACACCTAAAGCAATTAGAGAAAGAAGAACAAAAACACCCTAAAGTTAGCAGAAGGAAAGAAATCATAAGGGTCAGATCAGAAAAAAATGAAAAAGAAATGAAGGAAGTGATAGCAAAGATCAATAAAACTAACAGCTGGTTCTTTGAGAAAATAAACAAAATTGATAAACATTTAGCCAGACTCGTCAAGAAATAAAAGGGAGAAGACTCAAATCAATAGACTTAGAAATGATAAAGGAGAAGTAATGAATGACACTGCAGAAATACAAAGGATCATGAGAGATTACTACAAGCAACTATATGCCAATACAATGGACAACCTGGAAGAAATGGACAAATTCTTAGAAAAGCACAACCTTCTGAGACTGAACCAGGAAGAAATAGAAAATATAAACAGACCAATCACAAGCACTGAAATTGAGACTGTGATTAAAAATCTTCCAACAAACAAAAGTCCAGGACCAGATGGCTTCACAGGTGAATTCTATCAAACATTTAGAGAAGAGCTAACAGCTATCCTTCTCAAACTCTTCCAAAATATAGCAGAGGGAGGAAAACTCCCAAACCCATTCTATGAGGCCACCGTCACCTTGATACCAAAACCAGACAAAGTTGCCACAAAAAAAGAAAACTACAGGCCAATATCACTGATGAACATAGATGCAAAAATCCTCAACAAAGTACTAGCAAACAGAATCCAACAGCACATTAAAAGGATCATACACCATGATCAAGTGGGGTTTCTCCCAGGAATGCAAGGATTCTTCAATATACACAAATCAATCAATGTGATAAATCATATGAACAAACTGAAGGAGAAAAACCATATGATAATCTCAATAGATGCAGAAAAAGCTTTCCACAAAATTCAGCATGCATTTATGACAAAAACCCTCCAGAAAGTAGGCACAGAGGGAACCTACCTCAACATAATAAAGGCCATATATGACAAACCCACAGCCAACATCATTCTCAATGGTGAAAAACTGAAACCATTTCCTCTAAGATCAGGAACAAGACAAGGTTGCCCACTCTCACCACTGTTATTCAACATAGCTTTGGAAGTTTTAGCCACAGCAATCAGAGAAGAAAAAGAAATAAAAGGAATCCAAAATGGAAAAGAAGTAAAAGTGTCACTGTTTGCAGATGACATGATACTATACATAGAGAATCCTAAAGATACTACCAGAAAACTACTAGAGCTAATCAATGAATTTGGTAAAGTAGCAGGATACAAAATTAATGCACAGAAATCTCTTGCATTCCTATACATTAATGATGAAAATTCTGAAAGAGAAATTAAGGAAACACTCCCATTTACCACTGCAACAAAAGGAATAAAATACCTAGGAATAAACCTACCTTTGGAGACAAAAGACCTGTATGCAGAAAACTATAAGACACTGACGAAAGAAATTAAAGATGATAGAAACAGATGGCGAGATAAACCATGCTCTTGGATTGGAAGAATCAACATTGTGAAAATGACTCTACTACCCAAAACAATCTACAGATTCAATGCAATCCCTATCAAACTACCAATGGCATATTTCACAGAACTAGAACAAAAAATTTCACAATTTGTATGGAAACACAAAAGACCCCGAATAGCCAAAGCAATCTTGAGAAAGAAAAACAGAGCTGGAGGAATCAGGCTCCTGGACTTCAGACTATACTACAAAGCTACAGTAATTAAGACAGTATGGTAGTGGCACAAAACAGAAATATAGATCAATGGAACAGGATAGAAAGCCCAGAGGTAAACCCATGCACATACGGTCATTTTATTTTTGATAAAGGAGGCAAGGATATACAATGGAGAAAAGACAGCCTCTTCAATAAGTGGTGCTGGGAAAAGTGGACAGCTACAGGTAAAAGAATGAAATTAGAACACTCCCTAACACCATACACAAGAATAAACTCAAAATGGATTAAAGACCTAAATGTAAGGCCAGACACTATCAAACTCTTAGAGGAAATCATAGGCAGAACACTCCATGACATAAATCACAGCAAGATGCTTTTTGACCCACCTCCTAGAGAAATGGAAATAAAAACAAAAGTAAACAAATGGGACCTAATGAAACTTAAAAGCTTTTTTTACAGCAAAGGAAACCATAAACAAGACGAAAAGACAATGCTCAGAATGGGAGAAAATATTTGCAAATGAAGCAACTGACAAAGGATTCATCTCTAAAATATACAAGCAGCTCATGCAGCTCAACATCAAAAAAACAAACAACCCAACCCTAAAATGGGCAGAAGACCTAAATAGATATTTCTCCAAAGAAGATATACAGATTGCTAACAAACACATGAAAGGATGCTCAACATCACTAATCATTAGAGAAATGCAAATCAAAACTACAATGAGGTATCACCTCACACCAGTCAGAATGGCCATCATCAAAAAATCTACAAACAATAAATGCTGGAGAGGGTGTGGAGAAAAGGGAACCCTCCTGGCACTGTTGGTGGGAATGTAAATTGATACAGCCACTATGGAGAACAGTATGGAGGTTCCTTAAAAAACTAAAAATAGAACTACCATATGACCCAGCAATCCCACTACTGGGCATATACCCTGAGAAAACCATAATTCAAAAATATACATGCACCCCAATAGTCACTGCAGTAGTATTTACAATAGCCAGGACATGGAAGCAACCTAAGTGTCCATCGACAGATGAATGGATAAAGAAGATGTGGCACATATATACAATGGAATATTACTCAGCCATAAAAAGAAACAAAATTGAGTTATTTGTAGTGAGGTGGATGGAGTTAGAGTCTGTCATACAGCGTGAAGTAAGTCAGAAAGAGAAAAACAAATACAGTATGCTAACACATATATATGGAATCTAAGGGGGAAAAAAAAAGGTCATGAAGAACCTAGTGGCAAGATGGGAATAAAGACACAGACCTACTAGAGAATGGACTTGAGGATATGGGGAGGGGGAAGGGTAAGGTGTGACAAAGAGAGAGTGGCATGGACATATACACACTACCAAATGTAAAATAGATAGCTAGTGGGAACCAGCCACATAGCACAGGGAGATCAACTTGGTGCTTTGTGACCACCTAGAGGGGTGGGATAGGGAGGGTGGGAGGGAGATGCAAGAGGGAGGAGATATGGGGATATATGTATAGGTATAGCTGATTCACTTTGTTATAAAGCAGAAACTAACCCACCATTGTAAAGCAATTTTATTCCAATAAATATGTTTAAAAAAATACAAAAAAAAAAAAAAGAGAGGAAAAACAAATGTCCAGTTAAAACTCCAGGATCTTGGATACCCGGACCCTTGCCATTTCCTGACCTGTCTGAGAGATCCCAGGCATTCCCCGTGGCTCTCGGCAGCACTGCCTGAAAACCGTGTTGAATATTTAACAGATATTAGAGATGTATGCATAGATTTTCCTGAATGATCTGGTCAGTTCCACAGCCTTTCATTAGAAATAAAATCAAAGAATAATGTATCATTTATCCAACATGCATCTTCCAGATAAAACTAAACATGAAAAATGTGTATGTATTAAATTCAACTTTGGGGGAAATGTTAGAAATGAAAAAGTGAGTTTTTTTTTTTTAATTAAAAATGCTATAAAAGTACTGAGCAAAATCAGTAGATGTTGTCCAAGTTGTCTGAGGCCTCGCAGCTGGCAGTGAAATATTGTCAGTGTAATTGCAGCTCAGACTCAGGCAGGCGACCCGTGAGCCTGGCTGCGACCGCCAGCCACTCAAGTGTCCTGAGTCAGCATCGTGCTGTGTCATGTTCAGAGCCTTCGTCAAACCCAAAGCCTCTGCCTGCAGCGCCCTCTCTCCTCCCCTCCAGAATCATCGTCTTCACTACCTCACCTTTGAATTCCTTCCTGCCCACTCTGACTTGATTTTTCTTTCTACAAGAAATTCTGCAAGAAAACAAAACCCAGAAACAACTTCTTCCAATGGCCTCCTGTGGTCAAATCCAAAACCCTTATTTCAACTGGTCTCTGTTCAGCATTTCCTTGTTGAAGCTTCTTTTGTGGCTGTCGAGGCAGTGGTCCTCGGTGGTCCTCGGTAATCACTCAGCCTCTTCTCCTTCCCAACCCTCAATGCTCAGGCTCCCACCTTCAGGCTGGGTCCTCAGGTCTCTTCTTTTTTAAGCCAATCTATGTATTTTCCCAGGCAATCTGACCCCAACCCATCACTTTCATCATATATATGAAAGTATATATATATATATACACACACACATATATATGTTGGTGGTTATATCTTTTATATGTGTATATACATATATATGCTGGTGATTCTCAAATTTTGAATCCTAGCTCCCCCTTGAGCCGAGAGCCGTATACCCACTGGACGTTTCCACTGGGCTGTCTCAGCAGGACAGCCATATTCAACGTGAAGTTGAACTCAGCATCTTCCCCCTCCCCAGATGGCCGTGCCAGAGGGTCTCTCCTAGTTTACTCGGAGACTCAGGCCTGAACACGGAAGGTTTTGCTCGACACCTGCCCTAGGACTGGCAGTCATCACTACTCTCCACAGACATGTCATCTCTGAATCCCAGCCTGGACCAGTGTGTGCCATGCACGGGTGCGCAAGCCACGCTTTTTTTTTTTTTTTTTCATTAAGCTGAACTAATATCAGGTGCTTTTCTGCAAGTGGAAATAGGAACAAGCAGAGTTTCTTGCTTTATATTCTTCAGTGGCTCCCTGCTCAAGTCAGAACAGAATCCTGAATTCTTGCTGAGACCCTCAGCCGTGGAGCCCCTGCCTTATAGTCACACCTTCAGAAGTGCCCTGGGCGCTGGGAGAATCCAACCACTTGCTGCTCTCAATGGATGATCAGCTCTCAAGCCTTCACAGTTTTTCAAGTATTTTTTCTTTGAACACCCCGCCCTGATGTCACCGAAATCCAGCTTTTCCTTAAGACTTAGCACAGCATTACATTCCTCAGGAAACCCTCTGCAGCTTCCCATAGCGTCCTGTGCAAACTGGAAGGGTGGATTTCTGGAAACTCACCACGTCAGAATTACTTATTCATCCATCTCCCCCACCAGCCCATGAACATAAGAATCAAGATGCTTTTTCCTCTCTGCACCCACTCCAACTAGCACAGCAGTGATAATTAATGATTGCTTGCTGAAGAGATGAATAGGTTTAGGGAGATTCATAAAGAATGCTTTCTTATTTCCTCTTTGAAAAAGGTTATGGTAAAATGTGAGTGCCACTAGGGGGCACAGAATTATAACAGAATTTTCCCGTCCACTTGCTCAAAGGAGAGGTTTGCCTTCTGTATCAACCTCTTCACACAGTTTCTAAGTATATGTATCTTAGAAAGATCAAGTAACTGTATTCAAATTATTTCCAGAAAGAAGTGTTTAAGCAGTTGGCTGAAAGAAAAACAGTAGCACTGCCGTACTAACACGTCAGAAAAAAAATGAAATCAGGCATAGCCAAGCACGATAAACAGGGTTTTGTGAATAAAACTGAAGGTAATGTTAGGAAAAAGCTAAAAATGTAAATACAATTCCAAGACATTGATACTACACGATTTGGGACTGTTTTAAAATGTTGAATCCAAAAAAAAAAAAAACTATCTATGCGGGGAAGCCCTATTTCTGCAGGAAAAGTGAACAGGAATATGAAGTCTATTTCTGTGTTTAGAATAAAACTCCAAATCCTGCTTTACAACAGCTACTAGAAACTTTCCAACACTTCTCTTTTGGTAAGAAAAACAGTCAAAATTATTAAGACAATAATAGGCTAAAGCTTTTTATTTCAAAAGTTAATATAGTTTCGTAGTTAAAAATCTGGTTTTGTTTTTTGTTTCTGTGGGTTTTGTTTGGTTCTGTTTTTGCATTAAATACCTGTAAGTTTGAATCCAGACTCAACTGCTTATTAGTTCTGGAAAATTATTAACTTGCTCACACCTCAGTTTTTTCCCTATAAACTGGATACGACTGCAGTGCTCACCTAAGAGGCTGTCGTCAGAATCAAGTGAAATAATTCTTGGAAATCACAGGGCCTCGTGCACAGTAAACACGTGCTAAATATTTGCTATTATTTTGTTTTGACAATGGTGATTGACACATTATTTCAGTAATTCCTAGGAAAGTAAATTTTGAAGGTTCCTGGGATGAAAATGGTGAGAAGTTTTGAGCCTTTCCCACACTATCTGTCTGGTCCCCAAGCAGCTTCTCTTCACACCTGCATCCACTCACACCTACACCTTTTCTGCATCCCTGGGCAGAGGCTGTTCTGAAGGGGCCATGCCTCATCCACTGAGGGCAGGGCTGCTGTGTTAGAACCCTCACGTAGTCTGGCCAGGCTCTTACGATCTCTAATGTTGCCCTGGGTTCTCTAATTTCTACTTGTTGGTGAAACACATTGAGAATCTCAGCATCATGTCTCCTAGATAAGAATCCTCAATGGACTAAAAATGATATCTGTGGTACACAATGCTGATACATTTAAAATAATAAGAGGAAGTAAATATATTTAGTGTATCAATGGTTATAATAAGATACCTGAGAAACACAATTATAGTTGCTATGCTTGTAGGTTTGGTGATGATCTGATAGGAGGGAAACAAAAGCTAAGGGAAAGGGTGGCATGGCTTAAAGGGCATTCCACTCAAGAGTTAGGGGACTTCAGTCCTTCCTCCAAAGGCAAACAGCCGAGTCTTGGGCAAGTCGCTGAACAGCAGCCAACAATGGATTTCCATTTCTTCATCAGCTGATGTCCCTTTTGCTCTAAGGTTTGAGGATTCTATTTGTCATTACCATCTGGTTGACCCAGCAACTCACAGTGGGTCAAAATGCATTCATATCTCTAAAAAGTAGCACTTCCATCCGTCACTAGATGATCAGAACCATGACAGTGACTTGATGGGAGGTGTGTTGAAGTGGTAGGGCTGTGGCAGAGGGGGAACTGGCGGGGGGGCACAGACAAGAAAGAAAGGGGGAGAGTCATGGGGTCACTGACATTCTGTGAAACCAGCTCTGCCTTAAAAGTCTTCCCTGGGCATGTCTAGCTCTTGAATAGAATTTTCCATATTACTATTTTAGAGTACCCTTCAGATGAAAAATATAATGGGATAGAAAACACATTGAAGTAAAATATTTCTAGTAACTATTTTCAATTGAAACCATCTCCAGGTAGACTTCAGAGAATAAAAGTTTCCATGGTCATAAATTTCAGGCAGGCATCTTACAATGCATTGAAAGCACTCCCATCTTCAAAGGATGGCGAGTGGAAATCACTTCACATGCTCTACACTAGAAATAAACATTTGCTTTGAAAAAGGTGGTCATCTTTTACCCTTATACCTCTTTATAATGCTCTAATGTAATTATTATGGTTATAATATACACTACTATATTGTTTTACTCTTTGTGCTATATGCCACCCTCTCTTGTGATATTAGGTTTTAATATTTCAACAAAAAGAATGAAAGGCAGTTTCCTAGCAACATCTGTATTCAAAGGCACAAAGAGAGAAAAAGCTTGATCAGAACACTCTGTTTTCCCCACAGTTAATTCCTGACTTTTGAGGGGAGTTAGCTGGTAGTGAAGAAGCCGCGTCCACACAGAGAATCCGGGGTGAGAGGCCGTGCAGCCTCACGTGGCCTTTCCTTCGGAGCACGCGCAGGCCGGGTGTTAGGGTTTGCGGCTAAACCCCTCTTTCCCAAGGTAGCAGGCAGAGTCAGTGAAATACAACCATATGCTCTTTTGTACATGTTCTATTAAAGATGCGGAACCAGCACTGGGGTGGGGTGGGGAAGAAGGGATACTAAACTGGGAGGCGAGGTTGTTGGGTTCCTAGTAACCCTCATAGCAACCACCTGTGAGCGCTTGGTCCGGTCCCCTCTGGGGTGTCTGGTCTTTCCCACCTCTAAACCGCTGCTAATCACCACCTTTGATGCTGTTTTAAAGTTTCATGCATTTATTTCATCAACACCACGGCTTCACTAATATCATTGCCGCACCCCCCATCACCCCGCATCCCTGGGAGATCAGGCAACTGGCTCTTTTCCGCGAAACGTGTCCCGCCTTCCCGAACCTTCCTGCCTGCACGCTGGGCCCGGTGCGCCCGCGAGATGGAAGGGACCTGACCTTCGTGGTGGGGCGGGGCAAAGTCTGCAAGAAGGAAAACCCGCTTGGTAAAGAGGACGTGGTTTTCGTTCTCCTGCCTGCAGAAAAGCCAAGATGTTCACGCTTAAAGCGTGCACACGAGTCCTTTTAGGCCTCTAGGGCTTTCACCCTGAAAGTCCCCGCGCAGAAACTCCGGGGGGGGTGTGTGTGTGTCTAAATATAGCGACGGCCGACTCCCCGCCCTCGGCCGGGTCCTCGCGCGGCTCGGGGACCGGAGCGCTCGCTCCAGGGCGCGCTCTGCCTCGGCTTGAACATCGGGCCACCGGGCGTCCCCCTCGCCCCTACACGCGCGCGGGTGGGAACTGAATTAGGGGACCGGAGAGCGACTCCGGGGGCCGGAGCTCAGCAGTCACGTGGCGCCGCCGCCAGCTGCACGGAGCGCCGCGGGGAAGCGTGCGCCGCCGCCGCCAGGCTTGGGGACAAGGCGGGAGGGAAGCGGGGTCCCGCCGGCGGCCTGGAGCCGGCGAGAGGGCCGCGCGGGCCTCACAGCGACGACAGTAAAAGGAAGGGCAAAGCGTGGAGGTGCCGCGGCTGCCGAAGGCAGACGGGAGCGGCCGTGGGTGTGCGCCCAGAGCGGGGCCGGCAGAGCATCTCCCTCCGAGGGGCGGCGACAGCCGCCACCGGACTCGCGCCTCGGCTTTAGGCTTCTGGAAGGGAGAGGCACTTGGACGCACTACCTCGTGAGCGTCTGCTCTGGCTTTGTGGTGGAACCCCAGTTCTTCCTTCAGTCTAACTTGTGATCCTTTCCTTCCTATTTGGGGGGGGAGGGGTTCCACTCTGTTGGAAGAAGTTCCCAAGCCCGGCTTCCTTTCGGCGTCCCCAGCTGACTGCGAGGTTGGGCGGCTTACGGTTTTTGACACGGGCTCGCTGAAGGCCAGAGGCGCAGCCAGGGACCCCGCGGCCTCCCTCCTCCCCGGGGGCTGGGGGCTTGGGGGCGGCAGGAGATCCAGCCACTCGTCCCTCGCGACGCGTCTCTCACCGCGTAAGTGGCGGCAGACGGGGGTGGGGAGGGGACCCCGCGAAGCCGCTGTCCTGGGCTCTCCGTCCTCCAGGATTTCCCCCCCAAACTCTGGGGCCGCCGCCGCCACTGCCGAGACTCGGCCGTTGTATGACTATCTCGGACATAAATGAAAATTTCTTGACGGAGGGACCCGGTTTGTCCTCCCCTGCTTCGCGCGGCTGCCAGGCGCGGCTCGGGGCCGCTCGTTCACCGCGGAGGAGCCACTTTGGAGTTTTGACGCCCTCCCCACACTCCACCTCCGGGCTGAGAGGGATGTCCGGCTACTCTGTCTGATGCCGGGATGGAAAGTCACAGCCCGCCAGCCGGAGTGAGCGGCGGGGAGATGCCCGGTGCCCACCTCGCCGGCTCGGCGGCCGTGTCGTGCGGGTCAGCACCCTGAACGCGGGGACCCGAGCGCCCCCGCCCGGAGCCTCGGCCCGCGCGCCTGGGCACTGGCTGGTACCTGGAGGGAAGGGCCGGGCCGTTCCCGCGCACACCCCTCGCGGAAGGACGGCGGGACCAGCCCTCGCGGCGGCGTAGCGGCGGGAGGGAACGGCGCCTGCCTCTCCCGTTCCTCCTCCGGGCACAAGGCGGGCCGCACCTTCCGGACACCTCCAAAGCGCCGGGGAGAACACGTCGAACTCGGCCTCCGAGAGGGGCTTCGGGGCCCGGTCCCCTCTGGCGTGGGGAGCCCGGGGCCGGGCGTGCGCGCGGGGAAGCTGCCGTTCCAGCCCCGGGGGCGCTTCGCCAGGAGGGAGTATCCGCCACGGGAACGGAGGGGCCGGAGAAGCCCTCTTGGAGTGACGCCCCCGACACGTCCGGATTACGCATTCAAAGCTAAAGGCTGCTCGACCCCGGGACTCCTCCGCGCGCCCTTCCGCCCCCGCTCCTCCCCCTTCCCCGGCGCGCAGGTCGAGGGCCGCCGGGCGCCCCGTCCGCCGCCGCCGCCGCCTCCTCGAAAGCGGCCGGCGCGCATGAGGCCGCGGCCCCCGCCGGCGGCGCCCCCCTCGCGGTGCCCGCGGTGATGCCATGCCCCGCCAGCACGCGGGCGGAGAGGAGGGCGGCGCCGCCGGGCTCTGGGTGAGGAGCGGTGCGGCGGCGGCGGCGGCGGCGGGCTGGGGGCGCGCGGGCTGCGGCATGAAGGATGTGGAGTCGGGCCGGGCCAGGGCGCTGCTGAACTCGGCGGCCGCCGGGGGCGACGGGCTGCTGCTGCTGGGCACCCGCGCGGCCGCGCTGGGCGGCGGCGGCGGCGGCCTGCGGGAGAGCCGGCGGGGCAAGCAGGGCGCCCGGATGAGCCTGCTGGGGAAGCCGCTCTCCTACAGCAGCGGCCAGAGCTGCCGGCGTAACGTCAAGTACCGGCGGCTGCAGAACTACCTGTACAACGTGCTGGAGAGACCCCGCGGCTGGGCGTTCGTCTACCACGCTTTCGTGTGAGTACCCGCGCCCCCCGCGCGCCCCCCGCGCGCCCCCCGCCACCGCGGCGGCGGGGGCCCTCTTGCCTGGTCCCCCGGACGCCCGGCGCAGACGCCCTGGCCGGGCGCGCGCATGCACACACACACACACACACGCACGCACATGTACACACGCGCGCACACACACTCGCGTGCGCACACGTGGTGGCTTTTATTTCTTTGCACGTGTTTGGGGTCTTTCTCCTAGAGCCTGCCAGCTCCCTGAGCCCCACCTCTCCCGCCTCTGCGGACGGAGCCTTCCCGTCGGCGCACCCGCTGAGCCACCCGGCCGCTCTGGGCGCCCGGGGGTAGAGCCGGGCAGGCGCGGGACCCCGGCTGCGCGGATAATTGGGAGCGATTAGGTCCCGAGATACGTCCACTCCAACCGTGGGGGGCGCCCGGGAGCTGGGAAAGGCTCAGGGAGGCGGAGCGCCCGCGTGAGGCTCGGGAGAGTGTGTTGGAAAGGTTAGGAGGTGATGGCGGGGTAGAGGCGGCGGGGAGAGGAGAGACGCAGGCCCGGGTCCTGGTCCCCGGGGCGGAGCTGGGGAGGCTGCCGCTCGGGGCGGGGGTGGGACAGCAGCTAGGTTTCCAGCGTGCCCGGAAACACGCCTCGCAGCCACCTCAACCGCCACTAACGGAAAGTCTCTCAGTGCACGTAGTCCTTCCTGCCACAGGGGTGGCCGAGGTCCGGAGGAGGCGAGCAGGGCCGGGCGAGGGGATGCTCGCTCGGGCGTAGTACCCGAGGCTGGCGGGGAGCCCGGCGCGCAGGGGCGCGGGCCGGCGCGCCGCCCGGGACGGGATCAGGCAGTGGGTGAAGCTGGCGGTGGGTGAAGCCGGCGGTGGGTGAAGCCGGCGGTGGGTGAAGCCGGCGGTGGGTGAAGCAGGCAGTGGGTGAAGCCGGCAGTGGTGGCTTGGAGTCAGAGCGTGTGTGTTAAGGCTTCATCATCTAGCAGAGGATGCTTAATGAGAAAATGATTGGAAGCAAATGTTTATTTTTCCCTTAGGCATTTAAAATCTTTCAGTGCGTTTGAAGTTTACTACTGTTTTTCCCACAATGACCATTCATTCAGTCTCCTGTTAGAGTTAGGTTTATGTGGACATTTGAAGCTAGTTTTTATGCCGTTACGCCATCATCTTTTCTTCTTCTTTTTCTCCTCTCTTTTTAGTTCCCCTTTTTTGCTTCTTTATGTTAAAATGAAATATAAAGACAGCAGCCGTAGGAGGCCAGTAGAGAAAGTTTAAGGCACTCACTGACAGGTTCCTTGTTTCCTAGTAAAAAAGATTTGGAACACATGAATTAGGTGTCTTTTAGAAATGAGGCATGTCATCCAAACATAACTCTCACCTGGGATGGAGGATTGGCATCGACTCCAGAAACATTTTTTGAAATAACATGGACGAAGTGGCTGGTTTGGTAAATAGGTGAGCCTGGAATTTGACCACATAGTAGTCAGGAAATTGGTGGAGTCTACAATCTGTGTGACTCTGGTGTCTGGAAAATTTTACAGCCCCAGATTGATGTGAACATGTAGCATGAGGTGGAATATTCCAGCCAACTTTCCATCTTACAGTGTACACAAGGAGGACGTTGTGTAGCACCATTATTACATCAAAAGGTATAATGTGTGTAAGATTCACGTTGCCTAAGATGTGGTTATTGCAGTAAATGCTAGACTTAGAGAAACGCTACTGATACTTTTCATGTTCATGCCCTCTGAGTTGATATATAATGAATCCTATTACCTAATGAGCCTGATAAATTATTTTGACCTGTCAGGATAATTATTTAATCCTGTCAGGATCCACTAAAACATTTAGCAATATGATCTGTGCTCAATTTGGCAGCAAAATATATACTGTATGGAAATTGGTTTTTGGTTTTTCGGTTTTTTACACAAGAGTTTGCTCAGAACGTTCATAGCTTTGATTTTACAATATGATGCTATTTAGCGGACTTTAATTTTTGGTAATTTATGTATTGTATATTCAGAAAGGGTGAGAGACAACTTTGGTTGGTGCTCATGCTTTGTATCTCCTAAGTGTTGCCCTTGAACATGAATGAGGACTTCTTGTAATGCAACATTTTCTTTTCAATATGTTGGGGGTCTAACAGGTTTTTCTGGCCTTACAGAATCTTAAATTTTTGACAAATCATTTTTGAAGAGGTTCAAGTTTGAATAATTCTCTACTCGCCAGGCTTTATTGGTCAATCATTGTCTTCAGTGGTAGATCCAAAATAAATTAGGTACTTGTCAACGCCACGTGCTGCTGTGAAGTTTTGCCTTACTGATTTCTAGAGCCTGAAACTGTAATGCTTGAGCGATCGGGTAGGGGTGCTAGACCCACATTAGCACAAAGACAGAAGCACCTGCACAACTACAGCTGATGTAGTAGTGGGGGACAGGCCGTCTTTGGCAATTGCTGCTTATGATTTTAAATAAGCTTTAGAATAGCTGGATTTCACACGTTAAATTAATAAAGGAAAGTTACTTTGAGCTGTAAGTCTAACAAGACCATTAATAATAAAGGAAGTTATAAGGAAACCATTTCTAAAGCAGTGTAACTAACTAATTCCTTGCCAGCCTGGGAATCCCCAAATCTTACTTTAATAACAGGTTTTGTAGCACATTAAGGTTCTTGCCAAGAACAAATGCACTGTGATTAATGAGGTACTTCAGGGATGGATTTCCTTGGTCGACCCATGTTTCCTTGCCAAGAAGCAAGAAAAGTATGTTTAAAGTTAAGTTTCAGGTGAAGAAACATTTCTGTTAAATATGCAAAAACCATGATTATAATGGTATTTTAATGGTATACAATGTGGTTTCAAGTGTTTATGTCCCAGCCCACTGATGAGGTGGCTGGCAAGAACAAGAGATGGCCTGCTGGAAATCCTTTCTTCCAATTTTTATAAATCGGTGGAAATTAGGAGAGTCTGTTGTCTTACTGTGCTTTAGGATGTTTCCTGGTTTCCTGTTTCCAGCTGTCCTTTAGTTTAATGGAGGAGCTATTCAAATATGAGGTGGCATACTTCTTTGAATGTTGTTTGTCCATTTTTAATCCCTCATTTTTTTGGGGAAAAATTTAGAGTAAATGGTGGTAATAGAAAAACACACGATGGGCTCCATCTATCAATTTGCGCCGAAGGCACAAATGTGTTTCTGAGAAACAGCAAAGGTAGCAGTGTGGCAGACACGTGTAACTCGCCACTTTGTCCGGTGCATCTTTGCCAGGCATAATGCCATGGATCAGAATGTATATATATTTTAAACGAGAAGAAATCCTCCAGTCACCCAAGCTAGGAGCCCGGCAGTCATCCTTGAAGCCTTCGTTTTTCTCAGACTCGATCCCGCTGTCGACCCAAGTGATCATTGAAGTCTGTGTGTTCACTCTATAAATATTTTTCAAATCCATTCCCTTCTCTCCTTTGCTACTGCTACCCTCCCTCTCTGTTTCTCCATACATCCCCACTGGATTATTTATAATGGTCTCCGGCTTCTGGTCTCAGCCTTCCAGCTGTTTGCTCTGACACCACAGTGTTGTTCCTAAAATGCAAATCTTATCATATCCCCTTGCCTCTAATCTTTCCATGGCTCTCTACCATCTACTCATCTGTTCACTCATCCATCCATCTGCAAACATGTGAGTGTCCACGTGTGCTAAATCCCAGATTTATAAGGCGAAGGCCTTTTCCCTCTCAAGAAGGGAAAAGACTCCAGCAGGGGATAAGTGCAAGCCCGTGAACAGGAGTGAAACGCTGCTGTTGTAGAGGTGAGTACAGAGTCACGTGGGAAAAGAGGAGGAAGTGGAGCTGAGAGCACAAAGGTCGGCACAGGCTTTAGAGAGGAAGTGAGGTATGAGCTGAGTTTTGACAAATGACTAAATTTTCAGGTGTAAAAGCAAGGAGGGGATGAGCAATCTTGATGGAGAAAATAGCTTAGGTAAAGACGTGGCACTGGAATCAACATGGTAATTCTGGGTCCTGGTGAGTATCTGCAGGGTGAGCACGACCTCAGGAAAAGAGGGTAGAGCAAAAGGCACACGTGCCTGACCTCAAGTGGCTTCAGACGCCGGCCATGGAATCTAGTCTTTATCCTGTAGCTGGTACTGGTCAGTGAATGGTGGTAATCAGAGGGATGATGTCATCAGACACGAATTTTGGGAAGATGTGTCTTTCCTTAGTTCGGTAAATGGATTGAAGGGTGCCAGATGGGACCAGTGTGGCCTGTGAGGAGATGACAGCAACTGTCCAAGTTTTCCACTCATTCTTGTATCCTTTTATCCATAAATTCGTGCCACGATGTCTGTCGACTATCTCCCTTGTGCCATGGACTGTTCTGGAAAGGTGAGAGATGATTGCCTGAGGAGCTTAGGCAGTAACCGTAGGGGCAAGACAGAGGGATTTAATTAGAGAGCAGCTATGCAGGTACCATGCAGATTGTTTTCTCCAGTCCCATGTGCGGTGTGAGAAGGATGGCCCTGAGCTGGGTGATTTGGGGAACGGAAGTACCGTTCACTAACGCATGGGACAAAGGGCGAGGGGCATGCTTTCAGGGAATATAATGAGTTCCGCCTTGCATTTGTTGAGTTTGAAGCGTTTGTAAGACGTTTAGGGAGAGATCGTAAGTGATAAACACACAATAGTGAACCAGGTACGCATGGTCTCTCTCCATCGGGTCTTGGTTCGGCAGCCAGAACCATTTCTGTCGCAAAGAGAGCAAAAATCCATCAAATATATTTCAAAGAATGACTGCCTTTACGAATCTAGAGCAAAATCTAGATGTCTCGATTAGATATATTCAGATTTGGAAGCTGCCAGCAGTTTCGTGCTGGTGAAAGCAATGAGTGGGACAAGTGAGTTAGCCCAGAGATGCAGGGGGGGATGAGGACATGGCGGAGGACAGAGTGGGGACAGCACCAGCCAGCAGGGGATGGAGCTCTGTAAGAGATCACAGGAGGACCTGGGAAACCTCGACAGTGACCACAGTGCCACAGGGAAAAGCCCGGAGGCCTTCTCTTTATAAAAGCGAAGGCAGGAAGACGTGCGCAGGAAGGAGCTGCAGTCGGCATTTCCGGTGCTGCAGAAAGACCTAGAAGAGGTGTGTTAGGATTTCGTTGGTTGGTGATGAAGGAGGTTCCCTGATGGCCTTTGCCGAAGCAGCATCAGTGGGATGGTGTCACGACTGGGATTTAAGTGGGTTGAGGATGGCTGAGAGCTGGGACGGTGGGGACAGGAGTGTAAATTAACTCCAGATTCCTTGGACCGGCTCACGAGACCCCTCGTGACGTGGCCTCTGCCATCTTTCCTGGCTCATCTCTAATACGCTCCTGAGCCCCAGCCTTGCTGAGCGACCCCGTCCTGTATCTGCCGCCGGACACAGTATTTGCTCACGTTCTTCTCTGGGGCTTTTCCCACCCCTTGCATTCTGGCTGCACAACTCCTACTGTTTCTTTAAAACACAATTCAAGGGTCGCCTCCTCTTGGGCACAACTCCCGCTGCCAGGATAATTTAGGTGCCTCTCATGTCAGCTTCCATGGGCCCCCGGGAACGACATGACCCTGGTGCTTGCCCCGCCTTGCGGTCCCTGTGAACCACTAGGTCTGTCTCTCCCACGGGAGGGTGAACTTCCTGTACAGAAGATCTCCTATTTATCTCTGAATCCCAAGCACCTAGCAAGGTGCCCTGCATGTAGTAGACCCTCCGTACATGCCTGCTTCATGAGTAGGTAAATCATTTTCCTTGGAAACCTTCCGTACAGGAGTTGCAGAGTGAAGCAAAGCTGAAGGAATTACCAAGTCTTTTTTGATTTGCTTAGAAGTAAGATACTGATATGATTCATTTAGAAGAGAAAGGTATGGGTCCAGAAGCGGGAGATCGTTGCTTTGCTTCCAACTTGCCCACTGATTCGCTTTGTGACTTGGAATAAGTTACTTCCCCCTCCTGGGCCTCCAAATCTTACCTGTGAAACGGGCACAGAGGTGTTTGTGAGGCAGCCATGGTGACGGAGGCTACTGTGGAGGGTCCGAAATGTAATCGGAAGGGGAAGGAGTATTTGTAATTAGTGACCTGATCTCTTAATCCTCTCCCTTCCTCAGCTCCGAGCTGCAGGCCCACCTCCTAATTGTTCGCGTTAACTCCAAACTCCTGGGGGGGGCAGTGGACCGCACAGTAGCCAAGGGGGTCTTTCTAAGGAGTTAAACAGAAGGCAGCACTCCCCTGTTGGACGAAGGATCTGCTGATCGCCGTCTCTACCCAGCTTCTTAAGGGCAGGGGCTGTCGTCTGGTTCTCTCTCTGCTGTATCACCAGCACCCAGCCCAGGGTCTGGCGCGTAGAAAATGCTCCATGCGTGCAAACTGATTCACGCCCCTCATCCCCCAAAATACACTGCTGGTTTCCTGGTGGAAGATGGAATGTGACCCTCTTGGCCATTCCCTGTGTCAGCACTCCAACAGATGTGATGAACGACCTCATTATTTACATACATATTCTGTTCAGAGCTAAATCTCTGTCTGTAGAAAGTGATGCTTGCATTTTATTTTCGCTCCTGCATTCCTTAAAAAGCACTGATTTCCCTTAAATACGGAGAGGCCTTCTACAAGTTATACTGCTTTTTGCCCTGCTAATCTAGGAACAGAAAATGCTCAAATCAATCTGTTTTCAGAAATTGAAACAGTGCTGTAGTGTTTGAGGATCACATTCCGATTAGAAATGTTGAAAGTGTTAAAATCTTAGCATTGGGAACATTAGGGCCTAAGAGAAATGAAACATAAGAAAAAAATATTTCAAAATGGCATGAAGTCTTGATACAAGAACCACTATAAACAAGGAAGGTAGCCAGCAGTCTTTTGATAATAGCTTGTGAAGAAGAGGTGCCAGTTTTAATTTTTAATTGCAAATGGCTATTTTGGCAACTGAGAGCGCCAGCAGAGCGAGTTTTCGCCCAGCCCCCTGCTGTGAAAGTGCTTGAAACGGCCCAATTGCCGGGCCGCCATAGCTTCTAGTTGTGTTTAACGAGGGGTAGGTGTTTTCACTTCAATTTCCTTTTCCTTCAACCATTTCAAGGATGCTATTTGAAGTTTTATTTGGTTTCAACCTGGTAGACAGATTGGCTACACGACTGCATTGTTTCATAATTTTTAAAATTCTCTGATGGCTCTCAGAGTTTTAGGTGATCCTTTTGATACTTTGTTATCAGCCTGTGGAAGTAGTGAGTTTCCGAAATGTCACTGAGGTCATCTGTTTATAAACTGAAAAATACTTTGTGCTTTTTCCATTTTATATATCTGTATTTCTCTCTGTGTATATGCACACATGTATTCCATACATACTGTGTCCTAGCACAGAACTTGGTAGTGCAAATATTTACATTTACCTTATTTTTGCTCCTCTAAAAGTAAATAAGACATTTGAATAGAATGCAGTTGAAAATAAAAAGATCATATGGAGATTATAGCATAACTTGAAAGATATTTAAATTTAACTGTGTATGAAGAAAACACTTTTGACAAACTTAGTCATAGTCTTTGTTGCTTCCATTTATAGAACCTGTGAGGTAATTCTAGAAACTCAGTTCCATCTTCAGTCAGTGGCAGGATCATCTTTTATAATTATCATGTTATAATTTCTCTCTTTTTTTTTAACAATCAATTCAGATGAATACAGTCATTGTGTGTACCACTGAATGTGCTAGGTGCTAGTGGTGCAAAATGGGGAACCATGGTGGACCATGGCCTCAAGGAAAGGGCAATATGATTAGATTCGGATTCAGTTATCAACTTTACTGATTTTGTGACTATGAGCAAGTTGCTTCCAATACCATCAACTTAACCTGTAAAACAGGAATAATAATATTACATCAGTGTATTGCGATATTTTATATGTATGTAATATATATGCATATAATCACAATGAGCACATGGTCATTATTGAAACAGGAGAGAAATACAGAGGCAATGTGATGGAGGGAGAGACTGCTCTGTCAAGGTCCAGGATGCTCTCCTGTAGGTGCTGGGCAGTTTTTGAATTTGGTGGGTTTAGGCAGGTGGTAATGTCATTGAATTTACATTGTAGATTGTCCAGTGTGCCAGCTCTAGGAATGATGGCTTAAAGGGGACAAACGAGGCGGGAGATCCATTTCAAAACTGTTGTTTCAACTGAGGCAAGAAATAATTAGGACTTGGACAGGGGGCAGTGGTAGCAAAGATGGAGAAGAAAATATGGCCCTGGTGGTGCAGTGGTTAAGAATCCGCCTGCCAATGCAGGGGACATGGGTTCAAGCCCTGGTCTGGGAAGATCCCGCATGCCGCGGAGCAACTAAGCCCGTGCGCCACAACGACTGAGCCTGCTCTCTGGAGCCCGCGAGCCACAGCTACTGAGCCCGCGAGCCACAACTACTGAAGCCCCCGCGCCTAGAGCCCGTGCTCCACAACGAGAGAAGCCCCTGCAGTGAGAAGCCTGCGCACCGCAGCGGAGAGTAGCCCCCACTCGCCGCAACTAGAGGAAGCCCGTGTGCAGCAACGAAGACCCAACGCAGCCAAGAATGAATAAATTAAATAAATAAGTTTAAAAAAAAAGAAAATATGGTGATAGAGTTGCAATGTATTAGAGGGGTCAACGTGGAAGATGAAGAAGAAGGATGGATTTGCTGTTTCTCGGTTCCTGGTTTGCGTGGTGGGCTACGTAGTGGGGGCCGTTAAGTGAGATTGAGAATACAGGGGGGACAGCAGGCTGCAGGGGATGTTGGGGTGATAGATGAGTTTAGTTTGAAGATGCTGAGCCTTCGGTGACTGTGGGCTCCTCGCTATATACGTCTGGCAGCTGTGGATGAAGATTTAAGAGACACGGAGGTACCGACAGCGCTTAAAATCACAAGGAGAGTGTGTAAAAGAGAGGGGATGGAAACCTGGAGAATACCGACACGTAAGGGTGAGCGGAGAAAGGGGAATAAAATGGAGCAGACAGCGAGATGGAAGGAAACACTGGACAGAAGGATGGCCAGGAGGTCGTGGAAACCAAGGGTACTGAGAGAGTTTCAAGAAATAGTCCACTATGAAATATAGGCAGCGGTTACCACTGGATCCGACGGCAGCATGGGCGGCGTCAGTGAAGGAAGCGCTTAGGGCAGAAGCCAGGATGCTGTTCGCTGGGAAATGAATTGGAAGTGATGAGAGGAGTCGGTGAGCGTGAGCCCTGTATTCAGTTAGTTTAGTGGGAATATAACAAGAGAGACTGAACTCTAGCTTGAAGGAAACACAAGACTAAAGGGGAGAACAAGGGAGGGGAACTTGTAGGAAAGAAGGTTATTTACCATCAACGGTAGTCATTGTAATTATTGATTATATGCTGGACATTGTTCTTAATGCCTTACACACATTCAGTCTTTTAATCTCAGAACAGCCCTAGGAGGTGGTATTTAGGATCGTCATCTTCTGTGAACAGACCAGGATGCTGGCAGGGTGAGGGTCAGTGACCTGACCACGGTCAGCCAGCCACCAAGTTAATGGCAGAACAGGGCTTTGAACCAGGCGGGTTGGCTGGCAGCCCGTGTTCTTAACCACCGTAACCACCACTATTGTGGATGATTCCTGTGGGCCCAGGGCCCCTCCTATTACATAGATGGCATCATTTAAAAACAGCTTTGGGGGGGTGGGGTGGGATGAACTGGGAGATTGGAATTGATGTATATACACTATTGATACTATGTATAAAATAGATAGCCAATAAGAAACTATTGTACAGCACAGGGAACTCTACTCAGTGCTCTGTGGTGACCTGAATGGGAAGGAAATCCAAAAAAGAGGGGATATATGTGTATGTACAGCTGATTCACTTTGCTGTACAGCAGAAGCTAACACAACATTGTAAAGCAACTGTACTCCAATAAAAATTAATTTAAAAAAATAAATAAAAATTAAAAAATGCTTTGGGGTGTGGTATAGCTCTTAGCAAAATAGCATATGCACAATAAATATTGTTGAAAAAAATGATGGTTAAAACCCCTTATAACTTAGTATCAGAGAATTACATGTAACTTAACAGTATTAGGCATGTTTGTTTCTGTCTCCAAATTCTAACCAGCTCAAGTTTTAATTTTTCCATAAAGTTTCTCTTGATAGCTCTGGATTATTTCCTTACTTTTATTTACCTCACATAGCTTTTATTATTTGGACCATGTATTTTAGCCCTTAATTACATTCTCGCATTGCTTTCTAATTGGATCGTTTAACTAATTCTTCAAAAATAATTTGTGTCTAAAGAAACCAAAGTACCCTTTTTATTTGTATCTCCTATGACATCAAGCCCAGATTTTTATCCTTTGTTTTTAATCAAAATTTACCTAGTTTATCGCTACCAGGGGGACTATTTGAATGTTATAACTTTTTTTTTTTTTTCAAACAGGAATTTCCTTAATTTCTACTAGTTTAAATTGTGGAGCAACTTATGTTGAGGACCCAAATTGCTATAATAACTTCTTAATATCATTTCCTATAAACATTAAATTTTGAATTTATACTTTCACTGCACAATGCCTAAGATTCATTTAAAATAGCAGCAGTTGCTTCATTTATGTTTCATAATGGCTGAATGTACCATAGAACCATTTGCCCCAAACTGATTTTACCGGATTTTCTTTCTTTAAACTAATAGAATACTCATGTTTTCTTCACATTAACATAAATATCTTCCATTTAGTCTCCATGCTTCCTTCTCCCCTCCCCGATCCACATTTTTCCTGGATGTTTCTTCCTTTCTTTCTCTCATTTGTCCCATCATCTTTCCCCCCAATTAAACTATTCCTAGTTTTTTTTTTCCTTCCTCTCTGGGCATCTATATTTCTGAAATGAGTTTTCTCTTTATTTCTTTTTTTTTTTTTTTTAATTTTATTTATTTATTTATTTATTTATGGTTTATTTATGGCTGTGTTGGGTCTTCGTTTCTGTGTGAGGGCTTTCTCTAGTTGCGGCAAGTGGGGACCACTTTTCATCACGGTGCGCGGGCCTCTCACTATCGCGGCTTCTCTTGTTGTGGAGCACAGGCTCCAGACGCGCAGGCTCAGTAATTGTGGCTCACGGGCCCAGTTGCTCTGCGGCATGTGGGATCTTCCCAGACCAGGGCTTGAACCCGTGTCCCCTGCATTGGCAGGCAGATTCTCAACCACTGCGCCACCAGGGAAGCCCTCTTTATTTCTTTTTACCAGGTTGTATAATTTGATTTCTCTTCCTCTTAAAGCTGTCTGCTCTTAATCAGGAGATGGGCTGACCCTGTAATTGCTTACAGGCTGCAAGAGTGTCCTGCATCAGCAGACCGGGCCACCTAATGTACACATCGCTCTGCAGTAATTCACTGAGGCCTCCAGAAATATGCGGGGGTTAGAGAACCCTACTTTTCTGGGAGTTTTAGTTAGGCTCAGGTTTCTTAGGAAATAAGAGAGTGAAGCCTTACAATTTCTCTGAGGCTTTCTAATATCTACCTATTATTTCTGAAATCTGGGAGTACTCAGATATTCAGTGAATAATTTTTAAAAGATCATACTTTCCATTTTGGAAGTTGACTACTGTATATAGCTGAGAAAGAAATTATTTTTATTCCTGATGGAATTATTGTAGAAAAAAGCACATTGAAGAAGTCAATATGTTTGTCACGTAGAGTTAAATAGCAGGTAACTTAAAATCATTCATCGTGTGTCCGTCAGTAGATGGATGGATAAAGAAGATGTGATATAAATATACAATGGAATATTACTCAGCCATAAAAAAGAACGAAATCTTGCCACTTATGACAACAAGAATGGACCTTGAGGGCATTGTGTTGAGTGAAATAAGTCAGACAGAGAAAGACAAATACCACATGATCTCACTTATATGTGGAATCTAAAAAGCAAAACAAGTGAACAAACAAAACAAAATAGAAACAGAGTTATAGATACAGAGAGCAAACTGGTGGTTGCCAGAGGGAGCAGGGGTTGGGTAAAATAGATGAGGGGGGTTAAAAGGGACAGACCTTCAGTTATAAAATAAGTCACAGGAATGTAATGTACGGGATAGAGAATATAGTCAATATATAGTCAATAACACGGTAATAATTCTGTCTGGTGACAGACGGTTACTAGACTTATCATGGTGCTCATTTCGTAATGTATTGGATTGTCAAATCGCCCTGCCGTACACCTGAAACTAACATAATATTGGATGTCAACTATACTTCCATAAAAAAAATATTTATCATGTAGACTGTTTACAGTCGTTAGCAGTTTCCTTTCTCAGTGAGCCAGGAAATAGATCTATAATTTGGCAACAGAGAGCTGCAGTTCTCCTGCTTAATTGGAGATTAAAGCATGGACTCAAAATGCAAGTTGTCAGGGGAGTGCACAGGCGAGAGAAAACCACCTGTATTTTTTCCTAGTTGGAAATTTTTCCAAGGCATAGGCTTTGTGAAAGCTATTCCCACAATCTTTTATGGAATAGGTACCAAGTTTAGGGCTCCCTTTTCTCTAAACCTGTTTCCCCTCATACCTGAACGAATCTGGGACTGGATGGGATTGAGAATTTGGGTTCTTCCCCCATGTTTGGGTCATCGAATACATTTCTCAGCTTTTTGGGTTGTACAGTTAGGACATAATTCTTCACTGTTTGTTCAATAAAGTGACCTCATGCTATGTATAAGGACCTGAACTACACAAGAACTACAGAAACTGAACGGAAATAAGACACAGCCTATTCCTTCAAGGAATTTTTACTCCAGAAGGGTATGAGTTTACTGTTTACTGAGCTACAAAAACCACCTCTCTGAGTTGACAGGATGAAAGCAAAGGTTGGCCTTTCTCCAGAGACATTTAGCTACTGCTCCTATTAAAGGGATTTTCAGGGTAAAGTCTGATCACCGTACAGAGAACTGCTGACTGCCAGCTCTCTTGACCCCTTGGGAAACTTGGAAGCTGGGTGCCCAGCTGTCCATGCAGGTGGGCATTCAGTTCAGTGCATCCCACACAGAGACCCAACCCAGGAGTTCTCACTGATCACAGTAATTTCCAAAGAGCAATAGTTAAACTAGTTAAACTAAATGTTCTAGTTAATAAAACATTCTGAGTATGTTTAATTTGCTCTCAAGTGTGTTTAAAAATAGAAAAGAAACCAATGCTGCTTCATAGTACTTTGTTTGGGGATGTTATTTTTTTTCTCCCCAAAATGACTTACAAAAAATAATGCAAACCAAAAGTTTGGTTTTTTTAATAAAAAAATCAAATGAAATGCCTGTTTATCTTCAGTATATATGCTAAATTTCTACTCTTGTTAACTTTCTTTGTTTTAGTACATGGGGGAAGATATTACACTGGGCCTTCCATGGGGCCTAGAATTCATTCATTCTTTATTTCATTCATTCAGTATTTGAGTGCTCACCTCATGTCACATCCTTGGGACACTTTGGAAATACTCCTTCCCGTTTGATTGACTTTCTCCAGGCATGTGGGAAATGGCTCTTTTTCTTCAGCCAGAGAGTGGCTCTTCAGAGTGAAGGTAAAGCCATTGAGTGTAAGAATGTGTGTTCACTGCAGTCCTTAAGGTGCACTTGGTTATCTCCTTAAGGCTACAGCCTAACCTTCAGATGTATTTCTGAACTAGATGGGCAGTCACGTGACAGAATTACACGGTGACATTAAACTAGTTTTAAATTTACCGGAGCCAGATGATTAGATCCTTTAGTTCTGCTCTGCTCCATCAAATGGAAAAGGCGAGGAAGTTGGACGTCAATACAAATGACTTTGGGGGAACTCATTTATAACCTTCAAGATAAGATCATGTGGTCCTTGACACCTGGAAGAAATGACAGTCACTCTGTTTAGGGGCAACATTATCTCCAAGCTTGAACATTTCAAATTGGCACCCAAGTTTTTTTCCCTAGAAGAAAATCAGATAAGTCCTTTAGATTCAGATCCACCAAAGAATAAACACAAAGAGATGGTTGACAATCAGCACAAAGGAACCAGCTAGGCACTGAGATGGCCCTGCAGACCTTCCAAAGGTAGGACAGGAGACACACAAGGAAAGGAAAAAGTATGCAGGTCACATTTGTGCCAATGGTGCTGACTTCTGCATGGTCACTCGGGCCACCGGTTTGGTGGGACCACGTTTCAGTTATTCTGTCTCTCAGTGGAAGGGACTGTAGTCATTCCACTGAAAGTGGAAGTTATCTTTAGCAGGAAAGACTCCCTTACATGGATCCAGAGCTCTTCCTCCCAGTGTTGGACCTGATGAGTTACTTTACAAATGGCTTTTCCCAAACTAGTTGGGTCATGCTGCGGAGAGCTGTTTTTCGGAGCTCGTGGGTATGGAGTTTTACTCCAGGCTTCGGGGCAGGAAGTGGATAATACAAATAAATTTATAGATGGCACCAAAGGAGGTGGCTTAGACAACCATGAACAAGAATAGTTAAGAAACTATCACATTGTGCCAGAGAAAACAGAATACTCATCTAATTCAAGGGTAGGTACCATAATTCACAATTGTCATGAATGAGAGAGCATTCTTTTTTCCTCCAAAAAAGGTGAAAGGCAATTACCCGAATTCTTTTCTATTTGTTGTTGGTCCGAAGTCCCTTTCCACGTTGCAGCCTTAATATAGATTTCCAAAGCACGTGACAATACACTGGAGAGACCTAGTCACGTTAAATCTATCGTGTGTTTTTCATACTTGCTTGCAGAGCCCCAGGTGAAGCTCGTGGTTATGCCAGAGTCAGTGTCTGGGGGGTGGGGCGTAGGGGGTGCAGCGACACAGCACCATGCGGGCCTGGCCTGGAGCATCAGCCATGGGACGGTGAAGGAGGGGAGGACGGCAGAGAGTTCAGAGGGAGAACCAGAGTTCCTAGCCCTGGATCTGCGTTTGATAGACAGAAGAGATGAAAGAATCAGAGTTTTCACGGTTTCAAGCAAATGTGACTGTGACTAAGCAAAGATGCTCAATTCTGTTTTAGGGAGAGACAGGATGCACAGGTGAGCATATAACCTATTTGAGCTTTGGGAGAGGGAGGAGAGGGTCATTAGTTAGTGATGTAGAGGTGCTGGTGACAAAATTGAAAAGCTGTTGGAGAGGAATGTAGGGAGAGAGGGAATTAGGGAATACTGGCATTTGGGGAGAAAAGAGGAGAAAAGGGGCTTGTGAAAGAGACAGAGAAGAGAAGGACTCAATACAGGGTAATACAGCATCCACAGGGGGACCAAGTCTCAAAGAAGGAGTGCAATGGGCTGAGAGTATTATGAAGAAAAGAAATGAAGCTCTGAACATTAGGGTGTATATGTTTTGTCTTTTTTCCCTCTTTTTTTCAAATTAATTAGTGTATTTATTTTTGGCTGCGTTGGGTCTTTGTTGCTGCGCGTGGGCTTTCTCTAGTTGCAGCGAGCGGGGGCTACTCTTTGTTGCGGTGTGTGGGCTTCTCATTGCGGTGGCTTCTCTTGTTGCGGAACATGGGCTCTAGTTGCGTGGGCTTCAGTAGTTGTGGCACGCGGGCTCAGTAGTTGTGGCTCACGGGCTCTGGAGCGCAAGCTCAGTAGTTGTGGTGCATGGGCTTAGTTGCTCCTTGGCATGTGGGATCTTCCCGGACAAGGGCTCGAACCCGTGTCCCCTACACTGGCAGGGGGATTGTTAACCACTGCACCACCAGAGAAGCCCCATATATGTCTTTTCTAATTAGTGATTTCCTTTCCTTCGGATATATGCCCAGGAGTGGAATTGCTGGATCATATGGTAGTTTTTTGAGGACCCTCCATACTGTTCTCCATAGTGGCTGCACCAATTTACGTTCCCAGCAACAGCGTAGGAGCGTTCCCTTTTCTCCACACCCTCGCCAACATTTATTATTTTGCTTGTGTTTTTGATGATGGCCATTCTGACGGGCGTGAGTGATATCTCGTGGTGGTTTCAGTTTGCATTGCTCTGATGGTTAGTGGTGCTGAGCATGTTTTTCTGTGTCTGTTGGCCGTCTGTATGTCTTCTTAGGAAACCTGTGTATTCAGGTCCTCTGCCCATGTTTTAATTGGGCTGTTTGTTTTTAGATATTGAATTATGTGAGCTCAGTATATACTTTGAATATTAACCCCTTATGAGACATATCATTTACAAATATCTTCTCCCATTTAGTAGGTTGTCTTTTTGTTTTGTTGATGGTTTCCTTCACTATGCAAAAGCTTTTACGTTTAATTAGGTCCCATTTGGGTGTTTTTTTTGCTTTTTTACTTTTGTTTACCTTGCCTGAGGAGACAGATCCAAAAAAATACTGCTAAAACTTATGCCAAAGAGTGTACTGCCTATGTTTTTTTCTAGGAGTTTTATTGTTTCCTGTGTTACATTTAGGTCTTTAATCCATTTTAAAAACCTGAGTGTTCATGAACAGGTGAATGGATAAAGAAAATGTGATACATACACCCCCCCACACACACACACACTGGAATACTACTCAGCCATAGAAAAGAATGAAATTTTGCCATTTTCAACAACATGGATGGATATGGAGGGTATTATGCTTAGTGAACTAAGTCCAAGAAAGACAAATACATTGTTTTCACTTATATGTGCTATTTAAAAAAAAAAAAAAGAATGAATATAACAAAACAGAAACAAACTCATTGATATGAGAACAAATTAGTGGTTACCAGTGGGGAGAGGGCCAGTGAGTTGGGGGAAGGGCAAGAGATTAAGAGGTACAAACTACTGGGTATAAAATAAGATTCAAAGATGTAATCTGCGGCACAGGGAATAGAGCCAATAGTTTACAATAACTTTACATTGAGTATCACCTATAAAAATATTGAATCACTGTGTTGCACACCTGAAACTATTGATAATATAACATTGTAAATCAACTATGCTTCAATATAATTACAAAATGCTACTGACAAAAGTTTCTTCATTTCTAGAAAAAAAAAGAGTAGAAATGAAGATGTAGACGGAAAAAGAGGCAGTGATGTAGACAAGCAGCATAGAGGAGGGATGGCCAGAACCTAGAAGGGGGGGGGGCCACCTAGGAGGGGACAGGTCTGCAGCCCCACGTGCTCCGAGGACACCTGTGTCACAGGGAAGAAATTGCGTCCTGGGAAAAGGGCCAAAGTAACCCAGCAACCAGACAGTGTGGGGCACAGCAGTCAGCATTCAGAAGGCATCCCGCAGGTGCAAGGGATGTCCCGAAGGTGTATCCTGAGAGACGGGGGGTGCCCAGAGCGCCTCTGTGAGCAGACAGGGAAGTCTCGTGTGGGAGCAGCCTTCCAGTCCGAAGAGAGACACGGGTAAGTGCAAGGCACCTTTTCCCCTATAGGTTATTACAAGATACTGAGTAAAGTTCCCTGTGCTATACAGTAGGTCCCTGTTGGTTGTCTCTTTTATATATAGTAATGTGTACCTGTTAATCCTAAACTCCTAATTTGTCCCTCCCCACTTCTCATTGTATTAAAACCACAGAGAACCTTCCGTAGAGGGAGCTTAGGGCAGATCGCGAAGTCATCTCTGTAAGGCTGATGGGAGGTCCGGCCACCAGGGCTGCCCCTGGCAGTGTTTGATGTGGAACAAGTCACTTGACTTTTCTGCAGCCACAGTTTTCCCAGCTAAGAAAGGACAGTGTAGGAATAGGTCACCAAAGGTCCTTGCAGCTCTGTGAACCTATTACTAAATGTGTCAAAGCAGTAGTCCCTGACAATTTTTCCAACTTTAAGCTTTAAGAATGTGCTTTTCTCTGTAGATTCAAAAATAGAGAGATTATAGAAAAATCTTTTTGTTCCAGTGCAGAGAGCTTCTAGAGACAACAGTAAATCTCTTGGTATGTAATCCTAGCACCAAATACAATGCTACTGTAAAATAAGTAATGTGTTCATTGATTTACTCATTAAACATGTGTTTTTACATGTGCCTCAGTATCTTGTAATAACCTATAGGGGAAAAGGATCTGAAAAAGAATATGTGTGGGGGGGGTGTGTGTGTATGAAACTGAATTACTTTGCTGTACACCTGAAACTAACACAACATTGTAAAATCAAACATCAAGAAAACGAAAACAAAAAAATAAGTAGTGACATTTCAAATCCTATTGTTTGTTCAACTCTTATATGAAGCATATTCTTTTTTTTTAATAAATTTATTTATTTATCTTATTTTTGGCTGTGTTGGGTCTTTGTTGCTGCGCGCGGGCTTTCTCTGGTTGCGTGAAGCATATTCTTTTAAAAAGCAGTTTAGAACCTTTTCTCTCTGTATATTAACAGAGAAAATATTCCTCTCTGTTCCAAATTCCTAAAAGCCAGCAAAAGACATTATTTTTTATGAATTTTCTTTCTTCTGAAGAAGTCAAATTCTGAAGCAGGGGTCTCTTTAGGGGTTAAAACATATATTGACTTGCTCTTCAAAGGCTCCAATAAATGGAGAGAGCAAATAAGAAACAAAGTAGTATTTAGCACCTTAGTATTAATATTCAGTAAACCACAGTTGCAGCACTGTGGTTTCTTTCCAGACAGGAACATTTTGTGAGAGATAGCCCCAGAATTCGAGGGAGCTGGAGTGGGAGAAAGTACATGTAAACATTGTATGAGGATCCAAAAGCCCCTCTTTCATTCTGTGTCTCTGTCTCTCTGTCTCTGTCTGTCTCTGTCTCTCTCTCTCACAGACACACACACACACAATCTAATTACGCTTGATAAACTCCTGAGGAGAAAGCAGATGTGTTCATCCAGAAATTCAGATGAGCTCACACATCTGTACGTAGGTGCACCCAGCACCCTGCTTGTATGCCCAGGAGGGCCTGGACCAGGACAGTCAGGCCCAGGCAAGAGCAGCAGGGTGAGGTCACCCTCCTAACGTCTGAAAATCCTTGCCCTGTTCATGGGGTGAGGCACGTCTCCAGCTTTGCAAGCACAGTGTCTTCTTCTTTTTTAATGTGAGTGGGTAAAATTAAGTTAAACTTGGTTTCCACCCTCCTGGTGTTTCTTTGTCTACATCTAATATGCTTTTTATAGTTCACAGTGTCATTAGAAAACTAATGGTTTCATTAGCGGATTATGAGGGAGAGGAATTTGGGTGGGGTTTAAATTGCTGGCCTAAAGATGGCCATTTTTGCATGCGTCACGTACCTATGCTGCAAGGTTGACGTGTCCTATCGGTGCTTCTTCAGACATCTTTTTAGCTAAGAAAATTCTGAGGCAGAGAAGTGACTTGGAGAAAATGAAGGGCTCTCATTTAATTTTATGAACAATTCTTTATGCCCTAAGTTACTCCCGTGATCTTTGAATACCTAGGACATCCTTTCTCGGGCGTCAGACCCCCTCCCTAGTGGTCCTGATGCAGAGCTGCTTCATGGACCACCCAGCACAGCCAGCAGGGCATGGGGGGTGGGGACAGATGGAGAGGAGGGTCCGTTCTCCTTGACACACGGCTGTTGCTTTTTTCCTTAGAGAAGAGGGTTGCTTTGGCGCCACAAAGCAAAGAGCACTTTACAAAGGCCTCCATTTGTACACAAATGCAAAGCACTTACCCTGGCCCTCAAATAAAGGGACGCTGCAGTTAATAAACTCTGACTGTCTGTATGAAAGAAAGTCTGATCCTGTGACATTTGTGAAACACCCTCACTCGTCAAGCCCACAGGCCACATCCACACCCCAGGTAGTGTTGTCAGTCTTTCTTTAAAAGACTTTGCAAGAGGGAAGAGAAATGGGAACCTATTGTATATGTATAACTGATTCACTTTGTTATAAAGCAGAAGCTAACACACTATTGTAAGGCAATTATACTTCAATAAAGATGTTTAAAGAAAAAATAAATAAATAAATAAATAAAAATAAAAAAAATAAAAAAAAATAAAAAAAAAAGACTTTGATGGCTCCTAAATACGGCCCCAGTAGTTATGCGCTGGTTACAGAGGCCAGAATTTTCTTTCATTCAGAGATCTGTGTCCTTTGCAAAGGTGTAAGTGTAAGAATTTTCCCTGAAGCATTGTTTTGTTTTCAAAAAAGTACAGAAACAACTAGATAATCAATGACAGTAAACTTGTCCAAGGGAAAACTCTGCATCCTTTGAAAAGAAGGAAGGAAGTATGCATGACGTGGTTTCTAAAGTGAATTATTAGGTGAAAAAGAATCAAGGTATAACACACCGTATGTAGTGTATACAAGATCCACTTTTGTAAATTAAAAACACACACACACACAGTAGATTCTCATGGTCCATGCTAGTTAGGGCCTACGAATTCACTGCGAACACTGAATTAGCGAATACAGAATCATTGCTCCTAGCAGAAACAGGGGGATAGGCTCCTTGGAGTCTTTGGTCACATTTCCATCAACCGATCGATACATAACCTTGTTTTATGTGTGTTTCTGTTTAAAGACACATTATTTAAGATCCAGTGGATTCACTAACATTGATCTCATAGCCAATAGCGCTGTAACTCCATCTGAATGAAGCTTACCTTACGTGTCTTTTCCCCTGGAAGTCACATCACAGCTTTCTTGCACTTAACGCTAGACAGTGCTTCAGCACTACAGTGGACCCATTTTAAACAGCAAAAATCACAGACACACACACACAAAGCACACAAATGCAAAAATCATGACATTAAATAGACCCTGAGATGGACACTTGTTTACAATCTCAGCTGAAATCAGAAGGTGTAGAATCGCCTTGTTCAGCGGCAGCTGGGAGCGTGGGCATTGGGAGGGAGACTAGGTTTTTGGCCCCCGTTTGCATGTCCGCAAATGACCGTGAATGCCCAGTGAGCACTGATGCTGGAGTTACACATAACTTTTAGGGGCAGGCAGATCGGCAAACACAGAAGGTGTGAGTCATGAGAATCAGCAATATATGTACACACGCACACACCCCCATTTATGCGTGCGTACAAATAAAAGGACGAAAGCAAATGCTCCCAGGAAGTGATCTGTTGAACAGGATGGGAGGTGCACCTTCTAGGGTCACACTCTCTGGCCCACGTGATTTTTTACTGTGTCCATAACCCATACCTCCTTCTTCTGTGTCTTCTTCACTCCTGTCCCACTTCCGCCACCCCGTTCTCTCAACGAGGCGTGTGCATTTTCTGAGGAGCTCTAGGGACAAGATCTTATTGGAGCCAAATTTATCATAATGAATACCCACTGAATCAGGCTCTTGGCAAAGTTGGTCGATATAATTTTGCAAATGAAGGGCGTTTTACAAATGCTGAGTGTGACACTCCGAATATGAGTTCTCCGGGAAATTTGTGTTACAGAATATTACCCATCTCCCTGCACCTTGGGAAGCCTAGACTTCAGGGCACTTGAACTCTGCAAATACTCTTGCTTAAATTCTTACCAGGGTTCTCAGAATGGACGCTTAATAAGTAGGAAACAACTGGACTAATATTAGGATGTAATGGCAGCTATCAAGTTGTATGTGACACACGTGTGGAAATTCCCTTCAAGTAGATTCCAGTTTCTGTCTCTCCCCCCAACCTCGTTGGTGGCAGAAGAGGTGACAAGTCCCCAGGTTTGGTCTCCACCTTCCCCAGGACGTCCAGAACTCAAGAGCATCCTTTTCTGGCTTGTCCCAGCTCCTGTGCTTGGTTTCTTGGATTATTTTTGAAGGCTTGCCGTTCATAACTTGTAACTTTAGAAAAGAGAGAAAAGCTTTAATTTTGTCTAATGTTTCCTTCCTTGCATATATCACAGTGTTCTTTTCTTTTACCACCTATGGAAAGCCTGACTAGAAAGTAACCTCCCTGAAAGACTTTCTTCCTAATTAATCGGGAGATTTTCACTTTCCCCCAGGTACTTCCTGTGATTTATCGTAACCCTGGTTAAAAGCATGCTGAAGATGAGCTGACAACGGGTAAAGAAAAAGATGTATAAGGCATGCACACATCCAATTATATTTGGGATTCATTAGTATTAATGGTCTCCCGTGGGCTGTTACCCTCTGTCCATTGTTAGTTTGTAACCTAAAATCATTCAAATTTCTGTGTAATTGGATTTCTGCCAGATGGATCGATTCCATCCGTCACTGTATTTCTTCTCAAACATTGAGAATACTGTCTTTTAAAAATGTTTGTGTGCCTATACACGTATATAATCAAAATGTGTAAAAACACCCCTTTGTTTGAAAAAAAGAGTTAACAGCCTTGTAAAGAATAACTTTGGCAACAAATGGTGAAGTTTTTTAAGAATAAACTTTGTTCATACGTGGACCTCTGAAAATAAAAATAGGAAGATTTATCAAGTGTTTATTTTTCTTACCAAATATGACAGTTACCCACAAGTGGAACAGGTTGTAGTTACTGCAGATCCTGTGTCTGTAAAACCGCAGGTTTTTAGGAAGAAGCATTTGGACACCTCGTGGCCTGCATCGTTTACAGCTGCATCTGTACACAGGAGCCTTCGGTAAAATGAAATGGACCTTTTTGGATCAGAACAAGTGTGCTCCACTGGCCAAGGCTTTCTGGAGTTACTGAGGACGCTTCTGACTGGGAACTCGCTGGGGTCAAGTTCTCTGTGGTTGGTTTAGTGTCTTTGTCCTGTGAGTGTACATTGCAAGGTAATGCTGCTGTCCACGGCGAAGCCTGCGCCCCCAGTGCTTTGTCCCATTTACACGTCACCATCCAGCCACGTCGGTGAGCACTGACGTATGAGCCCCCATGACCTTGTACACCTGAGTCACATTTGAAGGGGTTCTTCTTGTTCACTAGCCCTATAAATCTATAAATGACTACAGATAAATGACTTAGACTCCTCCAAGGCACACAACCATCCAATTCTCTTCCTAAAAGCAGAGACCAGGTGCAGCACCAAAGTATCATCAGATGATGCCTTGGTGAGTCTAAGCACAGGACAGCCAGATGCTGGTCCTGTCCTGTGGATCCAGGGACCATTGCCTGTTCCTATTCTGATTCTATGTAAGGGATGTGGGGAGATGCCTCCCTCCTGAGACCACCATTCCTTAGGCCAGGGGTAGCACACCACAGGCTACATCCAGCCTGCTACCTGAATTTTTTTTGTTTACTGGAGTATAATTGATTTACAATGTTGTGTTAATTTCAGGTATACAGCAAAGTGATTCGGTTATCCATGCATATATATCTATTTTTTTCAGATTCTTTTCCCTTATAGGTTATTACAAAATATTGAGTTTCCTGCGCTATACAATAGGTCCTTGTTGGTTATCTATTTTATATACAGTAGTGTGTACATGTCAATCTCAAACTTCTAATTTATCTTTCCTCTTTCCCCTTTGGTAACCATAAGTTTGTTTTCTATGTCTGTGGGTTTAGTTCTGTTTTGTACCGTAAGTTCATTTGTATCTTTTTTTTTTTAGATTCCACCTATAAGTGATATTGTATGATATTTGCCTTTCTCTGTCTGGCTTACTTTACTTAGTATGATAACCTCTAGGTCCATTCACATTGCTGCACATGGCATTATTTCACTATTTTTATTGCTGAGTAATATTCCATTGTGTATATGTACCACATCTTCTTTATCCATTTATCTGTCAATGGACATTTATTTTTTAACTTTTTTCTATAAGTGAATTATAAGTGATTTTTGTCTTTTTTAAAATTTATTTTATTTTTAAAAATTTATTTTTGGCTGTGTTGGGTCTTCGTTGCTGCGTGCGGGCTTTCTCTAGTTGCAGTGAGCAGGGGCTACTCTTCGTTGCCGTGTGCGGGCTTCTCATTGTGGTGGCGTCTCTTGTTGTGGAGCATAGGCTATAGGCGCATGGGCTTCAGTAGTTGTGGCACACGGGCTCAGTAGTTGTGGCTCGCGGGTTCTAGAGCGCAGGCTCAGTAGTTGTGGTGCACGGGCTTAGTTGCTCCGTGGCATGTGGCATCTTCCCTGACCAGGGCTCGAACCCGTGTCCCCTGCATTGGCAGGTGGATTCTTAACCGCTGCGCCACCAAGGAAGCCCCTGTCCATGGACATTTAGGTGGCTTCCACGTCCTGGCTATTGTAAATAGTGCTGCAATGAATACTGGGGTGCACGTATTTTTGCAAATTATGGTTTTCTCCAGATATATGCCCAGGAGAGGGATTGCAGGATCATACGGTAGCTCTATTTTTAGTTTTTTAAGGAAACTTCATACTGTTCTTCATAGTGGCTGCACCAGTTTACATTCCCACCAACAGTGCAGGAGGGTTCCCTTTTCTCCGCACCTTCTTCAGCATTTATTATTTATAGACTTTTTGGTGATGGCCATTCTGACTGGTGTGAGATCTGACCTGCTACCCGTCTTTATAAATAAAGTCTTACTGGGGCGCCATCGTGCACATTTGCCTGTGTATTGTCCATGACTGTTTTCACTCTACATCAGCTGAGTTGAGTAGTCACAACAGTGACCTTATGGCCCCCAAAACTGAAAACGTTTACACTCTGGCTTAGGCCAGAAAGCCCTGTTTTCTATCACGTGTCCTTGCCTTGTTGGCAGGTGACTATGGAGACGGGATGAAAACAGACACACGGTGAGTCAGTTGTCAGTAGAGTTGAAATTGAAAGAGTGCTCTTAGCTGGAGTTCAGGTCACAGCCAGGGGGAGTGCAAGGTGAAGGTATGAGGAAGCAGAAACCATGGGTTAAGGAAAAGAACATGGTCAGGAAACAGAGGGGCGTAGAACTGAGCCAGAGAAGGCAGAGATGCCAGGAGATGAGAGAGAGAATGACCATAGATCCCCGAGGTCGAGAGTAGGTTGTTCTTCAAGCTCCCAGCGTCTCTGACAACTGTTCAGCCCATGCGTAAAGGCACATAAGCCTCCTTGTGTCTGTATAAGTCAAGGAGCTCTTCTTCAATTAAGGGAGGGACTAAAAGAGACCATTATGAGTTCATACAACTCAACATTAAAAAAACCCCAAATAACCTCATTAAAAAGTAGGCAGAAAAACTGAATAGACATTTTTCCAAATCGGGAATGCAGATGGCCAGCAGGCAAAGGAAAAGCTGCTCAACATCACTAATCATCAGGGAAATGCAAATCAAAACTACAATGAGGTATCACCTCATACCTGTCAGAATGGCCATCATCAAAAAGTCTACAAATGACAAATGCTGGAGAGGGTGTGGAGAAAAGGGAATCCTCCTACACTGTTGATGGGAATGTAAACTGATACAGCCACTATGGAGAACAGCATGGAGGTTTCTCAAAAACTAAAAATAGAACTACCATATGACCCAGCAATTCTACTCCTGGGTATATATCCAAAAAAAAAAAAAAAACCCCACTAATTCGAAAAGATACATGCACCCCAATGTTCAGAGCAACATTATTTACAATAGCCAAGACATGGAAACAACCTAAGTGGCCGTCCACAGCTGAAAGGATAAAGAAGATGTGAGATATATGTGTGTGTGTGTGTGTGTGTATATATATATATATATATATATATATATATATATATATATATAATGGAATACTACTCAGCCATAAAAAAGAAAGTGATTTGCAGCAACATGGATGGACTTGGAGGACATTGTGCTAAGTGAAATAAGTCAGACAAAGACAAATACTGTGTGATATCACTTACATATGGAATCTAAAAAATTCAGCAAGCAAACTAGAGAATATAACAAATAGAAGCAGGTTCACAGATGTCGAGAACAAACTAATGGTCACCAGTCGGGGGGTGGGCAATATAGGGGTGGGGAGGGGCAGGTACAAACCACTGGGTGTAAGACAGGCTCAAGGATGTATTGTACAACATGGGGAATAGAGCCAATGTTTGAAAACAACTATAAATGAAGTATAACCTTTGAAAATTGTTTGAGAATAAAAAATTTAGAAAAAGAGAGACCAGTGTGTGCTTGTGCATCATGAGGCAAATTTAATTCCCTTATTTCTCAGTTCCTATGCTAATAGAGCCCCCTTTAGGTCCCAGTATTGACAATAAGCACCGGTAAATTCGCTCGGGTGGAACAGTCGTGTGATGTCGTGGACGAGAACCGTGGTCACAGAAAACCTAAATGTAAAGTCGTCTGCAGTTAAGATACCTCACACTTCATGACATTAACATTTCCCCTTTCGTTTCATCAGTTTAGTCATTCTTTAAATATTGAGGACCTACTAAATATAAAGAGCCTGTGAATGACAGTTTGATGGTTGAGAACACGATGTAACAAGACCCACTCCCAGGGGACGTAATTACACAACCCTGTAAGAAGGTTGGGCTGGGTACACCGACAACCGCCATACAGAGAAATCAGTGGTGGTTAAAGGTGGCGGAGTCAGTATTTGTAGCACACTCAGGATGCACTGACGCATGTGCCAGGCACCACGGGTACTGACCTGGGTGAGGCTGAGCCTTTGGCTTTGGAAGAACAGTCCTGCTGCCCGCAAGCACGAGGAGTTGCTCCCTGCTTTAGAGACAGGGAAGCCGTCCTGCGGTGTCCTGCAGGTGAGGTCACTGGTGATGTCCATAAAGGGCAGAAAAGGGTAAATCATACAGTAGAGTACCATCCAGTAGCTGAAAGAAGTGAAGTAGAGCTACGTGGATCAATACTGATGGATCTCAAATCTCATGAGCCAAAAATAAGGTGCCAAACATTCTTACAGGATGAGACCAACTATATGGTATTTGAAAACATGGAGGGATAAATTAGGAGTTTAGGATTAACGTACACACACTACTGTACCTAAAATAGATGACCAACAAGGACCTACTGTATAGCGCAGGGAACTAGAGTCAATATTTTGTAATAACGATAAGGGAAAAGAATCAGAAAAAAAAAAAACCATGAAACAAATACTTATATATAGCTTAGCCTAGCATGCATATGTGGTGTGAATTTATATATATATATATATATATATATATATATATATATATATATATTTTAACATCTTTATTGGAGTATAATTGCTTTACAATGGTGTGTTAGTTTCTGCTTTATAACAAAGTGAATCAGTTATACATATACATATGTTCCATATCTCTTCCCTCTTGCGTCTCCCTCCCTCCCACCCTCCCTATCCCACTCCTCTAGGTGGTCACAGAGCACCAAGCTGATCTCCCTGTGCATTGCGTTGCTTCCTACTAGCTATCTATTTTACGTTTGGTAGTGTATGTATGTCCATGACACTCTCTTACCCTGTCACATCTCACCCCACCCCCTCCCCATATCCTCAAGTCCATTCTCTAGTAGGTCTGTGTCTTTATTCCCGTCTTGCCACTAAGTTCTTCATGACCTTTTTTTTTTTTTCCCTTAGATTCCATATATATGTGTTAGCATACTGTATTTGTTTTTCTCTTTCTGACTTACTTCACTCTGTGTGACAGACTCTAACTCCATCCACCTCACTACAAATAACTCAATTTTGTTTCTTTTTATGGCTGAGTAATATTCCATTGTATGTATGTGCCACATCTTCTTTATCCATTCATCTGATGATGGACACTTAGGTTGCTTCCGTGTCCTGGCTATTGTAAGTAGAGCTGCAATGAACATTTTGGTACATGACTCTTATTGAATTATGGTTTTCTCAGGGTATATGCCCAGTAGTGGGATTGCTGGGTCGTATGGTAGTTCTATTTTTAGTTTTTTAAGGAACCTCCATACTGTTCTCCATAGTGGCTGTATCAATTTACATTCCCACCAACAGTGTATGAGGGTTCCCTTTTCTCCACACCCTCTCCAGCATTTATTGTTTCTAGATTTTTTGATGATGGCCATTCTGACCAGTGTGAGATGATATCTCCTTGTAGTTTTGATTTGCATTTCTCTAATGATTAATGATGTTGAGCATTGTTTCATGTGTTTGTTGGCAATCTGTATATCTTCTTTGGAGAAATGTCTGTTTAGGTCTTCTGCCCATTTTTGGATTGGGTTGTTTGTTTTTTTGTTATTGAGCTGCATGAGCTGCTTGTAAATTTTGGAGATTAATCCTTTGTCAGTTGCTTCATTTGCAAATATTTTCTCCCGTTCTGAGGGTTGTCTTTTGGTCTTGTTTATGGTTTCCTTTGCTGTCCAAAAGCTTTTAAGTTTCATTAGGTCCCATTTGTTTATTTTTATTTTTATTTCCATTTCTCTAGGAGGTGGGTCAAAAAGGATGTTGCTGTGATTTATGTCATAGAGTGTTCTGCCTATGTTTTCCTCTAAGAGTTTTATAGTGTCTGGCCTTACATTTAGGTCTTAATCCATTTTGAGTTTATTTTTGTGTATGGTGTTAGGGAGTGTTCTAATTTCATACTTTTACATGTAGCTGTCCAGTTTTCCCATATGTGAGTGGGTTTATCTCTGGGCTTTCTATCCTGTTCCATTGATCTGTAAATATATTTTTTAATGTTTAGAATTGATAGCTACCTGGATAGCTTGTAAATCTGGGTAAGGAACGAGGGAAATGGGATTGAAGAGGCATATGCTGGGTTTCAGCTATACCTGAACATTTTAATTCTCCTTTAAAAAAACAAACAAAAACAAAAACCAAAAAGAACAAGTCCTAACCATGAAGGAAATACAGTAAAATGGGTGTTGGGAACATGCACATTTATTTTATTAGTCTCAGACCTTTTCTTTTTGAAATATCTCAGAAGGGAAAAGGAGAAAAGCCCGAGTGCGTTTATAGCGAAAACAATCCCAAAGAAAGGAAGCGTGGATGGTTACACTCAGGGCATCTCCCAGGCCAGATGATGTGGATTAGGACCCAGTTTGAGCTCTGAGCTCCTCAGTTTTCTTATGTGCTGAATAGTACTAGTCGAGCGAGTGAAATTCGCTTTGTGATGGCGTGACGGCGCCACGTCCTGTGGTCAGAGTTCGTGAGTGAAGCCTGGAGGCGGCCGTGTGTGAGCCCAGGCCCTGTGCAGCCCACAGCTGGGCAGCTGAGCACAGGCGGGCAGGGCACAGCGCTTCTGGGCACTCTGGCACGTACTAAGAGGCTAAGGTTCCAAACGTTTTGGGGCCAAGGCCTCTTCCAGATCATGAAAAAACTTATGAGCCATCTCCTTAGACAAACATGCACACGTGTGTACATCCATAAACACATGATTGCATCCATTTCCCGACGCTCAGAGACCCTGGCATCTGAGAACCTTGGTCAAGGACCTCATGGGTAGACACATTGCCTTGGATAGATTTGGGCAAACTCTCCAGCAAAGACAACTGTGCTGCAGCTTCTATGACGACACGGGACTCTGGACTGCAGACTCAGGAAAGGGTCTGTGCCACTAGGCGTTGACCTAGACACCCTGCTAACCGCCTTGGAGCACAGATGACCCAAATGCACAGAATCTGTCCTTGCCCTAATTGTTCTGGGATGATTCTTGAACGGTTCTTTAAAGAACGAAGCTACCAGGCATAGGACATTCTTCAGCTTGTCTGTCACCTCGTATGCCACCTCGTGTGCAGTCATCGGGGTGGTATGATCCAAGCGAAGGGTTGCATGGGAAAGCGAATTCAGATGACAAGCACATTCTTGGCATCTAACTCTGACCACCAATGAAGAATGTGACTAAGGAATGACATTTTTAGTAAAAGGTCACAGACAACATGAACTTAACACATTTTTATTCACTAGGTGGCAAACAGAAATAAAGTCTCAGAAACTGGGTTCACTGAATAAATATTGCAAGTGACTGATGTATCCAAATATGCTTAGTACAGACAGTCTCTCATCCCAAGTGCTATGTTTTTTTTTCTGACTGTTACACATTTTAATTCATGATTTAAATACTTAATGACTCTTTTATAACATCCATTTCTCATTCTTCTGAAATAATATTTACATGGTTGTTAGTTTGATTGGACAATTAAAATGCACTTAAGTGAGATATAAACTAAGTTCTTTTTTCTTGTCTTCCTTCTTAGACAATTCATCTAGTCATTGTTATTCAAATACTTTAACCATTCTTTTCCTCTGAACTGGCCGACCAGCTACAGTATGTAAAACCAGTGACTCAAGTCATCTATTTTGAAATAACCAGTATAAATAGGTGCAGTCTGGTTACGCCACATTTTAAACAACTGTCCGGCCAAATGAAATGCAAAAAGGAAAAAGAAAGGACGGCAAATACCTTGAAATGTGTGCTTCCAGCTGACTTTCAGAACAGGTCCACATTTATATAGCCGTGTAAAAAGCAAGGAAAAGAAACCAGAAATTCCAGAATATTTTCAAACTGCCTTAGACATTTTGACACTGTACTATTTTTCTCTGCCAAGAGAATAAATGAGTGGTTTGCCCTCTGGGGGAAAAATCTATTTAAAAGAGAAAATATTTTAAATTCTTACTGTTACAGGGGAAGAAAACAGGAGTTCTTCGTAGTGGGGGGATGGTACATATGTGTTTGGGGGCACAGTGACATGTACTAATGTGGGGTCTTGTTTGCTTGTAGCTATTTTCTTTCTTCTTCCATTGATCAGACATTTCTGTGGTGAGCACTGGTCGTACGAATGTCCCCTGCCTTCACATAGTTACAGTTTTAAGGAGGAACCCGAGGGAACGGCAGTGTGTTATGAGGGTGAAATAATCCCTCATAATCCCATGGGGAACAGAGGCCAAAGGCAGGACAGATTACGTTGTGAACTGCGTTTGTGAAGCATAGATTGTCCCTGGCGTGTGGAGGTGAAGGAAGAGGTGAGGCTTCTGCCTTCACAGAGCCTGTTTTCACACCTTTTGTCCGCATAGTTAACGGAGCTGCCCCCTCACTGTGCTATAATTACCTGATGACCCTTTAATCTGCTCTGTAAAGTTCTCCAGAGTTGGAACAGTATTCATTCATTCTCTGTTTCCTAGTGATTAGCACAGGGCCAGGTGCCTGGTGGGTACAAAATGCATGCTCTTTTTGTTTAATTGAATGAATGAAAGGATGGATGGATGAATGCATGCATAAAAGGATGCTTTGTATTTAGAAAGAAATGCACTTGAGCTATGATTACTTCAGTGGCAAAGACAACACAGAAGAAAAAAATGCAAGACGTTGGGCGTGGTAGTACATAAAAATATTTTGCCTTGGATTTTACAAATTATAAATTATTTCCCCCTATGCCTGGCCCTTCCAAAATTTCACACTCATGCATACACCAGTATGCTTGTTAAATTGTTGGACTAAACTCTCCTTTGATTTTGAAGTGTATTTCCTTCATTGAGATGACAGTTTTTAACTAGTAAAGAAAGTTTTCCAATTAAAACACGAATTTTGCAACGTGTACCTCAGTTGTGTGAAAATAAACTGCTTAGTACATTGGGAAAAAATCTTAATTCTGTTAAACTCTTTCAAATGGTGTTACATATCAAAGCAGACACCTTTAAACTACCCATGGAGGAAAAATAAAATAGCTCTGGAGAAACAAGGGCAGCAAGCAGACAGCTGGAATTTTGGGGAAATGTCTGCGGTATTTGGGTTTATTTTTAAAGGAAAGAAAAATTTTCCATCAAATTTTATAAGACAATAACATTAAAAAAAAAAACTCATGCTCAATAAGAATCTTCATAATACTGATGTAGAACTCAGATTATATTTTATTCATGAATTATAGGTTTTTTTGATGGAGGTGGATAGGGTAAGAAACAGGTTTTTATAAGCTTCTTCCATCCCCTTGAATTACCTTCTCGTCCTACCTCAATGCATACACTCACATGGACACTCACATCATTTTATTTTTATTTTTCATGGGACCCATGTGTCCACACCACCACACCAGACATAAATTGGGCAGCACTCCAGATATTCACTGGGACGTGAAAAGGAGATCACACATAAAAACATTCAGTAACGTGTAGGCAACTTTAAAAGTGCTTGAGACAGAAGCAAAAAAAAAAAAAAAAGGGAGAAAGAGGCTTTCTAGTCTTGGGTCTTTTTTAGTTGATGTTTCAGAAGGTGAAGAAGTTTTAATTATGTGCTTCCTCAGCGGAGTGGGAGAATAACTCCTCTGAATCATTCTCTGTGCCTCGGAGCCCGGCTCTGTTTTTCTCTCTCCTTCTCCTCCAACTCCCCACCACTCCTTCCTCCCCTCCTGCACGTCCCCAGCGCTGCCAGCTCCAGAGCTCGTGGTCCCCTCAGCTGGAGCAGGATGGAGCTGAGCCCTGCCCTCTCCCCACCGGGTCTCAAGCGCGGCTTCAGGACGGGAAGAGGACGTGTCTACACTTGGGTCCTTCAGGCTTTCACCGATCCTGTCACAGCCCACCTCTCCCCTCACCCTGCTCACGGGAAGGCACACTGATTAACATCAAAATTGCTGTATTCTATTACTCAGCCATAAAAAAGAATGCAATAATGCCATTTGCAGCAACATGGGTGGACCTAGAGATTCTCATACTAAGTCAGACAGACATCATATCTTATCACTTGTACGTGGAATCTAAAATATGACACAAGTGAACTTATCCATGAAACAGAAACAGACACAGTGACAGAGAACAGACTTGTGGTTGCCAAGGGGGAGGAGGTGGGGGAGGGATGGATTGAGAGCTTGGGATTAGCAGATGCAAACTATTATATAGAATGGATAAACAACAAGGTCTTACTATACAGCACAAGGGAACTATTGGGTTGGCCAAAAGGTTTGGGTTTTCCCATAAGATGGTACAAAAAGCCGAACGAACTTTTTGGCCAGCCCAATATATTCACTATCCTGTGATAAACCATAATGGAAAAGAACCTGAAAAAGAATGAATGAATGAATAAATAAATAATTGCTGTATTCTGTTTCAACCCTGAAAAGAAGCTCTATGCTAGGGGATAAAAGAGCACAATCCTAGTCAGAAGGCAGAGATCAGTTCTGCTTCCCAGGCTACTCTGAGTAGATCTTAAAGGGGGAGACCTCCAGGCCCGGTTCCCTCATCTGTGAGTCGAGGATGGTCAGGAGGACCTCGCCCAGTGTCTTGTGGCTCCAGGAACCAGTGCCTGGTCCCGCTGTCCCCCGCCTCTGTGCTGGTGCCCATAGCTCCCGGCCCCCTGGCACCAGTCACAGGTATCCCAGGTGATAAGAATTAGGGCAGCAGTTGCCCACTGGCATTTGTTTATTCCACGAGAGTAGTTTTAACTTGCTTCAAAAGAGGACCTCTCCCTTGGGTTTTCTTTGGCGGCCACACTTTCTGAAACTTCCACGTCTTCAAGCCTTTGTGTCAGTGTTTGGTAACCAGCCTGCAGTTTGTCAGAATCACTGGAAAAAGCCATTTACTTTGTCTCTTAGATACACTGAATGAGTCTCCTGCTGCTTCAGTTGTTGCTTTAAGGGTCTCCCTTGGTTTGAGTATATTATCAGTGTCTGTTTACATAATTTCATCTTCATCTCTAACCGTGAATTTGTTTCATAGATGTTCATTTCTTTCAGTACTGTTTAGCGAGGAGAAGATAGTGGATGGTACCCAAAAGAGGAGCTTAAAAAAAAATGCCTTTTTTGCATTTTTACTGTATTTTGACAAGTTTTATCAACTCCATTATTTTATAGCTGTGGTCATTATACTGCTTATTAAAAATAGTTATTTGGAATTACTGCATTAATATCAATCTCTGAATAACATATTTGCAAATATGGCATTTTATTTTGCCAGTGCAAATATGTATTAAATAACAATTCCTGTTGCTAAGTGTGGATACAAAAAGGGTAAGCTCTGGGACGAAGTGAGAGAGTGGCATGGACATATATACAGTACCAAATGCAAAATAGATAGCTAGTGGGAAGCAGCTGCATGGCACAGGGAGATCAGCTTGGTGCTTTGTGACCATCTAGAGTGGTAGGGTAGGGGGTGGGGGAGAGAGACGCAGAGGGAGGGGATATGGGGATTTGTGTATGAGTATAGCTGACTCACTTTGTTATACAGCAGAAGCTAACGCACCATTGTAAAGCAATTATAGTCCAATAAAGATGTTTAAAAAAAAAGTAAAAAAAAAAAAACCCAGTTGGTTCTCTTGCTAAAGATAATTATTTATCCAAGTCAAGTGACATCTTAATAATTTTTTCAAGACAACTATTTCCAAATGTTTATTAGAGAAAATGTTCTAGGAAAAATAAAATTATAGATATGAACATATTTACCATGTGTTGGAAACTTATATATACCTGGAAATCAGACGGTTTCATATACAATTAATTACGTGCGCTTGTACTCAATAAATTTTTTTTTTAGCATCTTTATTGGAGTATAATTGCTTTACAATGGTGTGTTAGTTTCTGCTTTATAATAAAGTGAATCAGTTATACATATACATATGTTCCCATATCTCTTCCCTCTTGCATCTCCCTCCCTCCCACCCTCCCTATCCCACCCCTCTAGGTGGTCACAAAACACAGAGCTGATCTCCCTGTGCTATGCATCTGCTTCCCACTAGCTATCTATTTTACATTTGGTAGTGTATATATGTCCATGCCACTCTCTCACTTTGTCACATCTTACCCTTCCCCCTCCCCGTATCCTCAAGTCCATTCTCTAGTAGGTCTGTGTCTTTATTCCCGTCTTGCCACTAGGTTCTTCATGACCTTTTTTTTTTTTTCCCTTAGATTCCATATATATGTGTTAGCATACTGTATTTGTTTTTCTCTTTCTGACTTACTTCACTCTGTATGACAGACTCTTAACTCCATCCACCTCACTACAAATTTGAAAGACTGTTTTCTCATCTGTAAAATAGAACTAATAGTAGCATCTTCTCATTGAGCAACTTTGAAAATTAATAAAAAGACTGTATATAGAGCTCCATTCAGTGCCTGGCAGGTGGTAAGTACTTAGTCAATGGTAGATATCACGATTGAATTCATGCCATAAACAAAGCCTAGAATAATGCCTTAGGGATACAACCATAGGAATAATCAATATTTTAGATAGGGGGGAGACAGGAAGGAAATAAACAGATGACTCCATGTTTTGGGACCATGTAATATAAAAATAGGAACAGAAGGAAATGGGGGTCTGGGGCTGGGAGAGAAGAGGAAATACTGAGTTGTGTTTGGGATCTGTTGAGTTGGAAGTGATAGAAGGTCACTGCGGCGAAGATGCACTGTCACCGTCTCACGGGTTGGACCAGAACTTTTATGTTGTTGTCATTTACTTGTTTTTCCAAGAGTTACACATTGTGAGCCAACTGTGTACTAGGCGCTGCACTTAGGGGAGAAACCCGGGAGGGAAGTGTGTGAGTTTGTGAGTCAGTTTTCTGGGGGAATGAGGAGTGAGGATCCCTGTGCCGGGCGTGAGGAGTTGCTGGATGGCAAACAGGGGAGGAGGAGGCGGAGGAGGGAACCTCCAAGGAAGCAGCACAAGAGGCTGCAGATGCATCGAGAGCACTGTGTGAGGGGAGAAGAGGGCTTCCAAGAACGATGGGTGTTCAGGAGCCTCACTTCTATCGGCATCGAGTATGGCTTTTAGAGTTTAGGATCATCCTTGTAAGTTACAGTGTTAGAAAGTGAAGCTAAAGATAGCCTATTCTTGGCTTGTCTCTACCATATTTACAGATGAAGAGGATTGCACGTGTCTGCGTTCTGTAGTATGAAATCATTGTTTTCATGAAAGCGAGGGTATTGAAGCAGCTGTTCAGGGAACAGTGAAGGATGTGCTTTTGCCTGAATCCTGAACGTGCGTTGAATGCTCGAAAATGTTCAGTTCTGCGATTTTCTGCATCGTTTGTAGTAAACCAGATCTATTTCTGATAAATAATGCTTTCCTTCTTTTGTTACGTGTAGTAGCACAGGTTTTCTTTGAAAGGAAAAAATCAAAAAGCCCGGATGTTCTGTCTCAGTGGCTGTGTGCAAACAGAAGAAGAAAGTGGGGGAAAGGTCTTCAGAATCCACTGTGATGGACCATGTATGATGTCTACAGGCCAACACACCCCATCGCCAGAGGAGCATTCTGAGCCTGCTGGGTTCAGCTCAAGTCAACAAATCTGTACTGACCGCCCATTTCTGAGCAAACCACAGGCTCACAATCTTCAAGTGTGAGGAGACAATTATGTAAATAACCTTGACACAAGGGAGAGCGTGTGGGTCACCATGAGACGTTTCCAAAGGACTGTGCAGGTTCTAAGGAGAAAGAGCCCACCTGGTTGAGGGGGAGCAAGAAGAGCCTCCTGGAGAAGGTGAATTCGAGGGAAATGAGGGGCCAATAAACAAGGAGTGGAGACAGGCTCGGTGCCCTGTGTCCCTGGGAGATGACCGTCCTGTTGGCTGGAGGAGAAAGGACATAACAGTGGCCGCGCTAGGAGATTAGGACGGAACAGACGGGGGGGCACCCCGAGTGCCAGTGTGCAGTGTGGGGAATTTCTGGCCGACTGGGGGGCAGTGAGGAGGCCTTGCTGGATTCTGAGTGGGGGAAGGACGTTGCTGGAGCGGAGGTTTAAAGACTGACAGGTTGCAATGCGTGCTGCGCTCTGCAGTGAAGACAGAGGGGCTGAGGGAAGCAGCTGGAACCTATGGTTGTAGCCTCACAGCCCACGGAAGCCTGAACAGGATGGAAGGAAAAGGGAAGGTCCTCCAGGGGTCTTCCGAGATGCAGGCCTCTGGGAACATTTCCTGTGGGATTCCGCAGAGCACATGTCTGCAGGGCTGTCTTCATTTTCCGCTTTGCCCCCGGTTATTTGGTGCAGGCAGAGCTGTGCTCTGATTTTGCACAGGGGAACCTTGGCTGTAGAAGACCTCTTTTGTTCTATATTAATGGGCTCTTCTCACCTTCTTGGGCCAGGAGAGTGGATCCTTAAGTCAAGTCAGTTGCCGCTTCTCGTCTGCGTGTCCTGGGTCCTCACATGGCCAAATTCCACCGGGGGTTCAGGACCGTAGAAGACAGTATGGTTGCCCCAGGAGTTTTAGAGATGCTTCTTCATTACTCTAGAAAGACAGCTGCTCCCCCTCCTCCACTGGAGTTTGGACATCGCATGTCTGCCCTCTGGGTTCAGGCCTCAAATACAGCTCTACCTGGTACTCCATCAGGAGCAACTGGTGTGCTTGAAAATGTATTGCTGTATTTATTTTTCACGAATCTGTTTCCTACTCACTGAAGAGAATAATCTCTGTGCAAAGAGCATTTTAGTTAGTGATATCATATTACTTATTCACCTGTTACATCTTTGCAATATTGAGATGTGTTTAATTCTACGAAAACTTCTAACACAAATAACTGTAAAACAAGAATCAGTGTGTAACCAAACCCAGGTTTGGCTGCTTGCTGCTCATAAGCCAACAGTTCAAGAGGCAAGTGTCAGTAGAAATGAAAGGTGCTTTAATCAGAAAAGCCGGCAGCCTGGGAGAAGGTGGACTCGTGTCCTAAGACCAACTCTGAAGATTCTGCTCAGCCATGACAGTTTTTAAAGGGAAAATGGGGGAAGAATCTCAATGAATCACTGAGGCAATGGGTTGGATTCTGCATTATTCTCCATTGTGTGCAGACTGGCTGACTCTTTCTTCAGATGTTATCTTATCTGCATGATCTGCCTGCAGGATTGCTAAGGGGGCTGTTAGGGGATAGAGAGCTAGCCATTCTTTAACTGCTTAATTCTTCATTCTTTCTTCTTTCAATCTAGGAAAAGAATCAACAGGTTAGACAAGGCATGGTGTACATTCAGGAGAGCGCAAGTCAGGAATTAGTTTCAATCGCTTAGTGATCTCATTCCTATAATTAGGTTCTTTTAAGGTTAGAGGGGAACAGAAATGAGCAAACAGGAAAGGGGCAAAAGAGCTGCTTTCAAATGATTAGCCAATTGTTCTTGGCCTTGCTTTTCTCATCCTTTCACCTAATGAAAAGCAAATTTAGTTTTCTTCATTTATGAATCAAATGAGCATCCTAGACTCATCTTCCTGACCTTTGTGCCCCGTGAGGGATTCGCCACCACGCACGTGCGTGTCCACCGTGAGCCCCTCGGCTCTGGCCACGAGGCTCTGGGCTTGGACCTGTCACCCCCGTCGACCAGTGCGCCTGGGATACATCTGGCTCTATCGCTGGGTGCCTTAGGACATTATTACACAGCATCCTAAAATAAATTATTTTATTTTTTAACCAAAATCCTATGAATCACAGGACAATTTTGAGCCAAATAAAATGACGGAAATGAGCAAAAAAAAAAAAAATAAGACCCTGAAAAAAAATCCATTTCACAATTTTTTTTTAGCCTCTACTTAAATACAGTGAGTAATCAAGTCATATTTTTTAATTGGGAGAAGTCTTAGGCAGGTAGTATGATTTTTAGTATTTTTTTCTCTTCCTCTTTCAAAATCTGTCTCCTCCTTAACTCATCCAGTTGATAGCTGGAGGCTTTTTCAGTGAAGTCGATTTAAGTATTATAGTGTACTTTCTTAGGACAACAAAAGATAGCTTATTTTACTTCCAAAGCTTTTGGAGTTTGCCTCGTGGGCTGTTAGCGCCTGTGAGAAGAACAGGGTCGTCCACTCCCTGTGCTTCTAGGAGGTGCTTAGTGGTTTCCTCAATGCTGCAGAAGGGCCAAGGCTGTGAAACTCTTCCCTCAGACAAAGGCCTTTGTTGGTAGAAATTCATAGCTTATTTGCAAGTGATTCTGTGATTACATTTACAAATATAGATATATATCAAACCTGTATCATTGTCAGGATTTTACTAGAGAATTTAATGCAGCCTATAAAGCAAAATTAATTTCTCTTTAATTTTGCCAAATCTACCCATCTCAGTTGTTATTCTTACCTAGCAACCTCTCCCACTTCACTTTTCTTGGGAAGGTCCTCAGAATCCGAAGCACTCAAGTGACATTAAGATGTAACTATCACCAGACTTCTCGCGAAGTTTGCGTTTTTATCCACCACTTAGATTCAAATGAGTCGCAGGCTAGAATGATATTTGGGGCACCTGCAGGCCAAGAGGTGAGATGGGAAACCCAAGGAGCTTTCCTGGAACTTCTGAAGTCCTTCCTGTCTGTGCTTAGGTCTTTGACAAAGGTTCCATCTACATTCCAAAATACCTGTCTTGAAAGAAGAAATGTCCACATAGGACCCTTTGAAAATAAAGTCAGTTTGTTCTGTTAATCAGTAATTTACTTTTGTCAACTTTAAGAGTCAGTTGCTTCATTTTTAATGATGTGAAGACAGTTCAGTTCCAAAAATAAGGATAGGACAGCTACAGGGGCCAAAGCAGAGGCCATGGACACGAGTTCTTCCTTGTGCACGCCCTCTAGCATCTACTTCCACTCCACGTTCTCAGTCTGCAAGCTCCACCTTCTGAAAAGTCACCTCCTCCCGGAAGTCTCCCAGGACTGCACGGATTCAGTGACTGACTCCACCTCTGAGCTTCCTCCACACCTTGAGAGCCTGGGGTGGAAGGCACGGGATTTCTCCTCACTGGGCTCCTCGCGTCTCCAGCTTTGACTTGTCATCGTTATTCCCAGTGACTGACTGGCTGAACGAATAATTGCTATAAGTTCTTAGGGATGACAGCCAGCTGCCCATTTGAATTGTGGAGAGTTATTTTGGTGTTTGAATCTTGTAACTAAGCCATGATTAGTGTTCCTTGGATCAACAGTTGAGATCTGGTGACTGAACTCTTTTTCCTGAGTATCAGCCACTTCCTGTGTTCTTACTCAAATACGCATGTTTCCTGATAGATGTTTCTTAGAATTGTGATTTTTTTTTTTTTTTTACAGTGGTCTGTGGCTTTGAAAGAGTGTGAGATTTTCAGACGTATTTAACACCATCCAGACAATGCCAAAGTGTGTCATGCACACAGCTTAGTGATTATTCAGATCATTTAAGGGTTAAAAAAAAATTCCTATTGAGGGAAAAATTAGTTTACCGTGTGGTTAACTGTCCACTTGGGATGGCCTTCTTTCTACTTGCCATCTCACATTTGGGTCTCAGTCCTGACAATATAATTTAATCAGCGGTGACTCCACATTTGAATCTTCAGCCCAGACCTCTTCTCTTGTTTATCTAACTGTCCCCTTGGCCTCTCCACGTGGATGTGTGATGGGCATCTCTCCCTGAACATGTGCACAACCAGATTCCTGGTGGTCCTCCTCTCCTCATCCCCACCTGCACCTGCTGCATAAGCATTCCTATCCAGGTATCTCGCCACTTCAGACTCCATCCTCATGGTCACTCAGACAAAAGCAAACAAAGACCCTCAGCAAACAAGCAAATGACCCCCTCCACGAAAAACAAAACCCCAGATCAACAATTTTCACTCTCTTTTCTCTTCCTCAAGCCCCGGGCCCTGTCGATGAGGCAGTCCTTCCCAATGTCTCTGGTGCCACTTGGTGCCACGGGCTCCATCCTCCAGCTGGGAGTTAATGCAGTGGCTGTTGAGGTACATTTTCCTGCTTCTGCTACCGTCCCCTCCAGTCTGTTCTCAGCACCGGAGCTCAGGTGAACCTTTTAAAACCTGAGTTAGAGCGTGTGCTTCCTCTGTTGAAAACCCTCCAGTGACATCAGTGCCATGTTGCGTACACGATTGTAATAACCGAAGCTAATCTGTGTTGATCACTTACTATGTAGCCAGACCTGTGCTAAAGCATGCATGCCTGTTCTCACTTTATCCTGACCTCAATCTCTTATGATCACCGCTGTCTTACCCGTGAGGAAACCGAGCTAAAGCAGGATGAAACCACTCTCTGAAGATCACTCGGATAGCGAGGTGGCGGAGCTCTGCTTTGCACTGAAGCAGTCAGATTCGGAGCAGGGACACTAGAAAACAAAGCTCTGTTCTCTCATTCCTGGTAACCTCTTCGCGTGGCATGGTTGTTATAAACAAGACTTATCTGATAATCCATTTTTATTGGTGAAAAACGCCAACAAAAACATGTGACACATTTTGAAGGGTAACTTCGTGATGAAGTTTCTTATCTTAGCATCTTGTTTATTTAAGAAGTACTCAGCAGTACTCTCAGTCACCACCCAGTATTTCTCTTGACACTGATGGCGCCTGTGGTGTTTTGGTCTCTTGCTGAGCCACCGCTGCTGAGTTCTAACATTTATATTGCAGTTTAGTCCTCATTGAAATTCTGCTATTAAGTTTGACTTTTTCACCATCCCGGTATTTTTAAAATCATTGTTCGTTAAGGTGAGAAGTGAGTGCAAGTGATGAATGCTGTTCTCAGAAAAATGCATGAATAAATTCCATTCTTTAATGGGTACTAGCAGGAACTAAAAGAAATGTAATTGTAGGTAAAGAAGTTTAGTTCAGTTGGGTAGTGTTAGTGTTACTGTATCTTATCAGACTAATAACGATTGGAACCAAAATCATTATAACCTAAATATTGGCATATAATGAAAAGCACCGTTAAAAATGTATTGGAGACTCATTTGTTTGTGTGGGTGACAAAATTTTAAAAATCGCATCTGAATTTTTCCATGAAGTTTAAGCAAATGTAAATATCATCCACTACCCAGTTCTAATATATTTCTTCTTTTCCAGTATTGATTAATGTAGCCACGTCTAAATGACTGTCCAAAGGAAACTCATAATATATAGTGAGACCTAACTCTCTTGCCAAGAACTAAGCCACTAATATGTTCTTCAGTCCCTATAGTTTTAGAAACGCTTAAAATTCTGCATAATTGATTAATATTTCTATTAAATTATAATAATCACACATTGTGAATTTACTGAATTGAGTACAACATAAAATTGACATGATTATCCATCCTAATATACTTTTAAAACTTAATTTTCTTTAGTCTTACCGTGCAGGCTTATCAACTCATGTAGCATGATCACCGGTGCTCAATTATAAAATCAAAATAATAAACAGTGAATGCTTGCCTTGAGCTGTTATTCCTAAAATGAGAGTTACTCTTGGAAAAATACAAGTTAACCCACCAACCATAATATTATCAAATTACCCGAACATAGTTAAAAGCACATTGATGATTTTTTTCCCATAGGAGTCAGGTTTTCTTTACATTCATTTCCCATTCATTTGGCTTTATGCTTTTGTTTTGATTTAGGCTTGGAAATCATTTTTATATTGTTCTGTATTCTTGATGACACATGCACCATTTTGGTTCACTAGTGTAGTGATCAGATGAGCTCTAGGGACATAAAGGCTTGGGCTTAAAGGCTGGCCTGGTACTTAACGAGTTGTGTAGACTTTGGTGTTTGGTCAAGTTATTTAATCTTCCTGATAGCGCTCTTCATGGCTGCATGTCTGTAAGGCATGTAGCAGACTGCTTGACACATACTCAGCAGTTTTTTCCGGATTTAGCTCATCGTGGGCTAGAATAAGCTTCACGAGATGAAGGCTGGGCTGTTCCTACATTATGTGTTTATTTGTAGCCATCACATCACAGCACCTAACCCTGTAGAAGGGCCACACTCAGACCTTTCTTCCAATTTCTCTCCGATTTTGAGAGCAATGTTTATTATCACTTCTTTCCTCTCGGCACATTTACATCCTGGACCTTGTGGTGCAGCCGAGAAGAATTATAACCAATAGGCACATTTGCTCTACTTACAGTTACTGTTTAATATTTTTCAATGATTGAAAGTGCCCCCCCACAATGAAAAATAGAGATCTATATTCCGGGAATAAGAGGAAAAGTCAATGAAATCTTGTCCCTGCCCTGTGTAGAAATGTATGTGTAGTTTCTATTTTGTTCTTTATAGCCATTCAAGAAGGGTGGTGGCGATGTGTTGACATAAGTCACTTTCATCTGGAATGTTTTTATTTATTGAAAGGCAGGTGTGGAGCAGCTAAAAGGTAGATAACATTACACTAAGCCCATGAGAGACAAAAAAGAAATTAAAAATTAAATAATGTTCACAAATAATCACACTGAAACAAGTGAGTGATCAAAAACTCAGGTTACCTCCTGGGAAAGGAGGTTTTTTTATACGTATACCTAACGGGGTATTTTTCTCTTACCCATAGAAAGGACTCACGGTGTCATTTAGCAAACACAGTGTTTTGGGCAACTTAAGAACTGGCATATACTTCATCCTTTCCAATTGCCTTTTTATTGTTAGCGTTTTGTCCAAACCACCCTAATGATTGGTACAAGAAAAGTAAACAAGGCTGCTTCGACAGCTAAAACCCGTAAAAGTGATGATCTAGAATCATTGCCAAACTTTCTCTGAACTTATAAAGGCATAGAGAGTAATACTGGTGAGTTTTCGTGTTGCTCTTTCAAGAACCTGCCAAGAGGAAAGATGAAATATTTTAAAGGTCTTCCGGGAACTCTTGCAGGTGCAGTAGAGTTGCCTGATCATTAAAACAGTCATGTTTCCAAGGAGGCTGAAAGTTTCATTTCACTAAGATTTGTCATAAGATGTGAAGATCACCGACTGCAGTTATCGTCATACTTGGTATTTAGCGTAATGCACTTCTGGAGGGACATCCTTTCGGGTCAGGGGTTTCAAACTATTCTTTCTTCTGTGTAGAAATGAGGGCTCTGGGCTGTGCTGAGGCTTCCCACCCGGAGCCTCTCTCCCCCTTCCTCTGCCCTCGTTCCCCCCCACCCCGTCCCCCATTCCAGGGTTTCCCATCCACCCTCCTGGGCTGTCCCCTCATCCACAGTGGCTGCTCCGAGTGTGGAGGGGACTTTGACCCCCACCCAGAAAGTAGGGGACAGTTTTAGGAAGGCGAGTCCATGGCCCCTTCAGGACCAGACACTTTGCTGACTTTAGTTCAAGCCCCGCTCGTCCCATCCTCCTCCCTCCAGGTTGGCCCTAAAGCTCCTCCTCCTCCAAGCAGGTCCTTGGAGGGCCTTCAGTAGTGACAAAGGCGGTGCAGTTTCTCTAGAATTCACGCTGTGGACACTTCTCCTCTGGTTTCGAAAGAGCTAAGAGCATCTTCCTAGGAGGTCAGCCTTACATCATCACACCACGAAGTGGAATGAGAAGAAAGCCTCGTGCGTTGTCACCGCCCCTGACACTGGGGAAGCAGGGCAGGTGAGGGGTTGATCCAACAAGGAGAAGCACATGGCAAGTAATGTTACACTTGTCCTCGTGTTACCTTGTATGGAGCTGACACAAAAGACCCAAATTTTGTTGGTCTGGTACCTCACACTCTAGGATTCGTGGAAGAACACTTCTGATGTGGGAAAATAAAAAGACAAAATGTCTACATTTTCCAAAGGTGTGTGTGTGTGTGTATACATATATATATATATAGAGAGAGAGAGAGAGAGAGAGAGAGAGAGAGAGAGGCGAGTTTATTGCAAAGCAAATGAACCTTAAGTTTCACAGTCCCTCACTCGCCCAGCCCCTTGCAAGCCTCTGAATTTAATTTCCCAATTTTATATTTATAATTTTGCATTCTTTTTCTCTCAAAGAGAGATCTATCTTTGGACCCACCTTATGGTCCTGTGATAAATTCTACCTCGTTCTTGAATGTAACCCTAGTCCAATGTGAAGAAACTCTAAGAAATAAGCTCTGTGATTTGCTGAACAGCGCAGTCTGGTCTCTAACACTCACTATCAGTGTCCTGAAATTGCTGAAGTCTGGGGTTACCCTCCAGCAGCAGATCGAGCCCTCGGGCTCCCCCATCTCCGATGCCTTCAGCCACCTGCAGTGTTGACCAGGGCTGGGAGTGGGGCAGCAGTGCACGCTCTGAGGTCACACCCCTAGTTCCCTTACCCAACCTGAAGTTCTTAGGATGTCTCACGTGTCTAAAATTAAGTGGAATTGTCTCAAAGTCATGTTCAGATTTGGGTTCTAAGGATGTAAGCCAAGAATAAGTCTGGAACCGGCATACCATGTCAAGAAGATCTCAAATATAAGTTCCCAAGTGAAGAAATGAGAGTTCAGAGAAGTGAACTAATTCTGGGACTTTCCCACTAAGGTGTGGTGCTTTTAAAATGCATACTTCAGTTCTAAAATCAGGTTTTCTTGGGAATTCCCTAGCGGTACAGCGATTAGGGCTTGGCGCCAAGGGTGCGGGTTCAATCTCTGGTCGGGGAATTAAGATCCTGCAAGCTGCCCGGCGTGGCCAAAAATAAAATTAAAAGAAAATAAAGCCTTCTTTCAAAGGTACATCTTTTTCAACTTTTATGGGGGTGAAATACAAAATGTATCCTATAAAAATACAGCTCATATTCATGAAATGCAATGTTATTAGTAAATGTGTGGAAATCTGTGTGAGAGGCAAGGAGAATAAAATTAGAACTCAGGAAGTGACAGGCTGAGAAAATAAAGGGATCAAACCTTTGATTTAAGGCCATGACTCAAAGGAACTTTATTGGAACACTGTGAATTAAGTAAATAAAAAAGAAATGAGGCTTGTTATTTAAAACTGTTACTTTCACTGTTACCATTAAATCTGTTTGTCGTTAATCTCACGAATCTCCCCTGAATTGCTAAAAGCGTGAAGTGGTTAGCAACATAGATATTTTATCAGATAGGTAGACAGGCTGTCGTTTACTCTATGCAAATATATTTTAGGATAAAAACATTGTTTTTGAGAATAAAACAGAGCCTTTTAAAATATACAGTGAAGTCTTGCCTATAAATTTTAAAATGTTCCCCTTTTCACAAGATAGTATTCATATAGTACATATTGCAACCATTAAAATGTTCAATTCTAAGACTGTAATTTGGGGACAAAATCCACTTGTGTAGTATAATGTTTGCAAATTACCAGAGTCTAAGGCTCTGTTGTCATCATTTAGATCCACCCAAGAATTGCCAAGAATTTCTGGAAGGAGAATCAGTAGCATCTTCGTAAGCCTGTAATTAGCTCAGTGTGGATTATTCACATTGTAGACTGGCCATTACGTAAGAATCCACTTTCAGAATCAGGGCTCCTTTGAGGCTTTTAGAAGCATGGTAACTCTGCCCAAAGCCATCAGGTGACTTCCTTCCTTTGCATTTCACTGTATTTTTCATGGATAGCCCACCTTTTCAAATTTCCCCTTGTTTACCCTCGTTGGTGCACATTCTCAAGAGCTGTTTGTGGGAGGGTGGATGCACTGAGCCAGGGGTTATGTATCCCCACCCCGTTGTCCTTGGGGTGACATCCCCAGGAGGCCATACCACTGGTGGATTATATCATGGGGAGCTATTTTCAGCCTGGATGGAATTGTCTTCAGTCACTTAATGAACCACATAAAGATTTCAGTCATCATTTGGCTTCTGGTCATGAATGAAACCCCAAACCTGTCACCCACCTTCCAAATTCCTGACTACTCTTGGCTTCTAATGACTTCATCTTTGTTTCCTTAATCAAAGTAAAAGGAAACGATTCCAAACCAGGAGTTCCATAAATGGGGTCAGCCGTAGGAGTACAATAAACAATTTTACAGCTTCTGATATGATTGCACCTCATATACATGAGAATCTTCAAGGATTTGATGAGATTATTTCTATACTTTAAAAAATAAAATTAAATATCATTCATTTTTCAGAAGTTAATAACAATAAAAAAAAAGAAATAGAGCCATATATTGTGAATCAAAGGCCTTTAATGTCATTATTAAAAAATTCCACCTCTAAACTTGTATTTATTCATTTGATCAGTCTATAAAGAGAGTATAACAAATGAAATAAATTTACTTATTGATTCGTGGGGAAGCCAAGCCTTAACTTCTTGATATTATCAAGAAGATATTATCAAGATATTATCAAGTCATGAGTGTCAGTGTTGTAAAACAGAATCATTTAAAAATGAAGGAGAATTTAATACTTTTCACCAAATTTAATAGGCTGATAAGTGATTTCCTCTTATTTTGAATCAATTTAGATACATAAGTTTAAATCTTATTTATGCCTTTAAAAATTATTTAATTTCTTTTACATAACAAAGTACTGAAATTATACATTTGTATGAAAATGTTCTAAATATTTACAAAATATACTAGAAGGTGATCTGAAATATAGATTTATTAAATGTTAACATGAAACATGAGACATACTTATTTTAATAATTAACTACAATTACTTCCTTATAATTATTTTATTATGAACATTTATGCTTAAAACTTTAAAATGCATTATTGTAAAATTCACAATAAAGTAGCAGAAAGTCCAAAAAGAAAAGTATCAGGTAAAGTCGTAATATGATGATGAACTAAATGTACAATTTTTAGGTTACTGTTTTCATCTTCCACAATTTTATGTTTCATTGTTTATAGATACACCACGATAAACATTTCTAAAATATTGACCAAGATCAATCACCAAACAAATCAATTAAGAAAACTTTAAAAAGATGTGTGCTGCTGTAACATTAGCAAATATTCATTAAGAAACTAATGAAATACTGTGTTTTTTCAAAGAGGAAACAGCTACTGGTGAGAAAGATGTCTGATGCCTTTTCTCCCCCTCTCCCTCCACCTGTTTTCAGTTGCGTTCACAGCAAGCCTTCAGGCTAACTCAGCTCAAAAATGGGGTCCTACCATGAAACGAAGAGAAAAGGGGTGTGATGGGCTTGATCTATCAAATTAAAGCAGCCGCCAAAGCTACTTACGCCTGGTATCTTTCCCCGCTCTGGATGTGGATGCCCATAAGCCCCTATTGGACTTGTGTTGAGCCCTTAGACCTTTTATTTGACTTCATCCCTTACTTCCATATGCAGGGAAACTCAGGCCTTTGCCTTTTGTGCCTCTGCAGAGGAATGCAGTTGATCAGTTTGTTTTGAAGCTTGACAGATCAAAAGAATGAGGAAAATTTAAAATTACCATTAGGTGAACGCTACAGAAACAATTGTTTCTATCAGGATCTGCCAGTGGATGCTAAAAGGATTAAATGAAAGTTGGAGGAGAAGCAGGATGTTTGAATAGTGTCAAAGTTTCCCCCCCCAAAAGGTATTAAAACATAGTCACTTTATAGTGGAGAAACCCAGAAGACACCACTTTAACCAAATGATCAAGGCTGACATCAGCAGTAATAAGATATATGTGTCATGTTTCCCAAAAGGATGTTAATAGGACATACTAAAATTACATATCCTTGTATGATGGCTTTCATGTTAATAATGCATAACTTCAATCTAACAAAAAGAATATATTGTGAAAACCCAACTCGAGGAATAGTCTACAAAAGAATTGACCAATAATCTTCAAAAGTTCCAAGGTCATGAAAGGGAAGGAAAAACTGTCCCAGACTGAAGGGGGCTAAGAAGATAGAACAAGTAAATGCAATGTGGGATCTTGGTTTGAACCTGAAAAAGAATTAAGACATTAGAGGAAAAACTGGTGAAATTAAAAACAAACAATCAAACAACTGCAGTTTAATTTATAAGAATGTACTAGTATTAATTTCTTGGTTTTGATAAATGTGCTGTTTACATGGGACGCTGCCACTGAGGAGGCCGGGTGAAGGGTATATAGGAACTCTGTGTACTATTTTTGCTTCTTCGTAAGTCTAGAACGAATGCGAAATTTTATAAGTTATTTTTTAAAAAGGAAACCTGACAGTTCACATAAGTACAATTCAGTTGCAGGGACTAAGCACAATTCCTGAGCACCCACTATGTAGCTGAGCACTGCAGAAGATAGGGTGATGGGTAAACACAGTTTCTTGGCTCAAAGAATTATAGTTTGGTGAGAGCAATAAAGTAAATTAAGCAAGTGGCTTGAGAGCTGACACGGAAGAGGCAGAGATGACGGCCTTTTGGGGCTGCGTGTGTGGGCGCGAGCGTGTGTGGGCGCGAGCGTGTGTGTGTGTGTGCGTGCACGCACGTGTGTTTGTCTGTTGGGCATGATAGGTTTAGAAAAGCTTTCTGTGAGTAATAACATTTAGAACTTGAAGAGTAGATTGAATCTTGACAGAAGATAGAGGAGAAGGAGTCCAGGCTCAGAGACCAGCATAAAGAATGGCAAGGAAGTGCAGGTACTTGGGACTAAGAGGCGCCCCATTTGTGGAAGCAGAGAGTGTTCCTTGTGTTACCGCAGTCAGTTCCTGGCTGTTTTCATCAGCTCGGAAGTCCCATAGACTGGGTGGATAAAACCATAGAAATGAATTTTCTCCCAGGTCTGGGGGCTGGAAGTCCCAGATCAGGTGCTGGCCAGTCGGGTTCCTGGCCGGAGCCCTCCTCCTGGTTGGAGCTGGTCGTCTTCTCACTGCATCCTCAGGGCAGAGACCAGGGACTCCCTCTTGTCTCTTTTTTTGGAGAGAGGAGGAGAAGTAAAATTATCTCTATTTGCAGACGATATGATCTTTATTTTTAATTGAAGTATAGTAGATTTGCAATGTTGTGTTAGTTTCAGGTATACAGCACAGTGATTCAGTTATACATACATATATATCCAGCTACACATACCTATAATATATATGTTCTTTTTCAGATTATTTTCCCTTATAGGTTATTACAAAATATTGAGTAGAGTTCCCTGTGCTCTACAGTAGGTCCTTGTTATTTATCTCTTTTATATATAACAGTGTGTATAGGTTAATCCCAAACTCTTAATTTATCCCCCCCCCTTTCCCCCTTGGTAATCATAAGTTTGTTTTCTATGTCTGTGAGTCTGTGTCCATTTTGTAAATAAGTTCATTTGTATCATTTTTTTAGATTCCACATATAAGCGATAAACCATATGATATTTGTCTTTCTCTTTCTGACTTACTGCACTTAGTATGATAGTCTCTAGGTCCATCCATGTTGCTACAAATGACATGATTTCATTCTTTTTTATGGCTGAGTAGTATTCCATTGTATATACATACTACATCTTCTTTATCCATTCATCTGTCGATGGACACTTAGGTTGCTTCCAAGTCTTCACTATTGTAAGTAGTGCTGCAATAAAGACTTTAACTCTGCCAGATCAGGGCTCTACTTTTATGACCTTGTTCAACATTACTACCTCCATAGAGGCCCTGTCTTCAGATACAATCTGGGAGCTGGGGCTTCAACTTATGAATCTGGGGGGACACGAACATTCAGTCCATAACATTCCACCCCTGGCCCTCCCAAATTCATGTCCTTCTCTTATACAAAGTACATTCATTCTGTCCCAACAGTCTCAAAAGTCTTCACTTGGACCAGAACCAACTTTTAAGTCTGAAATCCAAAGTCCCATCTATGTATCATCTAAGTCAGATATGGGTAGGATTCAAAGTACGGTTCATCTGGAGGCAAAATTCCTCTCCAGCTGGAAACTTATCTGTCTCCCGACAGACACACTAAAAGTGCCACACCTCTAGTGTTTCCTTGGATAGGCTGAGAATTTTCCAAACCTCCAGATCTTCCTTTCCACCTAACAGTTCTTTCTTTGGGTTCATCTCTCCTCTCACATTTTGCTATAAGCAATCAGAAGGATCCAAGCCACGCCTTCAGTACTTTGCTTAAAAATCTCTTCTGTTGGGCTTCCTTGGTGGCACAGTGGTTAAGAATCCGCTTGCCAATGCAGGGGACACGGGTTCGAGCCCTGGTCCGGGAAGATCCCACATGCCGTGGAGCAGCTAAGCCCATGCGCCACAACTACTGAAGCCCCTGCGCTGGAGCCCGTGCTCTGCAATGAGGGAAGCCACCGCAATGAGAAGCCCAAGCACAACAACGAAGAGTAGCCCCTGCTCGCCGCAACTAGAGAAAGCCCGCGCATAGCAACGAAGACCCAATGCAGCCAAAAATAAATAAATAAATTTATAAAAAGAAAAAATCTCTTCTGTTAACTATCCAGCCTCATGAATCATAAATTCTACCTTTTCACAAAACACTAGATTGTAGTTCAGCCGTGTTCTCTGCCGCTTTATAACAAGGGTGCCGTTTTTCCAGTTTCCAATAACTTGTCCCTCATTTCTGTCTGAGCCCTCACCAAAGTGGCCTTTAACATCCATATTTCCACCAACATTCTGTTCGTGATGATATGTATCCCCTAAGAAGATGAAAGCTTTCCTTCTAGTTCTCCTCTTTTCTTTCCGAGCTCCCACCGGAATTACCTTTAACACCACAGCTGTACCAACGGTCCACTGATGGCCATCATGAATTTCTCTAGCCTGCACTCAAAAACTCTTTCAGCCTCTACCTGTCACCCAGGTCCAAAGCTGCTTCCACATTTTTAGGTATTTGTTACAGTAGCACCCACTTCTGGGTCCAGGAATCTGTCTTAACTTTAACTCCCCCTGTAAAGACCCTGTCTCCAAATAATAGTCACGTTGAGGATGGGGTCTTCAACAGATGAATTGAAGGGAGACACAGCATTCAGTCTGCACAAGCGGACCATGTTTACGCTGAGAAAGCTGAGTGAGTCAGTTCTGAGAGGAGGAGGGATGCCGTTGAGTTTCAAGTGGAATCCACAGTGAGGTCCTGCAGGGCTGAGGCTTAGACGTGTTTACTGTCAGAATAGCCAGAAGGGTTTCTCATAGTTTTGTCACCAGTGTTTAGATAGTCTCTGTAGCTGGGATTACTCAGCTGGTCTTGAACCTTATCTCCAAATGTCATATCTCTGTGTTCTTGACTTTTGTTTTCTAGAGAGACAAGATAATGAGAGTGAGCACATTTTTATTCATCAGTTTAGAATTGGGCTGCCTCTTGGGCTTAAATTTTCTAATATTATTTACTCAAGATATAGCATCAATTTCATACAATATATAGTAATTTCCCCTTTATACATAAAGTGTATGGGGATTATCAAAGTAACCATGACAACAAGCTTCCTCACAACCCAATCCATGATGGCAGAGCACATGGGCACTCAGATCCTTAGCAGGAAATATTTCTTTGTGGTGATATATAAATATATAGATACAGACATACATAGAGATATATACATTGTAAAGTGTAAATATATGTATGTTTACATGTATAGTAATATTTTTAATGAAAGAAAGACCAAAGATTCCCTAAGAGTGTATCACAGGCTTTGGCACGAATAGGCAGCCTAGCATTTTTAGTCATAAAAAGTGTAAGAGTTTAGGTGTCAGAAGTCCCACGTTCTAGGTCAGTCTTTGGCACTACATGGCTGCACATTCTTTGGAAAGTGACAACCACCTGGGGCTTTGGTTTCCTCATCTGAGGAAAACAGGAGCAATACACCGTGCAAGACCTACCCTGCAGATTTGTCAGCGTCGGAACACATCTGGCCCAAGAGAGGGCTTTGTAAAACATTACATTTATTTCCCTCACTATTTCGTTTTTATAATAGTGATTATTTTCTAATATTTATCACTTTTTTGTTTCATAGTTAAAGGTAGTGAAAGCCTAGAGGTATTAGTATTATAGTCAAAAAGTCTTAGGAGGGACTTCCATGGTGGCGCAGTGGTTAAGAATCCACCTGCCAGTGCAGGGGACACGGGTTCGAGCCCTGGTCCGGGAAGATCCCACATGCCGCGGGGCAACTAAGCCCATGCGCCACAGCTACTGAGCCTGCCCTCTAGAGCCCGCGAGCCACAACTGCTGAGCCCACGTGCCACAACTACTGAAGCCCGTGCACCTGGAGCCCGTGCTCCGCAACAAGAGAAGCCATGGCAGTGAGAAGCCCGCACACCGCAACAAAGAGTAGACCCCGCTCACCGCAACTAGAGAAAGCCCGTGCGCAGCAACGAAGACCCAACGCAGCTGAAAATAAATAAATATTTTTAAAATGTCATAGGAGTAAGAAAAAGCACTTGTGAAAAAGTTCAGTGATTTGTAGAGATTGTGCAGGAGGAAGAGAAGGCCAGTAGATAATCCGATAGTTGTCTCCAAGCAACAGTGAAGACTCCTCCAGGGCGTGGGTAGCGGTGAGAATGGGGACGTTAGGCATGAGCTATTTAGGCGAATTACTCAAAACAACCATGCAACAGTGAGAGTCACTGCAAAGTAGAACCGGCTTCTGGGAGGCTGTGGGACCCCTTTTGTGGCAACTGTCCCATTGGCTGGGGACCCTTGACCTTGCCTTGGAGTCGGGGACCCAGATCCCCAGACCCAGGGCTCCCTCTGAGCTCGGGTTCTGTGTGCCTCTCTGTGAATCTCGGGTGTTGGGATGGTGAACAAGGGGACTTCTGATTGTCCTGGTGAAGGTTGTTGACCTACAGAAAAATAAACCAGCACGGAAAGTCACACGTTGAATACGCAACACAGCAAGTGTATTTCCCTCCTTGAAAAATCAAATGTTCCTTTTTTCTTTTAAAATATTGGAAAGAATGTATTCAATGATGACAGTAAACAGTAAAACATACTTCTTTCCAAGGGAGGTTGTATTCATTTAAAGTGGTGGAGTCAGGGGAGAAGATGAGAAAAAGGGGCGGAGTGGGGCGGGGGAGGGAACCTGGAGGGGGAGGGGCTCAGGCAGAGGAGGGTCCAGCCTCGGGGAGGAGGGGTGGGTGAGAGGAGGGGGAGGCGGAGGATGGGAAGTGAGGTTACTGTAGGCTTAGCGAAGGGCACACCTGCTGTCCATTTAGACTGTGGAAGTCAGCGTTGCTAGCCTTTATCTTCTGCCTTTGAAAGTTGTTTAGCTGGTTAACGACTTCGTCCAGATATTCAGCCCTCTGATTCCTTTACTTTGGGGCAATAACTCGAGAGGGCCACCTGAGTAGCCACTGGACATTATTTTCTGGACGGCAGAAGCAGTGACAAAGCAGTTTCATCTGCATGAGATCAAACCAGATGTTCACAAACCAGTTCTCCACTTTAGCTGTAGGAAGAGCTTAACGTGAATCAGCTTTTTGTTTCTAGAATTTCTACCAGTCTTCATACAATATGTGACATGACAGGGATTGACAAATTATTTATTGTATTCTAATGAAACATTATCTTATAAGCTAACTTTGAAGATGTGAACATTGAAATGATGCAATGAATAGTAAGTGTCACTCTGGATCCTTTTTGGAAACAAGAGAAGGAAAATCTATCTATCTGTCTGTCTAGGTATCTATGTAGCTATATTTTCATATCTCTATCTATCTATCTATCTGTGTCTGTCTATCTATATTTATGTATCTACCCATCTATCTATCATCTCCAGTGTTTTCTTTTGTTTTTTAGGAGAGATTATTTTAGGAGAGATTATTCAAGGCTTCCCAAAGCCTTGATAATAATTAGAGTTAAATTTCTTAACTAGATGGGTTGAAGGATGTATTCAAGAGATGCTAAACAGGGGTCCTTAACAAGGTAGGAAGTAGGTGTGGCCAATTGTCTTTTGACAATCTAAGTAAGGCTTTGCTATCAACTAATTCCGGTCCTCTGCTTCACAGCATAACACTATGTTCTTTATTGATCAGTGAGTAAATATGTGTGTAAGCGTAACTTCATGGATGCTTCTAGAGCTCTTTCTTTAAGTGATTGTTACATAAGGACTATTTCGTAGAAAGTTCTCTCTATGTTGCACTTTATATTTTTCGCTGTGTAAGACACTGTAGTTCAATCCTTAAAAAATCCAGTAATAATTTTTTGCTTTGCTCAGGTCTTTCTGAGACAAAAACCCAAACCCAAACTAAACAAACCTTTTAAAAGACTGTTAAGGACACATAAAGCTTGGTCATGAACTTATTTGTTAAATTTTCAAGTTAATTATACTTCTTATCCAAGGGCATTAAAAGAAATGATTAAATTGTCATCTGGTGCACATACAAGTTTAAAAGTTTAATTCCCAGGGACAATTGGAGAAAGAGATCTGAGTTGTGTGAACTTACCTTGGAATTGAAGTAATGTCTAGGTTAAAACACTGTGCCTTTGATTCTGCTGTGGAAAGTCAGTCTTAGTCTGTGGGCCACTGATTGAATTCTCAGTTCAGGCCCTCGTGTCTGCTCCCACTTGGTCCTGCAGCCTTGCTTTCTACTCAGACAGACGGCGGCCATCTGACCTTGACCGTCAGTGGTTCAGATTGAATGACTGGACAGTGGTAGAATTCCCGGTGAGGTAATAACTGTGAATTTTCCTGGTAGCTTCTGAGGGTCTGTGTCATACTTTTCCAGAATGACCCTCGGTGACACTCTGCCTTTGTGGAATCCATCTCCCTTGTTCCACCATAGATTCTTTACAACTAAGCCTTAGGGTTTTATATCCCTGTAGCCTTATATTATCAATTTGCAGGGTCGTGATGTTATGAGATGATATCCGTGGCTTCAAAGAATTGATCCACTTTAGAATTGAGGGAGTGACTCGCCGGACATTCTAACCTAATTTACTGGGACAGTCTTTCCTTTGTTTTTAAAATATATCCAGTCTGAGCCGCTTATTGATTTTGAAGCTGTGTTGCTCCTTATGTAACTGTTTACATAAATGGGAGCTACTGTTACAGGATCTGATTTCATTAAATCTTAACAAAGACCCTCTGACTTTGGAGGTTACTGATGGGACCTGACTAACCTGCCTTGCTTTAGTCCATCCCATTTAGACTCCGTGGAAAGGACTAGTTATTCCCTGCTCTTCTCTTGAGCCCAGAGGCACCTCCGAGCCTATGAGCTAGGGATAGGAGAAGAGTGTTGGGGTGCAGTACGTCCAAAATATGGAAAAGTGCCTCTCCCTCTTTTTTCCTGGATGGTTTAAATGTTGTTTTTCTCTCTCATGAATAATAGAATAAAAGTCCCATTATAAAGTATTTCACTCCATTATAAACTCAATTACACTGAGTCAGAGCACAGTCACCGATGACGTAGGAGGGACCAGCATATTTCTGTTTTATGCCAAGTCCGGGAAGCAGGTGGTTAAACATGTCCCTAGTTTGCAAAGTGAATTTTTGGAGTAAGCATCTCAAACTTTCCTAGATTAAAAAACAATATAAAGATCTCTGTGTGGCCATGATAGAAAATAAGACTCTGGTAATTAGAAAGAAGCTTTGCTATTTCTTTCTTTATATTGCAGTTGTGACATTAATGGACCAGCATGACTTTTCAAAAAATTCTATCACTCAACTTAATATCCTGTTTTTGCGTCTTCCCATAAATTTGACATTTTCTTTAACATCTGAGTGAAATCTTTGTTACGCTAAATTTATCCTGATTCTTTATAAAATTCTGACTTTCTAAACCTCTTTCTTTGGAGATGAAATTGATGTGTCTAAATCTTTCACTTTGTTTTCATTCAGAAGCCTGATGGAGAATCACATAGGACCACATGTGATTTAGGAGTTTATTTAGGAGTGATTAGGAGTTCTTGTTGGCCTAAATCCAAAGCAGTTATTTGGGTACCAGGGAGTGCTCAGGTCTTGGGTACCATTGCTTTTTGGTTAGTATTTTTTCTTTTCAGCTTTGTTTTTGGCTTGATTTGTGTGTGTGTGTGTGTGTGTGTGTGTGTGTGTGTGTGTGTGTGTGTGTGTGTGTGGTGTGTCTCTGTGTTTCCATAACAAGCTTTGATACGTTTAAGGCTTCTCTCCTTGGGCTACCAAATCAAATTAGTTCAGTAATTGTAGTCTCAGTTGGTTTTGTCTCCTTAACAACGGGTCAGCCGAAACCTGGTTCTTGGGATCAAGTGCACACACGTCACACTAGTCTCTGAACCCTCCATGGCCCTGCTCCCCAGCTGTGGCGTGTGACAGGCCAGTGGGGTTACTCAACATCAGACCCATCAGTAACTGGTTTCCCTTTCAGGTGCTGCCCTCCAGAATCACCAGCACCAGCCTTAAGCTTTAAGATCCCCTGATAAGAGGCTCTCCAGGAATGGTACAGGTGGAATAGTCCCCAGAAAACTGGGGATTCTCAGGAATGAAGATGTTTATATTAGGATACATCAAATAATTTTCTGGCAGGGAGGCATTTTGTGGTAAAGATTACTTGCTGTTTGTCTCACCATGAACTTTTCTAAACTACTTGCATTTATCTTGGAATGGGATCTGTGTCTGATGTCACAGAGAATAAATGTATCCAGCTTGAACATTTTACTGATGCTTGTCTTGCCTTGACTAAACCTTACCTTGTCATTGAAACACTTTCCTATTTTTTGTTCTGAAGACACAGCACTTTTCAGAATAAGGTTTAGAGAAGGGACCAGGTTTTAACCATAGTTTGTATCTATGACACCCAGCACAATACAAGGGAATTCAAGTGAAGAAGAAATTTATTCTGGGCACCTACCATGTTCAAAACACAGTGGGTACCTAAGAGTGACTTGTAGACTTGCTATAAGGCTGCTGAACTGTAAATCAGACACGGACACACAAAGTGGGACAAGCAGCCTTGTTTGCCTCTTTTTGTTTTTCATTACGTGGATGGAGACCCATGTCTTCCTTAGGTGTTTTTTTTTTTCCGGGTGGTTAGTAATTACTGCCATTGTCGTGTGTGATGAGGCAGTGCTCAGATAACAGCTATTCTGCGTAGAATCAGATGAACAAGATATTATGTTTGGCTTTGTTTATGGAAAAAAAAAAAAGACCTTTTATGAAATTGTGTTAGCAAAAAGGATGAGTGGTTTCTTGGAATTACAATTTGAATTTTTGAGGGAAACAGAGGAAAGTGTCTCCCTGTAGGGCTGAATGGGTGGGTGTCCTTGCTTCTTTGGCTGAAGTCTGGAGATTCTATCAGAAATGTCACTGGGATAAGAAATGGCCCTATAAAAGGGCATTAAGCAACGCTGAAAGCAAGGTGAGGCTGATGACGCCAGCACGTCAGCTCAGCCTGAACCCAGCACCATGTTAAGCGCTTTGAAGGTATCGTCACGTTGAATTCTCTCAACCCTCTATCCCCATCCCCATTTCACAGATGGAGAAACTGAGGACTAGAGAAATTAAGAGACTTTCTCAAGGGCATAAGTTGGGGCATCAGGATTCAAATCAGCCTGACACCAGGGCTTGTCCTCTTAACACCAAGTCCCTGCACATTATGTGTGAAACCTTGTGTTAATGGCACCTCTAAATGCATTACAGTAAGAACTAAAGGAAAAGGTGGGGGAGGGATGGAGTGGGAGTTTGGGATTAGCAGATGCAAACTAGTATATAGAGAATGGATAAACAACAAGGTCCTACTGTACGGTACAGGGAACTCTCTTCAATATCCTGGGATAAACCATACTGGAAAAGAATATGAAAAAGAATGTGTATATATGTATAACTGAATCACTTTGTATACAGCAGAAATTAACACAACATTGTGAATCAACTATACTTCAATTAAAAAAAAGAAAGAAAAAGGAACAGCGATCATAATGTATGTGTACATTTTTAACGAAAATTACCTTTTTCTTCCTGTTTATCTGGAAATTTTCGTTGCGTTAAGTTGCTAGAAGACTAAAATATAAAACTTGGCTTTTTCTCAACATGTGTGTGTGTGTGATGCCCCAGGAAGTGTTTAAGATGTCTTTGGAACAACATTTAAGTTGTGAGGTCTTTTTTATTAATGTGCTCTATTAAGTAATTATTTCTCTCCCACTTTGGGTATGTTCTATATTTGATCTTCTGCTGTTTTCAGGAAGCTGCACAATATAATTCTTACTTAATTCCATCTTGACTCCACTTCATTCCAAAAACAAAAACAAACAAAAAAAGAAATGCAAGCACTTCTTGTATCCTATGAGAAGAGCCAATAAAAGGAAAGAATCACCCAAGGCAATTTTTTTCAAAATTTAAAATTGGCAGGAAATTTTGTTTATAAAACTATGGAGACGAACTTGAGATTTACATACAAGGATTTCGAAACTTGTTTTGCTAACGCAATGTCACTCCAGAATTCACTGAACCTCACAAGGTAGGCTTGCAGTGAACATTTGCTTTGGAATATGATGATGATGACAGAGAAGAATTTTCTACGTAGAGTGTTGAGATATAATTCACATACCACACAATTCATCCCTTTAAAGTGTAAAATTCACTGGTTTTTAGTATATGCACAGAGTCGTACAACCATCATCACTATGTAATTCCAAAACATTTCTGTCCTTCCAAAAAGAAACCTCACACACATTAGCAGTCACTCCCCACCCCTTCCACAACCACTGCAGCCCTGGGCCACCTCCAATGCACTTTCTCTCTCTGTGGGTTTGCTTATTCTGGACACTTAGTATAAATGGAATTATACAATATGTGGCCTTTGGTGTCTGCCTTCTTTTATTTGACATACTGTTTTCAAGGTCCTTCCGTGGTGTGACATAGTTAGTACTTGATTCCTTTTTGTTGCCGAATAATATTCCACTGTATGGATAGACATTTTGTTGATCTATCAGTCAGTTGATGGATGTTTGGGTCATATATGTCTTTCATACTAAAAATCTGAAGACTGGAGTCGGAATGCAATCCATGCTAGTTTCCAACTGGACAAGAATTAAGACTCTTGCCTTTGCTCTCATAGTAACAAAATCACAGTCTATGACAAGAAGTTACCTTTAGAAAGAAAAACCCTGACTTCCATTATTCAGGCAGTAGAGAACAGGAGAATTTGTTTTCTTACGAAAACACCTCAGTAGGCTAATTTTGCTTTTCCTTACTTTGCCTGATGTTTGGTAGTATAAATTCGTTGGCTGGAACCCGCCCCCCCCCCCCAAATCCACATTAACAAAAATATAGAGGAAATATATCCTTTAATTGTTGTGCACCAAATTAAGTCTGAAAATCATCAGTGTAGTATTATGAAACCAAGAGGAGAAATGAGCGTTATGTTCTCTTCATTGTCTTTGTTGGATTATTCCCAGATAACCCAAAAGGAAACATAAATTTCAATTTGTAGTGAGTTTCGTGATCCGATACTTTAAGTGGGTGTTTAGCAAGTGGCAATAGAAGAAAGAGCTCTAGACTACAATTACTTATGGCCAATCACAAGCTTCTAGAAATACCACTGACTAATTGTGTACCAAGGAGCTTGAATAAAAAAATGTGCACTGGTGGTGAAGCTTTGCTCATCCCGTTACTTGCTTCTGCGAAGCACGATGCGCGTGGAGCGAGCTGTGTGGTGATCACAGGTCTTCCAGGGAACACGCAGGTCCTGCGTGTTTGGGAAACCCCAGCATGAGGGGTGAGAAGCAGGCGTGAGGGCTTGCTGGGTGACGGCACTTGTCTGTGACTAATACAACGATAAGATCACAAGGATGAGTCGTGATCATGGCAGCAGATACTTACGATCTGCTGGGTACTTCGCATCTATATTTTACCTCTTAACTTCCCAACCTCCAGAGTAGGTTTTAGTATCACCATTTTACAGGTGAGGAAGCGTGACACTGAAGAGTGGGGTGATTGTCCCTGTGTCCCGTGACTCATAAGTGATGGAGGCGGGATTCAGACACAGGCTGGACCAAATCCAAAGCCTGTCTCTTGGAACTAGTCAAAGAGGGGTAACTAATGTTTGATATTAAGACTATGTCACACACCTATAATGTTGACGATAATATGGGTCCTGTGGCCCAGAAGATCCAGACGCTGCATGTGTGCCGCAAATAAACCCGTCTCACCTGCTTGTGTTCTGGACCCTACGCTCCTCTCTGTCATTCCTCCTGCTGTGACCTTAGGCTTTTCAGGAGAAGGTTCAATAGAGTTTTAATGGGATCAGCTCGTGAACCCTTCCCCTTTCAATAACTTCAGTGCCCGCTTCTGACTTATACTAGAATCACCCTGAAATGCTGTAATTTTCCTCTGAGGAATGTACTCTAAATGTACTCAGGACTTGCTCCTGGGCTGTCTTGGAGGAGGAAAGGAGTTTTCACCTGAAGGGAGAACTGGGAAACTCCTGGGGTTCTCCTGGGTTTGAGGGTTTCCTGGAGTAGCGGAAACTAATCCACTTCTTATGAGATCTTCAAATCTGACCCAACTTGCAAGTGCTTGGAGAAAAGAGCCTGATGGAGCTATTTCTGTACAAGGTCACATCCTAAAATATTTCTTTACATATATTTTAATGCTTAGCAATTCCGTTGGTGACGTTGCAGGGGCTGGACCGATCCCTCCACAGCCAAATCCTTTTGTCCAGCACAGGGTTATTACTATGGTTAATTACATTGTCTCTAGGAAAGCCACACTTGCTGGCTCTCCACAGTTCCCTCTGGTGGCTGTTATGTCACATCCACCCCATTTCCTTGATTGATATTCTCTGCCTGAGCCCTGCAGACGTTCGTTTCTGAAGCCCCCAGAAGACCCAGTCTTCCACACTTCTGGCTCTGCTATCTCTGCTTCTCTGATCATTTCCAGTTTACAAAACAAGACTTGCATTCTTTTTCTTTTCACACCAATATGTGACCCTCCTGGCTTCCTCCACCCCGCTCACCGCCCTTCCCTTCGGTGCCCTCTTGGCTGGGACAGTCCCTCCCTCGTACATTGCCCCAGCCCCCAAAGTACTGCTCATAGGCGGCCCCCTCCCCACTTTACTCTGTTCATTAAATTGCCTGTCTCTTTAAGGAACCGTGAAAATAAGCTGTTTGAACTGATTCACACTGAGAGTGAATGACCCCTGGTACCTCTTACTTTGCTATTAGGAAAGGGGTGGGCTGGGAAGTACTTATGAATGCAGGTGATTCTTTATTGGTGGAATGCCAGGGTGGTGAGGGCAAAGGGACTGTTGGGGGGATACTTCTGCTTATTTTTCACCCTTGGCAAAGAGAACGGAGGGGGAGGGAGAGGCCGTGGCCCCAGCTCCAGGAGGCTGTCGTTTCTGTGCTGCAGGAGGAGCTGACGGCTGGCCCACATCGACATGCCCCGGCTCCGCCCCTCCTGAGTGTGCAGCCCCTCTAGGCACTGCTCTGCCCCCAACCATACCTGACCCGGGACCTCACAGTGTCCACCTTGACCTGATGCAGTGGATGGAAGACACTTGATTCTCCATGTTTGATTTGATTTGCATTCCAGTCTACAACCAGTTCTGTGGGGTGTCTTTATCACAGCCTTGTAAGTGGGGAAATGAAGGGCAATTCGAGGTCACACAGATGGAAAGTGCTAAAAGTGGGCCTCACGCTAAAGCCAAGCTTTTGCCTCCAGACCTCCTCGGGCGTTCGGTACCCGCATCGTCAGAGAACTGTGGTCAGAGAAATGGGAAATCCCCACACGCCCTATCCACTCCTGGACTCTGGTCTCCAGGGGAACCTTGACACAAGCTCCAGTGGGACGGGTACCCCTTTTCTCTCGCCCGGCTCATCTTAACAGGACTTAGCTCTCTCTGAACTGCCCCCGGTTAGGCCGCCTGTGTACCTGCTTGCCAGTTAACTTACCTACTTATGATGGCAGAGTGACTGTGTCAGAACGTTCAGATTTACAGTGCCTGGAGTTTAGTTTTATAATTGTTCTTAACAACTAGCTTGTTTTTTTTTATTTTTTACACATCCACATAAATCATCACTTTCGTCCTCAGAGGAAACGTTACCAGTAGGATAGCTTTTAGTACTTTTATTTTACCAGTAATGCAACTGAGACTTAGGGAGTTTGTGTCAACACACAGACTATGCTGATCTCAACTCCCGCAAGTCTGCTCCGCTCCCGTGGTTCTCCCAGCCCCCGACCTCCAGCCCGTTGTGGGCAAGCCTCGCTCCTCGGTCAGGTCCAGGAGCTCTTGTTTTGTATCAGCAGAGACCACATCCCCCGCTCCCCTGACACCTGGAGTCCCTGAAAGAGGAGACCCTGGCCCTCGCCCACTTTAAGGCACATCCACACAGTAGGCTGAGAGGCTGCAGTGACAAAGCATTTAGGTTTCCGCCCAGCCTGTTACTTAATTCACCGTGTTGCCTGGGAAACTCTGTCCACTCTGACAGACAGTAAAAGCTTCCGAAAACTTTCATCGGGGTCTTTTTGAGCAGACCTGCCTCTGCCCCGGGCGTCATTATCAGACTCCAGGCATCACTCTGTTCCTCCGCAACATGGTGCTTTAAAACATTTCCCTCTGGGCTGCATTTCTTGGCATACGACATTGTTCCTCCTCCATTCCGGTTGTTTATACATCAGGCCCAAACCAAATAAACACATAGAATGAAAAAGAAAACAGGGCAATAAAAAAGGGTTGCAGAAATACCATCAAGAATGTCTTTTGCACAGCACGGAACCTTTCTGGGGCCATTTGGGACCTCCCGGGTGACTTGGGTCACGAAGGTCACTCTTTTAAGAGTTCTCTGTCTTCTCCATTGTCCAAGTCCAGATTGGGATCTGAAGGTTGCCTCCAGCATGCTTTCTCTCTGCCCCTTCTCGTTTGCTCTTCTTCCCGTGTCTGGTTTGGGAACACAGGTGAAGATCCTGGTCAGAATTACACCTGAAAGAAGTGACAGGAGCCCTGTAACAGTGTGATGTTCCTCCTACATCTGTCATCCGATCTGTTATGAAAATTATGGTTAATTTTCGGCGACATGCAATACACTTGAAGTTTCTAGATAAGTTATCTGGGGATAAGTGAGGTGTGATCATACGTAACAAGTAAAGTACAAAAGTTTTCCAGAACACATTTAACGACATGCTTTCAAACCCTTTCTTAAAATTGCATTATATTGGGCTTCCCTGGTGGCGCAGTGGTTGAGAATCCGCCTGCCAATGCAGGGCACACGGGTTCGAGCCCTGGTCTGGGAAGATCCCACATGCCGCGGAGCGGCTGGGCCCGTGAGCCACAATTGCTGAGCCTGCGCGTCTGGAGCCTGTGCTCCGCAACAGGAGAGGCCGCGATAGCGAGAGGCCCGCGCACCGTGATGAAGAGTGGCCCCCGCTTGCCACAACTGGAGAAAGCCCTCGCACAGAAACGAAGACCCAACACAGCCATAAATAAAATAAATTTAAAAAAATAAAATTAAATTAAAAAAAAAAATTGCATTATATTTATCTATTAAAATATTTACATTTTATTATATTTATCCATCTAACTTGTTTCAATGGTATACAACAGTGAAACTTTCCTATGATTGAAAAAAGAGTGAGTTTTTAAAAATTTCGGTCTCTTGGCATATTTTCTCACTGTCTCTGAGTTGCCAAAAATAGAAGCTTAGTAAATACTCATCCCCTCCAGAAATATTTCATGTCAAAATAGAGCACACGTAAAATGAAAACAATTCTTTAGAATGAGAGAAGCATTGCAGCAATAAAAACAACTGAAGGGTTTTGACTATTAAAAATGTCACATTGAGTCATTAAACATCTTTTGCTCCTTCGAGGTTCTGGAAGTTGGGAACTTAATTTTCTGACGGTCTCTTATTCAGCTTGTTTTGCGGTTTAAAGTAAGCTTCGCAGAGACAGCCCCTGGAGTCCCCTGGTTGGGATACAAACTTGGCAAATGTGTGGAGGTTTCTGATGTCAGCCATCGGGACAGGACGAGCGACAAGGAGGCGGTGATCAGTGGGTCTCAAGTCAGGAGGCCGTTCCCCCGCGGATCGAGTCGGCCTTCCCGCAGGAACAGCAGGACAGCGCGAAGGGATGCGCTTCAGTCTCAGACAATATCCCCGGGCTCCTCCAGGCCTCTCACAGATGTCACCGTTTATCACAAGGGAGGCCGGGCGAGGGCTCTCAGCGTCCACTCGGAAAGACCCGGAGCATCCTGGTGGGTGAAGGGTCCGGACCAGCATCCTTGACCACAGAGTAAAACGCACCGCTATAGGTCCACACCACGAGACTGCAGTCTCCTTGGAGAGAGACACTGCGGAGGCGGCCGACTTCGCGGTAGCTCAGAAGTCGTGTTCACATAAGAATTCAAAGACCATATATGTACTCATGCTTACGAAGTATTGAGCAAACTGTTTATCTGTGTGAATTATATTAAGTTTTCTGTTATTGTTGTTGAGGAAAAGTTCACATACAAGAAATGCACTACAATTCAAAGACATTACGTGGATTTTTAAAGTAGTTTAATTATATTTAGCTTTTTTAGTTGAAAACAACCATTTTTGCTCTATGAATACTGTTTTATTCTCTGTGTCTTTTTTAAATTTTATTTTATATTGGAGTATAGTTGATTTGCAATGTTGTCTTAGTTTCAGGTGTATAGCAATGTGATTCAGTTACACATGTACATATATCCATTCTTTTTCAGATTCTTTTCCCATATAGGCCATTACAGAGTACTGAGTAGAGTTCCCTGTGCTATGCAGTAGGTCCTTGTTGATTATCTATTTTATGTGTAGTAGTGCGTATATGTTAATCCCAAACTCCTAATTTATTCCTTCCCCCGCCTTTCCCCTTTGGTAACCCTAAGTTTGGAAAACAACCTTTTTTTTTTTTTTTAAGCATCTTTATTGGAGTAGAATTGCTTTACAATGGTGTGTTAGTTTCTGCTTTATAACAAAGTGAATCAGTTATACATATACATATGTTCCCATATCTCTTCCCTCTTGCATCTCCCTCTCTCCCACCCTCCCTCTCCCACCCTCCCTCTCCCACCCCTCTAGGTGGTCACAAAGCACAGAGCTGATCTCCCTGTGCTATGCGGCTGCTTCCCACTAGCTAGCTATTTTACGTTTGGTAGTGTATATATGTCCATGCCACTCTCTCACTTTGTCACATCTTACCCTTCCCCCTCCCCATATCCTCAAGTCCATTCTCTAGTAGGAAAACAACCATTTTTGATTCATCCTCAATGCTGAAGGAAAAATGAGAAACAAAACCAAACTCAATAGTAAGTTGACAGTGTCTGCTTCAGTAACTGATTTAGCTTCTATTTCAAGAGTTATTAAGAGTTAAAGAGTACAAGATTAAATTTGTAACATGTGAATTTCAGAATTTAGCTGGAAAAGCTTGCAAAAGTGGGAAAACATGCTGTTTCTATGTAATCCTTTTGCCATACAGAAATACACAGACACTCTTATGCTGATTAGTATAACTTCATCATCATAATCATATTTACAAGTCGCTTCCCTGAATTTTTGACCTGCTTCCAATTCTCTGTGCCTTAGTTCCCATTTGCTCTTTGCCTTACCTCCCTGCTAAATTGTGTTTCATAAAATATGCTTGCGTCCTATTTAGACCACTAGTAAAATTTCTTGTCATACATAGTTGCATTGAATCCACTTAAACAGTGTAAAACATTGATGTTAGCAATGACCAGGCATCTTCCTCTTGCCAAAAAAGCCAAACAGCCTGAGGGTTTAGATTTCTTAAGCCACAATAATGGAAGTGTATTATTATTATTTTTATTTTGCATAAAAATAAAAATTTTTATCTTTTCATTCTTTGACTCATAAGAAGGATATATATTAACTATCATTTAGAGTACTATACATGAGTTAGATATAAGTGGGCTTCAAAGAGTGAAAATTACATTTCTCCCTTATTTTTCCTTAGTAGTAGGTAAACAATTGTCATATATCAAATAGTGGTTCAAAAATATCCAAAATCATTAGCTGTTCTATCATCGAATTTATTAGCCTAAACTAATAACAGACAGCAAATTGGCTTTGCTTCTTAGCATAGGTTCTTGGAAGCTTGAACTCAAATTTTAAAAGATCAGTAAATTCAACAGGAGTATAGTTTCAGAGTACTTGACATACTACATCTGAAATGAATATGTATTCCTTTTACCTATCTCTCTGTTTGCCTTAGACTTGTGTCAATTATATGGTTTCTCTCTGTAATCTCAATAATCATGAGATTTCAAGTTGGACTGTATGGTTCTATTTTTACAAGTATTGTTTAGAAGCCAATGTCTAAACCCTGTGATTTATGAAATATTTGTGAACAAAACTCTCAGTGTCTTTGGAATGATCCAGATGAAAGAGGGGCTTGTACTGAGCGATTTGCCAGTTTGAGACCTGCCTTTCACAATTGCTCTGCAGTTGACCCTTCAGTCTTATTTCGAGTCACCAGATGAAAATAAGGTTTCCCTTCAAGTGGTGGTTACTAAGGGCAACCGGTACTGACGCCAAAAGATGAATAGTCTACCTTCTTAGTATAAAGCCTACTTTGTGAGCTAAATAAAGACCTAAATTGCAGGGAAAGCACTCGCATAAATGTGAAATATCGGGAAAGGAATATAAAGAGGAATTTGAGAGAGGTGAAAATCAGAAAGCAAATTCCTATCAGCACTTTCTTGGGCACCACCTGGCATTTTGGACAGATGTCCTAACCTCCTGCGGGCTCTGCATTTCCTCCCTTATAGCTAGAAAATCAGCATCGTTTGCTGGGGCAAGACTTCCATTTGTAAGACAAACATATGTCATTGGTTCTTAGTGGATTTTGAAAAAATGCAAAAGAGCTTCTGATGGAATTGCATAGGGCGGTATTTGTCAAGTTTTTTTTTAAACATCTTTATTGGAGTATAATTGCTTTACAATGGTGTGTTAGTTTCTGCTTTATAACAAAGCAAATCAGCTATACATATACGTATGTCCCCACATCTCCTCAATCTTGCGTCTCTCTCCCACCCTCCCTATCCCACCCCTCTAGGTGGTCACAAAGCACCGAGCTGATCTCCCTGTGCTATGCGGCTGCTTCCCACTAGCTATCTATTTTACATTTGGTAGTGTATATATGTCCACGCTACTCTCTCACTTTGTCCCAGCTTACCCTTCCCTTCCCCATGTCCCCAAGTCTATTCTCTATGTCTGTGTCATTATTCCTGTCCTGCCCCTAGGTTTGTCAGAACCATTTTTTTTTTTAGATTCCATATATATGTGTTAGCATACGGTATTTGTTTTTCTCTTTCTGACTTACTTCACTCTGTATGACCGACTCTAGGTCCATCCACCTCACTAAAAATAACTCAATTTTGTTTCTTTTTATGGCTGAGTAATATTCCATTGTACATATGTGCCACATCTTCTTCATCCATTCATCTGTCAATGGACACGTAGGTTGCTTCCATGACCTGGATACTGTAAATAGTGCTGCAATGAACACTGTGGTACATGACTCTTTTTGAATTATGGTTTTCTCAGAGTATATGCCCAGTAGGGGGATTGCTGGGTCATATGGTAGTTCTATTTTTAGTTTTTTAAGGAACCTCCATACTGTTCTCCATAGTGGCTGTATCAATTTACATTCCCACCTACAGTGCAAGAGTGTTCCCTTTTCTCCACACCCTCTCCAGCATTTATTGTTTGTAGATTTTTTTGATGGTGGCCATTCTGATCAAGTTTTTAATCTTGTATCTTCGAGCACAAATAGCTTGCGCCATTACAGTTGCTTTAAGTTATTTGGAGAATTGTTTCTGGAACATATTGGTTTAATGAGAGAGACTTCACAGGATGTGTCTATAGCAGCATTCATAATTTCTTTGACCAGATTGTGCTGTTTTAATATAGCCATTGCTATGATTGCAGAGAATCTTAAAGATGCTTCTTCATTGTATGCAAGGAATTGCTGGTCTTGAAGGGTGTGCTCGTTACTCTCTTATCAGCATCTGCTCTGTGCTAGGGGTCACAGATGGATTGGGAAAATGGACATAGAATCAAGAAACGACAGATTTAGTATACTATGAGCTATAATGAAGGCATGAACTAGATGCTATCGGAATGCAGCAGGTGCAGAAGGACCGTTCACTGATTAAGTCAGATTTACCTTGTGGACGTGTGAGAAGCATCTGCTGGCCGCAGATCACTTCCTTGATTATCAAGGCTCATCCAACTGGTCTGTTTGTTCCTCTGCCTGTCTCTTTCCTTCCTCTCCACTTCTGGAACTGATTTGTTGGTTAGAGACGATAACTAGGGAAGATTCTTCCTCCCAGAGTGGAGAGTCTAGAATTTGGGTTCCTCGACCGAAGATTCTGCAGATACATTCTATGTGCGCGTGATGTTGTTGACATTTTCTAAGATGACAGATGAAGAGGGGAGAGAGCTCTGTAGGCACAGCCAGGAACAGTCTCTGTTTCCTAAGACAGTCTGAACTTCAGATGAGTCTTTTTACCTGGGTAAGAACCTGCTTATCAGGCTTTATGCCCTGACGCTGTTGATCCTGTAAATATGGTCAACGTAGCAAAGACACAGAGGAGTGGAGGAGCGCTGCTGGGTCCCTGCAGCGGTATGGGGCAAGCTTTAGGGTGAGGATCAGAAAGGATGGAGACTAGGAAGGAATATAAGGACACACTGTAGAGGCTTTGTCTGTGGGACTAGGATACTTGGACTTCGTCCACCAGGCAGAGGAGTCATCATATGTTTCAAGAGAAGAGGTGTGATCATTTTTTTTTTAAAGAGAATAATTCCAGTAGCAAGATGGGGAATGTATCGAGTTTGGGTTTTCAGGAGACAGACTGACTTGGAGGAATAAATGTACGTATTGCTAACTGACAGGTAATAAAGCCGTGGATGGGAGGACAGAGGAAAAGCTGGTAGAATAGGAAGACGAATGGGAAGGAAGGAAGGGAGGACTCTTTAGAAGTGTCTGTGATTGCAGGTAAAGGAGGGAGAACTAGGAGGAACCTTGTGAAGGAGCGATGGGGAAACTGAGAACCAGAAGGCTGTCTGGGAGCCGAGCGAGCAGACCGTTGAAGACAGAGGAACCTCGCAGGGTGCCAGATGCCGCCGAGGGCCGAGCAGGATGAAACTGCAAAAGTGCCAGTGGATTTGGCAACTGGAGGTCATTTGAACCTTAGGGACGTTGGGTTCACTTCATAAGGTCTCGTTTGTTAGAAAAAAAAAAACCTTGTTAGTAATGGAGAAACGGATTTTCTGGGGGGCAAGAGAGGGAACCTAACGGAGTAAAAGTTTTTCTCTGGAGGAAAAAAAGGAAGGATTCCAGGAAAATGAAACTAAACCGATGCCCGTCGAGGAAGCCCTCGTCATAGAATCATCACAGGACGGAGGAACAAGGGTGTTTGCACGCCCTGGGCCAGGACCCCACCTAACGAATTTCAGAGAGCTGAATATTTTCATTCCTCATATGGAATCCAAATTCTGAGCTACTAAGCAGGGGTTTTAAAACTAGGACCCCAGGGGGTTCCCTGGTGGCGCAGTGGTTGAGACTCTGCCTGCCAATGCAGGGGACACGGGTTCGAGCCCTGGTCTGGGAAGATCCCACATGCCGCGGAGCAGCTGGGCCCGTGAGCCACAACTACTGAGCCTGCGCGTCTGGAGCCTGTGCTCCGCAACAAGAGAGGCCACGACAGCGAGAGGCCCGCGCACCGCGATGAAGAGTGGCCCCCACTCACCGCAACTAGAGAAAGCCCTCGCACAGAAACGAAGACCCAACACAGCCAAAAAAATAAATTAATTAATTGTAAAAAATAAAATAAAATTAAAAAGAGTACATTAAAACTAGGACCCCACAGATTTGAATTGGAGAGAGACATTTATATTCACTGTTTCCAAGACTTTTCTTTCTCAAAACCATAGTTATTTCATGATTGGTCCTTAATATTGTGGGTGTCAGCTGGTGAGACCCAGGCCTCTGGTACTTCTGGCAGCCTGTCAGGGGCATTGTGGATGTCTCCACCTGCGATCTGGATATTGGCATCGCGGTTAGCAAAACCCATGGCCTTCAGATGCTCCAATTCTTGCTGGTGGTGGCCTTCAGTGAGGGGGGATGAGCATAGGGGGATTAGTCCAGTGCTTCTCTGCAGTGCCAGGGGGCAAAGCTTTATACTGTCTCTCTGCTGGGTACTGTACACTCTATGCTATTAGTGCATCACAATCAAAGAAGTCCTTTACAGTAGTGTTATTTAGGGTTCTCTGCTCTAAGAAAATCTGGCATATTAAAACATGGGCTCGGACTTCCCTGGTGGCACAGTGGTTAAGAATCCGCCTGCCAATGCAGGGGACATGGGTTCGAGCCCTGGTCCGGGAAGATCCCACATGCCGTGGAGTAAATAAGCTCGTGCGCCACAACTACTGAGCCTGCGCTCTACAGCCCGCGAGCTGCTACTACTGAGCCCACGTGCCACAACTACTGAAGCCGTGTGCCTAGAGCCTGTGCTCCACAACAAGAGAAGCCACCGCAGTGAGAAGCCTGCGCACCACAACGAAGAGTAGCTCCTGCTCGCCGCAGCTAGAGAAAGCCTGCGCGCAGCAACGAAGACCCAGTGCAGCGAAAAATAAATAAATGAATGAATTAATTAATTGAAAACAAAAAACAAAAAAACGCCATGGGCTTAAAAGAGAAGGATACCAGGATTTACAGTTATAAACATCTTTGCATAGGGACACTCATGGTATCTTAAGTATGATTCAATGTACCAACCTTCTTTTCAATGCTTCAGTAATACATCTATTGCACAAGGAAGAAAGGTGCATCCATAGTTTGGAAGGTAGTAGTTTTAGCACTAATCAGTGATTGACACTTCAGTCCACACATTAGTAACTGTGGTGATAAACTCCGTTGAGGAGGAGGATAAGCAAGTTCCTACAGACCCTTCCAGGCCTCAGAGTTGTGTCAATCATGGTTTCATTCTTCATTTTCACGTCTTGTCATATTCATCACTGGGAAGCTGGTAGGATAGTCTCTTCCTTTTTCATGCTGTGAAATGAAAATGTTAGAAATCTGGTGATCAAGCAGGGTTTAGTTTCGTGGTTTCAGGCCACTCAAGGACCACTGAGTGACCTTTTCCTTGTGAAACAGTATTTCAGAGTATTGATTCAGCAGCTCTATTAGGATGGTTGTTTTTACCGGCCGCTCAGACTATTCCCTTATTCCCTGGCTCTTGCCAATGATGCGTTCCTGGGTACCATTTGAAATGAAGAGGTAACCAGTGGGATGCAGGGGGGGGTGGGGAGGAAGGGCCATGTAGAGTAGTTAGCGGATCCAGTATAATTCATGATGGGTCACAGCTGTGTTTATTTCAGCGGCTTCTGCTGCTGAAATTTGGAATACAGATTCAAGGCTTATTCCTGGAAGAACATTTTTCTCTAAACTATAGGCAAAGAAAGCAGGTGAGGGCAGCAAAGCAAACTGTAATCCAAGATGAATTTCAGAATTGGAAAATTGAGAGGAAATTAGGAAGTGAGAAAGGTTTGCTCTAGTCTTCCTTGTGATATGAAATATTATCTATCAGATGACTGTGTCAGATTGAAACTAACAATGTCTGAAAATGAGATCAGTGGTGAAATGCTAACAAACTGCCATTTAGAGTTTCGCAAATTGCTCCACTGGCCAAAAAGGCATCGAAACGATTCCTTTATTCATGACAGCTGAGGAAGACATTTCTTAGCTCTTCTCTTGCCCTCTCAAATGAATGATTTAGCTCAAATTTTTTCTTACTATGAGTTAAATTATCCTCCTTGGCTGCCTGTATCATCAAGGTCATTAGAAGACTGCCAAACCCCCGACTTCATTGTGAGCTGTATAAATATTACACTTGAAGAACAAATGATGATTCTGTTAATCTTGAGAATTTACAATTTGATGAGTTGAAGTTTTATTTAATATAAGAACCCTTTAACCACATAAATTTCATTCTTAGCCACTTAGTTTGGTTTATGTTGAGATGAAATGACTAATTTGAACTTTGGTTAATTTGAAGACTTAATGTAGAGTAGACTTAAGTACTCTCATACTGGAGTGCTCCTTGTTCCTTACACTGTTAGATTAAACTTCTGTGAGCAAAACAGTTAACATTTTTGAATCTGTGTTCCAGGCATTGTACTTTCTGTGCATCACACCTGACTTTTCATGCATCATTAATTATTCCTTTTTCTGCTTTTTCATCTGTAAAGTGGAGGTAATAACTAGACCCATCTCAAAGGCTTGTTTGAGAATTAAGTAAGCTCATTTACATAAAGCACTTAGAACAGTAGAGTAAGCACTTGATCAATGTAAGATATTAAATAAAATCAGCTGTTTTGATAACCAAAACAGCCATAGGAGATAAGCAGTATTATTACTGACATTTTTAAGTGTGCTGGTCGTTCACACAGCAAGGAGCTGGCAAAGCTGAGAAGCAAACCCAGTCCCTTATCTGCGTTCAAAGAGCTAAACAGCTACCGAATTCTTTTTTTACTGTAACATACTCCAAATTCTTCACACAAACCCTGCCTTGAATAACCTTATCACCTTCTTCCGCAGTCCTAGCTCTGCTCAGACCCATTCAGCCCTCTCCCATTCAAGTCTTTGTTTGTTTTCTTATTTTTTTAAAATATTTATCTGATTTAGATGGAGTTTCTACTTTTAGAAGACAATATCTAATTCTGTGGTTCTCAACCACAGCTGTGTCATAGGTAATTTCACTCATTATAGTAAAATAGTACAATAAAGAACTAAAGTTTACAAAACCCCAACTTTAGACCCTCTGATACAAACTGTGCTTGGTATAACCTCAAAAGATGCTACTCTAGGCCCACCCTTTTTTTTTTTTTTTTACTTCTGGAAAGCAAATGCCAAATATTTTGATATCAGTTTTGCAAATAAAATACTATCCAGGAATTAATTTAACATGTGGTAGTTTTATAAATAGACAGTATTATAAATTCTATAGCTAAGAATTATTTTGTGTTTCATGCATATAGAAGGAGAAAAAGAATATTATGGACTGGGGTTTTTGATATAGTCAACAAACTCTGGGTTACATCACTGTACATGAGTACTAAGAGAATGTTCAACTATGTTAAATTAGTCCTAGAATAATTTAGAGCGTTAAAATTATAGACTCATTCAAAGCAAATACAGTATTGTTTTCTTGGCTGCTTTTCTTAATTTGTAGAACACTCTTCCAGAGAAAAGCCAATAAGCACAAACTAATGCCTTTTCAATGAAGATACATTATGAGAGTGAGAGTGGAGTTGAGCAAAGGTAACATACTAGGATCTACGTAGCAGTGTGAAGCGCCACGTGGTCAAAAGGTAGAAGCCAAATGCAATCACCAGTTCACGTGGCTCAAGGAAAATAAAGGTGGGCATTCCTGAAGTATTGGCCAAGCTCACAGAAATACAGATTTCTTTTTTCTTTTTAAAGGAGTACATAACAGGGTTTAGGAAACAGGTAGTTTCTGCAGGTGATAAAAAAAAGTATTAAGTTCCTGGAATGTTGCAATAAATAGCCATGGTTCACGTAGAGAAAGATGCGTTTTCGAATTTCAGGGAACAGAAGCTCCCTTTGTTTTATCCCACCCTCCATGGAAATACTTTAAGACTCAGTCCCAGGACGGGGTGCAGTTTCGGGTAAGTTTGGCTGTCGTGGTCCCATGTCCTCAGCAAGTTACGCCTTCACGCAGAGCACTGACCCCCGTTGTCAAGACTTCATTGCCATTGAAAACAAAAATGGGGACTTTCCAGTAAGATTTCACTTGGTAAAGCTGTACTTTTGACAGATCCAAGTGAAAAGCGATCATTCTTATTTATTATTGTTCCAAGTGTTCAGCCTTTTCATCTCCTTGGAATCAGTCTTGATTCCTTTCAGTGTACTGACGAGTCTCTCTGCTCCTGTGGTCTCTGTCACCCCCGACCTGCCGCAGGTCAGCCCTCTCCTGCCCGGCTCCCAGCTGGATGGCTCCTCCTCCAGCCTGTCTTCCCAAAAGCTGCAGGTGGTCTGTCCACTTAGGGTGCAGATCCGTCCCTGTCATCCCCTGCCGGCGCCCTGCAGTGGCCCTGACCCTAACCCCCAGGACCAGCAGACAGCTCTAATGAGCTTGACCCTTTACCGTCCTCCACATTGTCTTGTCATTATTAGTAAGTCGGCCTCCCCCATAGGTTAACTTTGGGGGGATAAGAACAGTGTCACAAAAACCAGGAAAACCAGAAGTGGTGAAAACGTGGAGTTAAACCATTTCTTAAAAAATATTGTATTTGGCCAGCACCAGCGTACACAGCCTTATATTCTTGCAAAGAAGCATTTGCAAAGAAGCCGACTCAGTCTACAAACTAGCAAGTTCAGGTGGTCAGTGTCTTTAAGTATTTCTTCATTGGTTCTGATCTTTTTTTTCAGCATTTTTCCCATTTAACCAGTTCTGTTTGTAATGTATGCCTTAATTTTCAGCTAGATTGCAAGAATGTACACGGCCCTGCGAAGGAAGTAATTACCCAGAATGAGAATATCTGATACGTTTGCTCTTCTTGTGAAACTTGTAAAACTACTCATTCTGAGAGATTTTCTCTTAAAGTAAGGTTTTAAAATAGGGCAAATCCAATAAATGGTTTAATTGTGGCTGTTTTTAAATACAAATATTTAGTACCACATTTTTGTGTGCCTTACAAAATATGGCCAACCCATACTATTCTGCGAAAATAAAAGTGAATCCTATCTTACTTCTCTCTGAATACTGATAACTGCACATAGCATGTTAATTGTGTTTTTAAAATCGTCAGTAGTTTCTATTCTAGGGTTGAGCTTCGCATTTTTAGATATGTTTTTGGTATATCGTAATTAGTTTGGGGGGAAGATTATTTCCTATTTTCTTTTTTTAACATATCCATCATAAATCTTTCAAAAATATTTCTTCCTATATTTATGGAATGATTAAAATCATGTTAAGTATATAAAAGATATTGTTTTCTAACACCCATAAGGTCCAAACTGAAGTATTTGCAAAGCTATTATTTAAGTCTTTATTATTTTCTTTTTCTTTTTTGATTGAAGTATAGTTGACATACAATATTATTTTAGTTTCAGGTGTACAACGTAGTGATTCGTTATTAAGTCTTTAAATGATACATTAACAGCATGCATGTTCTCCTGTGTCTTTATAAATAGCTCTGTTTCTCATTTCTCAGAGATTATCCGTTGAGAAGCCTGGAGAGGTGTCTGTAAGAGATGCTCAATCAATTATTTTAGGCAAGGGCTTCCCTGGTGGCGCAGTGTTTGAGAGTCTGCCTGCCAATGCAGGGGACACGGGTTCGAGCCCTGGTCTGGGAAGATCCCACATGCTGCAGCCTGTGAGCCACAATTACTGAGCCTGCGCGTCTGGAGCCTATGCTCTGCAACAGGAGAGGCCGCGATAGTGAGAGGCCCGTGCACCGCGATGAGGAATGGCTCCTGCTTGCCGCAACTGGAGAAAGCCCTCGCACAGAAACGAAGACACAACACAGCCAAAAATAAATAAATAAATAAATAAAATTAAAAAAAAAAAAACAACTCTCATTTAAAAAAAAAAAAAAAAAAAAAAAAAAAAAAAAAAAAAAAAAAAAATTATTTTAGGCAATTGCAATAATGACTTTCTTTACTTAGTATGATATATTTAACATTTTTCCAAAAAATAAAGTCACATATGGAATGATATATGCCAATAGCAACTTTAGAGTTTAAGTGGCTCCTTCCTAAGAAAAAGGAAACATAAGTTTAAATTTTTCATACATCTTATTCTAGCTTTTTAAAAAAGGTAATCTTGGTTTTTCTGAAAAATAATTGTTGCAAGTGTTGAAAAGTTATTTACATTCATATAAAAAATTTTCTTCTTTGCTTAGAATTATAATTTCAGTAACTAGCAATCTTTTTAAACATGGAAGGCTGTTATTTGATCTTTGTGTCTCCGATTTCCGGCTCTGGTCCATTACAAAGCTTTCAATTTGGTGATACTGTGTAAGACATGCTCTTTCTTTCCCTTTTTCTTCCTCTACTCCATTAGGTTTATTGCATTTAAAACATGATTATGTGCTATTGCATTGAATATAAAAGTTCTTTACAGAGAAGATGTGACAGTTGTTGATTTTATTATGACCCCTCGGTTGGTTCAGAAACAGAGAGGCCTCCATTGCCTACACAACGGCTGAGGGCTTTCAAGTTATTTCTGACTTCACTCTTGGTGTCGTAGCTCCAAATGAACTGAATTAGTCAGCGTTTCTCCAGTGATTTCTGTCCTTTTCTGTTTCCCTGCCTTTGCTCAACCTACTTCTTTTACCTGATGTGCTTTCTTCTGTTTTGAGTTCATTTAAATCCCATCCACATCAGTTCCCTTGACCACACAGGTGGTGACTTTCTTATTACTTGCACCCTGGCGTGTCCTAAAGAACAAATTATCCACCTTGATTTCGATGGTGAAGTTGGAAGGATGTCTCCTGGGTCATTAGAACTCACTGCATGTCTATCAATCATCAGTAAAGTTAAACAGTAGAAGCTCAAGCTAGCCTGTGTCTTCATATTGAATCCATTTACTTCTTTTATCAGTGTTTAATAAGTATGAATAGGACAGACATACTTGGTCGAGAGATAGATGGTAGAATTGCCTCGATACAGTAAGAGAGATGCCAGTTGCTTCTCTGTGGGGACTTCGTGTTTTCCTAAAAGTAACAGAGTTTGAGTAGGTGCAGTTTGAAATGTAGAAGTGCTTTTAATTGTGCAACTATTCTTTAAAATATGCCCACAGGTTTTACTGTCAAAGTATTTTTTCGATAAAGCACAGCCAATAAGAGAATTGAAAATTTGTAAAACTCGATTTCTCCTCCTGCAAGATTTTGTGGTCCCTTTAAAAAGTAAGGGGGTATTTTCAAAGCAATTATCATTTCTAATTTTTAACGTGAAAACAGCTGTCAGATTTTATGCCTTAATTACTTCAATTTGAGAGCTAATTTGTTGTATTGTTACCATGTTGACAGGCTCAAATTCCCTGAAATAAATGATCAAAATAAGAAGTCTAGTATAAGATAATTTTTTTTTCTTTTTGATACTGCTGTTCTACTAAAAAAAATGAGGATTTTTGTGGGAAAAGTTAAACAAAACAAAAAAAAATAGCAAACTGACTGTGAAAATGGGGTGTTACATTTGCATAAATTATTTTGCGGTATTTGACAAATGTTAACTGCACAAAAGGCTTGGTTAATTAGCCTTGGAATTTTGATAAAATGAGGCAGCAGAAATCAGAAATATTAAACATTATAAAATTAAATTTGGTAAAATGCCACTCAAAGTGTAGTTGTATTTTCTTTTTAGAATGAGTTATTGAGTGGTTCAAAAAAGAAGCATCTTATTGGCCACTGTAAATCTGGTGATTATTCTCTTTCCTTTTATTAAAGCAGAAGCATTAAGATATTCTGAGTACAAACTGTGAAATGGAAAGAATGTTTCTGTATAAGTTGAGAAATTCTGAAAAATTTAATATTTAAAAAGTCTTGTTATAATTGAGATTTAAAAGATATTTCTAAGGTAAGAATTAAAAAAAGGCAAATTCATTCATCCATTAGGCATTTCCTGGGTCTTTCTCTTTGCCAGACACAGTGGTAGACACTCGGGATAAAGAGATGAATTATAACTATCATTCCTCAGAGACTTTCAAAAGAGGGAGGGTAACAGACTTGTAACCAAACAAATACAACAGAAATAATAACTGTTATGTAGATGATTGTATGAGATATAATAGAATCACAAGGGTAGTGACCATTTTTGCCCATGGCCTTGTGGGGCAGTTCCAAAATATTGATTTTATATGCTATAATATATTCACATATATGCATATATCTATAATTGCAAAAATCTGAGCATCTATGTGAATGTTTGTGTGTGCATGGGTGTGTATATATACACATATTCATGTTTTTAATCAGTTTATGAGTATCGGATCATAACCACCTATTTAATATTCTTCCCCTGCCCAAGTCACTTCTTGCGATTAGATTAAGCAAATAAGAAAGCACATCAACTCCATAAGGCAACAGATTCTTTATTTTAGCTGATTCCTAATGTGACACTCTAAATTGGTGTCATGATGGCCTTGAAAGCACCAAGGTGCCTTCCTAAAATATCTAAATTGAAACCAAGGCACAATTTAACCAAAAAAGGAGAATGTGACTACTGCAAATGTTCAGAAAAAGAAAAGCACAAAATAGTTTTTCTATAGTAATCCACACCGTTAGTGATGATAAAGTGTCATCTTTATCTGTTCCTTTCGTGTCAAAAGAATAGGAATTAGAACCACATGCACTAATTTTCACTCATATTCAAAAACATGAAGACTCCCACGTTTACATAATCATTCTACCTGTATTATACTTAAGATATTTTGGGGGAAATTTGTTATCTTAGTTGTTTCTTGGTTTCCACATTAGGGACAGAGATGTCTAAGTATCACAGTCACACAGACCATGAGTGTGTGTGTATGTAGGTACACCCACTTAAACATGTGTACCAACTAGGGTTTCCAGCTAGGAATGGCAACTAGCTACTTCATACGTGGTTTTTAGATTTGGGTGTATATTCACAAAGCCACCTGAGTTTTTAAAAGTATTGACCATTTCTGTTACAAAACGTGAACTGTGGAATCTCACAGATGTTGCCTATCTCGCTAGGGAACCGGTGTTGAAACATTTTTAAATATCAAGGCAGAAAGCCCTAATTAACTTAGAAGTGTCCTGTATGTGATCATTCTTCCCTCTCCAGCAGGCATTATCCAGCCTTTGATTATGTGTGTGTATGTGTGTGTACACGTGTATGTGTATTTCAGATGTTTTAAGAAATGACATTATTATATTGTATATCTGGATTCAGTAGGAAATGAAATAAAGTTTGTATTTGTCAATTGAAATGAATAATACTGAAAAAACAGCCAAAATGGTGCTTGAGATAAATTACAGCTAAGATAGAGTGCTTGAGAATGTTCAATTTATTCCATGATCCTGAAATCTCCTGGAATTTAAATTATTCATTAACCTGATAATAGTTAATTTAAGACAGAATAGAAACTAGATACAAATTGTCATTTTTGTATGAACATGCTTAATCGTTCAGCAGCCGTAGAACTTCTTAATAAAATCTGAATCAAAAACATTTTTTCTAAGAGCTGTCCAGAGCAAGTGGACAAGGGTTCAGGGTCCACAGCGACATGCTGGCATTTACTTAATCAGCCAGGACAGTCAGAGTCTGATTCTTACCTGACCTTTTCCTAAACTCAGCTCCCAAACTGTAGTTCTTCCTAGTTTAAGATTCAGACCTTCCCCTCCACCTCGTTGGTCTGTCCTAAAGCTGCAGTCCCATATTGCTCAGCCAGGACTTTAGACCAGGTTTGAGGAAATCACATCACTTCCTCAAATTCCAGCCACACTTTTTAAGAAACCCACCTCCTTTGCCACCAGACCTTCTATTTTTCCTCCATTGACATCCTATCGTATTTCTAAAGGAACTGCCTTCTGTCAGCTCCTAGGGAATTCTCTCCACCCTTTACTTCACTGGTTTCTCTCACACTCACCTCACCCAGTTCTGCGTTAGGCCCTTGCAAATACGTGTTTTCCATGACACCCGTGAAATGTGCTTTCCCCTTAATTCTGTCTTCCACATCCCATCCAGTCTTCAGAGCCCATGCCCAGGCATGCCTTCCAGAATCTGCCCCCACCACTCTCCACTACCCTGCGTAGTCTCTAAATCACTGAAATATTTATTGCCAGTACAGGCCATCTAGACCTCAGTGATAAGTGTTTTCTAGTTTACTCCAGTGATTTTGTCTCTTTAACGTGGACTCAGCTTTTTAAGAGAAGGAGCTGCGTCTTATTCTTCCCTTAATCCCTAGTGGAACACGAAAACCTTATCAGGCACTCAGTGAATGCTCATTTATTGAGTAGATTACCAAGATCATTATGAAACTTTAAGTCAGTGGTTTTCAACCAGGAACAGCAGGAGACGTTCAGCAATGTCTGAAGACATTTCTGGTTGTCACAGTTAGGAGAGAGGTCCTATGGCATCTAAGGAGCAGAAACCAGGGATGCTACTAAACATCGTACAGTGCACGGGACAGCCGCACAACAAGGAGTTATCCCCACCTCCCAGGGTCAGTGGTGCTGAAGTTAAGAAATCCTGCTTCACTACATGTTACCTCGGACTGTAAATAATCAAGGATTTTATGTATTTCCTCAAAAGAAAGAACCTCTAGGGATTCAGTCATGGGACACAATTATATGCCGTTCTCCTTTTTCTTCCCACTATTTATGGAAGATCAAATAAATACTACAGAGATATCCAGAGGTGACTTAGAAACTTAGTTCTTATGGCTACCATGCAATAAAAATCAAAGATAAACTGAGTCTACATTGTATTTATCAAAATATGGTGGGGACCACCTTTATCCTTTGATAGCAGCTTTCTTCTTCCTAAATTTATTCTTTGTGCTATTCAGTGGCTTTTACCCTTTATTTTTGTTTCACTGAAGTGTAATTGACATACAGTATTGTATTAGTTTCAGTGTATATCATAGTGATTTGATATTTTTATACGTTACAAATTGACCACCACAATACATTTAGTTACCATTTATTAACATACAGTTATTACAATATTATTGGCTATGTTGCCTACGTCGTGTAGTACATCCTCGTGACTTAGTTACCTTATAGCCGGAAGTTTGTACCTCTTAATCCCCTTCACCCACTTCACCTGTCCCCCCCAGCGCCCTCCGCCTGCAAGCAACCAGCAGTTTGTTCTCTGTACCTACGAGTCTGTTTCTTTTTTGTTTTGTTTGTTCATTTGTTTTGTTTTTTTAGATTCCACATATAAGTGAAATCATATAGTATTTGTCTTTCCCTGTCTGACTTATTTCACTTAGCCCTCAAGGCCCATACATGTTGTTGGAAATGGCATGATTTCATTATTTTTTATGGCTGAGCAATATTTCATTGTGTATATGTACCACACCTTCATTATACATTCATCTATCAATGGACACTTAGGTTGCTTCCATATCTTGGCTACTGTAAATAAAGAACATAGAAGCACATATATCTTTTCAAATTAGTGTGTTCATTTTCTTCATGTAAATATCCAGAGGGGAATTGCTGGATCACATGTTAGGCCACAAAACAAGTCTCGATAAATTTAAGAATATTGAAATTATATCTATTGTGTTTTCCAACCACAATGGTATGAAACTAGAAATCAATTACAAGAAAACTGGAAAAAACACGTGAAGACTAAACAACACACTACTAAACAACGAATGGGTCACTGTAGTAATAAAAGAGGAAATAAAAAAATACCTAGAGACAAATGAAAATAGAAACAAAAATCTCCAAAATCTATTGGATCCAGCCAAAGCAGTTGTCAGAAGGAAGTTCATAGCAATACAGGCCTACAAGAAACAAGTAAAATTTTAAATAAACAATCTAACTTTACATTTAAAGGAGCTAGAAAAAGAAAAACAAAGCCTAAAGTTAGCAGAAGGAAGGAAATAATAAAGATCAGAGTGGAAATCAATGGAATAGAGACTGAAAAAACAATAGAAAAGATCAATGAAACTAAGAGCTGGTTCTTTGAAAAGATAAACAAAAATTGACAAACCTTTAGCCAGACTCATCAAGAAAAAAAGAGAGAGGACCCAAATCAATAAAATCAGAAATAAAAGAGGAGAAATTATAAGCAATACCACAGAAATAGAAAGGATCATAAGAGACTAATATGAAAAATTATATGGCAACAAATTAGACAATCTAGAAGAAATGGATAAATTCCTACATATACATACGATCTTCCAAGACTGAATCATGAAGAAATAAAAAATCTGAATTGACTGATTACTAATAATGAAATTGAAACAATAATAAAAAAAAAAAGTCCCAACAAACAAATGTCCTTGTCCAGATGGCTTTCCAGGTGAAGTCTACCAAACACTAAAAGAAGAGTTGACACCTGTCCTTCTCAAATTATTCCAAAAAATTGAAGAGGAAGAAACACTTCCAAACTCATTTTATGAATCTACCCTGATACCAAAACCAGACAAAGACATTACAAAAAGGAAAATTACAGGTCAATATCCCTAAGGAACATAAATGTAAAAATCCTCAGCAAAATATTAGCAGATGGAATTCAACAATACATTAAAAGAATTATACATTGTGATCAAGTAGGGTTCATTCCAGGGATGCAAGGACACTTCACCCTTTCTTACTCATATTATCTCCTGCAATAAGGTTTTTTGTTGTTGTTGTTTTTGTCAACTTATTTTTTATTGAAGTATATTAACTTACAATATTATCAATATATTAGTTTCAGATGTGCAACATAGTGGCTTGATATTTTTATAAATTACAAAATGATCACCATAAGTCTAGTTATCTCCTATCACCATATAAAGTTATTACAGTATTATTGACTCTATTTACTATGCTGCACATCACATCCCTGTGACTTATTTATTTTATGATTGGAAGTTTGTACCTCTTAATCCCTTTCCTTTATTTTGCCCATCCTCCACCCCCCCAAAATACTGTTTTTTGATATTTAAATTTTGATTACAACTAAGTGTCAGTGCATTCGAGAGTTTGATTTTTTCCAATTGTGCATATCAGTACACATTTCATATGTATTAAGATATGAAATTAAAGGGAGTGAGGGCAGAAAAAAATTTAGGAAAAATTTTTGAAATGTAAAAGGGAGAATTCTTTAAGATGTTCTTAAAGGCATGAAATTTTTTGGAATCTTACCCTATTGTAAAGGGATTAAAAAGTTATATTTGAGCTTATTAAACAAATACTTTTTTCAAACTTTCCTCCAGACGGAGGGACAAATCAAAATGATGATAAATATAGTTCCTTTTTTGGTTCATGTACTTTTCAATGAGGAATCAGGTTCCTCCTACCAGGGTACTTTGGAGGAGAAAGAACACAGTTCTCTAAGAAATTGCAAATATTATGTATATAGCTTTTATTAAGTTACACCTACTTTTGACAAACTCTAAAGTAATATACTATCTAAATATTAATCAGTTTTTCTTCCTTTTAAGATTCTCTAAAAATAAAACAGGCATAAAGAACATATTCACTTCAAAAATAATTACTTGGTTTGTAGTAGGAGTCATTCTAAATGTGTATTGCCTTGTTTTTAAGACCTTTATTTCAATCCGTACAAAATATCCAAATAATTTGGTCCTGGAATCGCATTCATTGGTGAATGAAAAGACCATCCAAGTAAATAATAATCTTGGATTATGCTTGGTCCTTGGAAAGGAAATATTTCTAGAAATAAAAATACTGTTATTCTCTTTCTGCTGTAATTTTCGTAGCACTCTGATGGCAGTTTCATGGCCCCTCACAGAGATTTGGCCCAGAAAGCCATGTGTAAACTGAGGGTGCACCTCCGATGAATCAAAATGAATTGTGAACTAGCCAGAAATGCCACAACTTCTCTTCATGTTCTGCAAATTGTTTCAAGATGTTTTCCATAAACTTTTGCTACTTTTGCTTTTATTTTTTTATTCATTCATTTGGCAAGTATTTGCTAAGAACATACCATGTTCCAGCCACTAGTCTTGAGTGCCCAGTCACTGGTGAGCATAGCAGAATTCTTCCTGTTTGACAGAGATTACAGTCTGATGGGGTAAACAGAGAAGAATCAAAGAATTGTATTAGTAAACACACTCGTTTATTCACTCAAAAAATGTGTCTTGGGTGCCTCCAGTGTTCCAGACCTGTTCTAGACTTGGAGGATACAGTGCCAAAACCTAGTGAGCTTACATTCTGGCAGGCAAATAAGATAGTAAGCGAATGAAAAAACAGGTATTATCATGGCAGGGCACAGGAATTGGGAGTTGGGGTAATATGTTTAGAGACACAGGGGTCAGGGATGGCCCCTCCAGGGGCTGTTAGAACAGAGACCAGGATGAAGAGGGGGAAAGAGCCATGGGAGGAGGATTCCAGGCAGGAAGTGCCTGACATCCTAGAGGCCCAGTGGTGGGAGCGGAGGTAGGGGGGAGTGGAGGGGGTGAGGTGGGAGAGGCAGAAAGGGGCCGGATCTCACGCATGGCAAACAGGTTGAGTTATTACAAACTGAGGAAAGTGCTCTGTAACAAACGAAAGGCGTTACAAGTACAGATAAGTGGGAGCCTATCCTGACTTGGGGATTTAGGGGAGGCTTCTATTGGACACTGGATTGTGTCCCCAAATTCACATGTTGAAGCCATAACCCCCTGTTTGACTGTACTTAGAGATAAGGCCTTGAAAGAGGTAATTAAAGTTTAATGAGGTCAGAAGGATGGGGCCCTAATCCAGTAGGACTGGTGTCCTTAAAAGAAGAGGAAGAGAAACCAGGGGTCCTTGCACCCAGAGAACGGGCCATGTGACGATGCAGCAGGAAGGTGGCCAAGGAGAGGCCTCGGGAGAAGCCAAACCTGCCTTCACCTGGATTTGAACATCCAGCCTCCACAGCTGTGAGAAAGCATTTCTCTTGTTTAAGCTACCCAGTCTTTAGCGTTTTGCTATGGAAGCAAGAGCAGAGTCATACGGCTTCTCTGAGGATGTGAACTTTGGGCTGAAAGCTGAAGGATGAGTAGGAGTTAACCACTTGAATGAAGCATAAGGGGACAGTGTGTGCAGAGACTGTGAAACCGAGCAGGACCCCATGGGGCCCTCCAGGGTACAAAAGCCCTTCTGGGTCCCAGTTCCTTATTTGCAAGACAAAGGCTTCAGCCTCCTGGACCTTCTTGAGTAACAAAGAGCAAATTCAGGCAGTTACTAATCAGGGAAGTGAGGTGATATAGAAAGAAAGGAGGGGCAGTCAAGATATGATAGTGCAGCCTTGGGGCAGGGTCCTGGTTCCTCCTCAAGGGATACACCTAACAATATCTTTGAGTTCTTCTGCAGAACTCAGGCCCCCCCCCCCCCAGGTGGAGGATGGTAATTTCAGGCTGAGTGCAAGATTTCCAGAACACCGCCTTGTCACCTCGCCATCAACCAATCAGAAGAAAATCACACACCCTGCAGCCCTCACCCTCAATTTTGCCAAAACAAATTTCTCCCCACAAAACCATCGGTGAGTTCAGGATTTTTTGGGCATGAGCCACCCGGTCTCCTTGCTTGGCCCTGCAATAAACATTTCTTTGCTCCACACTCCCAGGTTTTGGTTCATTTGAACTCACTGTGCATAGGGCACATGGACTTGTATCCAGTAACCACTCTACCTTGGGAAGCATGTAGCATGTTTGGGAACCTGAAAGAAAGCTCCGTGGCTGAAGCTCTGAGAGCAAAGATGCAAGCAGTTGGTGGAGACATGAAAGAGGCTGAGGGGGTCACATCAGACAAGGCCTGGTAGGCTTTGGCGAGGATTCTGGCCTCTGTCTTGAAGGGGCTGACGTGATCAGGGAAACAGTGGGGTCAGAGAGACCCACTGCAGAGGCCCCTGAGAAATGATGTAGCTGGACTGGAATGGTGGCGGTGATAATGCAGAAAAGGGGACTGATATTTATGGACAGAGTTGACAGGGCAATGGTTGCTCCCACATTTCTGGGTTTTGCAGATGGAAGGAAGTTGATACAATTCTTGAGGTGGGGAACACTGGACTCATAATTTTATCCCCAAACCTGACCAGTTACCATCCTGGGCATGTTGAATTTGTGATACTTCTAAAATATCCAAGTGGAGAATCGGTCAGTGGATGAATCTGGAGCTCAGAGAACGGATGGAAGCTGGAGATATAAACTCAGGTGTCACCAGCCTATACAGAGAGTAACTGAAACCTGCTGCAATGTAAGTTCTCAGTGGGCAGGGATCTTCTTTGTTTTGTTCACTGATGTGTCCCAGGTGCATGGAACATTGCCGACATACAGGAGACACTCAGTCCACATTCGCTGAGTGAATGAATGAATGAATGAGTAGATTACCTAAGGAGAAAATTTAACGCGAAAAGAGAAACAGGTCTAGAATGGAACCTTGAGGAATGCCAACACTTTTCAGGTCAGGTAGAAGAGGATGAACTTACAGAGAAGCAGCAAAGGAACAGGGAGGGAGAGGAAGAAATCAGCACAGTCTGAAGTTCAAGAAGCCAGGGAAGAGGGCTTTTCTAGGAGAAGGCAAGTCCGTCTCTGCAGTGAGTGGCATGCAGCAGCAAGCCCAGCACATGAATGCACACTTCTCAACCTTAACAGCTAGACAGGCTTTCAAATTCTTGAACGTATTTATCATTGTTGTCAATCTTTAAATCCGAGAAGACTTGACTTCTTAGGTGTAAGATTGACCTTAGATAATGGTCTTCTGGAACCACCTTTTTTTTTTGAAATTTTAGTTTTATTTATTTATTTATTTACTTTAAAATTTATTTATTTTTGGCTGCGTTGGGTCTCCGTTGCTGCACACGGGCTTCCTCTAGTTCCGGCGAACAGGAGCTACTCTTTGTTGTGGTTTGCAGTCTTCTCAGTGCCGTGACTTCTCTTGTTGCGGAGCATGGGCTCTAGGCATGGGCTCAGTAGTCGTGGCACATGGGCTCAGTAGTTGTGGTTCGCGGGCTCTAGAGCGCAGGCTCAGTAGTTGTGGCACACAGGCTTAGTTGCTCTGCGGCATGTGGGGTCTTCCCGGACCAGGGCTGGAACCTGTGTCCCCTGCATTGGCAGGTGGATTCTTAACCACTGCGCCACCAGGGAAGTCCCTGGAACCACCTTTGAAGGCTCATCTCTGACACATTCCCAGCCTGGGCGGGTATAATTTCCTCATCATTCTTTGCATTAAACTATGATTATAGTGACAGTTGCAAAAAGATGTATTCAAGTCATAGAATTCCAGTAGCTTTTCTTGACAAGTTCACGTGGCGTCTCCTCTGTGATGAAACCTCCACATGCCTTGTTTCCTCCTCCCCTCCCCTGTGATTTCACTCTGCTTTCCTCCACTTCTGTACCACGGAGAGTCTGTTAGCTTCACGCAAAACCCATGATAAGTCACGATTAAAATTTGGATGAGCGGTGAAAAAGTAATTTTATTTCACCACCTGTATACCTTCTAGAAAAGAAAAGATAGACCGATTCAGAGAAAAAAAAATGATATTTTGGTACCTTTTGTACTTAATTCCCAGGGTTGTGAGGATACTTCAAATCCTAGTTACTCTCACACAGATTCCCTTCCTTGGAGCCGCACCGTGGAGCCCTCGGGACCATCTAAGTCAGGGTCAAGGTCTCCACCTAGAGATCCGGGACATTCAGCAGAAATGCAGCTTTCCTTCGCACCTGAATGGCCTTTTCCTTGAGGCAGATAATCCACTTGACTTTTACGTGTTCTTATCTGCAGTGGAAAGAATACGGTGAAAAGTCATTAATTAGTCCTTGGTTTAAATCTCAACCTTAGACTGTAAATATTTAGTTTAAGAAGTACTTCTCCCTCTTCCTCCCTGCTTTGTTTTCCTTCAACACACTTCTGCTACTTGAAATGTTATTATATGTTTATTACTTTATTTGGTCTCGGGTCACTCTTCCCTTGCAAGATAATCGGCCTGAGGACAGGACCACTGGCTCCACCCCCAGCTCCCAAACTCCGCCTCCATATTGTAGGTGCTCCATAATTTAGAGAGTGAATAGATGCTTAAACCTAATGGCAGGAGGTAGGTATAAAACTGTTAGATTGAGTTTCCAGTTTAGCCTGAAGAGAAATTCCAGAGATGAAGTCACACATTTGAAATCCAGGCAGAGCTTGGCTTGTTCACGTCTCCAGCTGACTCCTACTAAGCTCCAGCCCCAAGTTGGATGTTTCCACCTGAAGATCCAGCAGGTACTTTGGACTCAAGGTGTCTCCACCATCCAACCCTCCCATCTCCTCCTCCTCAAGGCCTGTCTTATCTTTGAAAGAAGCATCACCATCTGCCTGCTGATTTGAGTTATAAACTCCTCTCTCTCTCCTTCAGATACCCAACCGAGTCCTGTTCATTCTTCTCTACCGGCCTCTTATATCCACCTTCCAAACCACACGGCCCCTGCCCTGGCTCATGGGATAAGCCCCCTCTCCCAGCAGTGCGGTGGCCTGCTGAGGTCCCGGGGGGCCTTAGTCTTGTCCGATCTTTATTACATACTGTCAGCTGAGATCTGTTAAAATAAGGTAGCAAGGAACTGATGTGAACATGAATTCATCAATAAACAAACATTGAATTCCTTTCACGTGTCTGTTCGAGGCTCAAGGACTTGTCCACGCCCCCCACAGGGCCCTTCGTCTTATAGAAAGAAGGGCGTAGAGACCAGAGATCTCATGTCACTGCCCTTCACAAAAACGTTCATCCTTGTTGTTGACAGGAGACTAAAACGTAAGATGGTCTCCCCAAACTCTATTGCCTTTCTGGCTCTATTCCAGACTATTCTCAAGACCCTAACCACAGACGCTCCACATCACTCCTCGTGTTGTTTCCGGAAGGGGTATGAACTTGCATCCTGGGTTTGCCTTTTATCATCTTAATCCTCTAACTGGAGTGAATGCCTCTCTCCTCTTACAATGTAATAAAATCCCATTCATTTGGAGAAGCCCGGCTCAATTGTCAGCTCACTCGTCAGGCCACACGTGCCACCCTGGGCGGGACTCAGCCTTTTCCCTTTGCTCACAGACTCGGTTCATCCCTCTGTAGAAGCACTTACACCTGCTGGGGAGTTGTTTCTGAGCATCTTAGAAACATATGTGCTTGGTAAGTCCTTTTTTTTCTGTTTAAGGCCCCTTATTACTAAGGCTTAATTTCTACCTGATTACCTATGTGAGATTTCAATTTCATATCATAATGTATTTCTAAGGCATCGCCAGATTCCCTCAATGTGCTCTGGGGGTGCTCACGTCGGCTGTACAGCAGCACTAACTGCTGTGCTCTGTTTCCCTGGCACTCTGTGTCTCTGAGCAGTAGCCACAGAGGAGGTTTTACAGCCCATTTGCTAGGAAGCCTCACACTGTGTTCAGGGTCAGAATGGAGATGGACCCTCCACTGGTCTGAAAAAGAGCCTTCATGGAATGTTCTAGGCCACATGGCTGATACTTCCCTTCGTTCTCTGATGGAGCCCAGGAGCAGTTGCTGTGTCTTCATGCCTAATACTGTGTGGTGACAAAAGGACATAAAAATCTCTTTATGATCAATGTGGGTAGTGGTAGCCTCGGGTGTTATCTGATAGCTGCTGTGCTTTCACTAATGACCATCAGATGCAGAGCTTAATTGTCAACTGATACACGTCAGAGCTCCTTCACGTACTGGCTGATTTCTGTTGGTTCCTAAATGATATCCGCTAATGCCAAGGCAGTTCAGAAATAGCAAAAACGTGATTTCCCCTAATATCCTAAGGATCATATTCATGGGCACCAAAGGAGTCTGGGCTATAAGTCTGATGGATTTTTGCCTTCATATTTAGAATAAACAAATTAATGCTAGAAACAGTTTTCTAACAGAAGATAATACAGGAAATGGACCAAAAAATACATGTTACAAAGGAAAAATATAGTCTCGGTGAACAGATTAATTGCTTTTGGAAACTAGTAATACATGGATCTTTATAAATGTAGGCAAGAGTTTTAAAATTATACACTTCAGCTAAATAACATAGTATTTGCTCCTGTCATTAAATAAGTTGTCTTTCTATTGGGACCCAAACTGATGTGTAAATGTTTTATGACCAAGAAGCATTTGCCAAATAATTTACTAGTGAATACTTTTTTAATTGGATTGAGGTAAGTGAGAATGTGATTCGTCCCTAAAGTGGTCAAATTTAGGTAGGTCATCGCAGGGTGGGTGTGAAGATTAACTCCATCCCCCTATCTACCTACCTACCGACTCCACCTACCTACCGCCCTACCCACCTACTACCTACCTACTCACCTATCCACCCTACCTACCTACCCACCAACTACCTACTCACCTACCTGCCTACCCACCTACCTACCTACCTACCCACCTACCTACCTACCTACCCACCCACCTACCTACCTACCTACCTACCCACCTACCTACCTACCCACCTACCTACCTACCTACCCACCCACCTACACTACCTCTCTAGCCACCTACCTACCTACCACCTACCCACCTGCCTACCCAGCTACTCACCTACCTACCCACCCACCTACACTACCTCTCTACCCACTCACCTACCTACCTACCCACTTCCCTCCCTCCCTACCTACTTACCTATCCACCTATCTACCTCCCTACCCACCTACTTACCCACCTACCTACCTACCCACCTACCCACCGGTGCGATCACTGAAGAATGCACTCAAATTCTCAGGGTGTTCAAGTACAATCGAATTCCCCCAACCCATCCTAAATCCCCAGGCCAAGCCCCCAGGGCTCTGGCTTTCACTTGCAAACCGTGACTGTTAATCCCAGTCTTGTACCTGTAGGCTTCCAGTAAGTGTTTGCCCTTTGATTATTACAAAAGCTTACTTGGTACAGAGGTTTCAAACAAGACCCTGAAGCATAGGATGAAAAGAGGACCAAGCAGAAGGAGCTAATTCTCAATTGGTTCCTCCCTAATAAGTAAAGAGGATGGACCCTCTCCCCAGCCGAGGCCGTGAACCAACATAATAACATGTAATTTACTTTGTTGTTGTTTTTAAAATAAAAGTCCTATATATTTAAGGCTATAACATGATGCTTTGGTATACATACACAGTCGGCCCTCTATATTCACATGTTCCCCATCTACGGATTCAATCCACCCGTGAAAAAAAATTCCAGAAAGTTTCAAAAAGCAAAACTTGAATCTGCTGTGCACCAGCAGCTATTTACATAGCATTTACATTGTATTAGGTGTTATAAGTCATCTAGAGATGAATTAAAGTATACGAGAGGATATACATGGGTTATATGCAAATACTATGTCATTTGATATAAGGGATTTTATATAAGTGTCTGTGGATTTGGGTATCTGTGCGGGGTCCTGAAACCAATTCCCTGTGGATACCGAGGAACAACCATACAGAGTGAAATGAATACTGTAGTCAAACTAACCAGCATGTACACGTCCTCACATAGTTCCCTGTGCGTGTGTGTATTGAAAACACCCGAGATCTACTCTCTTAGCAGATTTTCAGTGTGCAATAGAGTACAGATGGTCCCTGGTTTACAGTGGTTCAACTTTTTGACTTTACAGTGGTGCAAAAGCAACGTGCATTCAGTAGAAACTGTACTTCGAATTTTGAAATTTGATCTTTTCCCGGGCTAGCGATATGCGGTCCCAACACTGTCTCGAGACGCTGGGCAGGGGCAGAGATCCACAGCTCCCCATCAGCCCCAGGATCACAGGGTGAACCACCCATACGGTGACAACCATCCTTTCAGTACAGTCTTCAATAAATTACATGAGATAGTCAGCACTCTGTTATAAAACAGGTTTTGTATTGATGATTTTGCCCAACTGTAGGCATATGTAAGTGTTCTGGGAACACTGAAGGTAAGCTGGGCTAAGTATAATGCTGAGTAGGTGAGGTGTATTCAATGCATTGTTGATACAATATTTTCAACTTACAAGGGGTTTATTGGGACGGACCCCAGCATAAGTCAAGGAAGACCCGTATTATTAATTATAGTCACCATGCTGTACATTGTCTCTAGAACTTATTCATCCTGTGTAACTGCTTACTTTGATGTGTAGACACATCTAAATTAAAAAAGGGAAATTATTTATAAGATGACATTTATAAAATATCTTAAAAATAATACTTGGTTTGGGTTATGGCATTTTAATGGTAATTAGATAATAATAAAATATTATGAAATTATAATGATATTCTCATACTGAGTTCTTAAGGATAGTTATTTCACAATATCTGAATATTCTAATATTGTCTCAGTTTTTCATCTGCCTTGTGAAATCGTACATCTACTAAAATAATCTTCCCCCATGACATATATCAAAATTTTAAAGTTCATGACTGATGTTTATGGTATAATTACTTTTATGTCATTACATGTAAAATCATAAAAATATATTTGAGATTATAATTGTGCACCTATTTTAAGGCAATGAGAACTCTTGTACAGTTTGTTAAGGATGAAATAAATGAAATACAAATGTGAGAGAATATTTGCCTCATAACACTAGGATCTGCATCTAGAAACATGATATTTATGTATATCATAGACAAAATAATGCAGTGGATTTTATGGGAGGCTCTTTTGTTTTGAAAAATAGATAGTTTCAAATAGAACACTTTTAGTTCATGTGATTTATAACAAATTAAAAGATAGCTGATAAGTTTATTTTAATCTTCTCACACATTAGTTCTCAAGCATAAAATTTTTGTGCTCTTTAACTTTTCATATCCCTTCTGATCTTTCATTTAATACATTTTATAACATATGTACACATATTTAAAGAAAATTCAGTACCATACTATAATAACTTATGACAATAATTTTATGAATGTCATTTAATGAATCTTTTATTCTGAAGAACTTCTAAATGATAATAAAACACCAAGAAACCTTACTTTCTGGGATTTGACATAAACAGATAACAAACTATATATGTCTATTTGGAAGAAAGGCCTAAAACTTAAAGGAAATGATATAAAGAACTGGTTGTGGGAAAAAAATCCTAAATTGAATTTAAAATACCAGATCAGGTCAAACACAGGCCAAATCTTCATTTCCTATAGACCCTCTTGGGGACATAGTTTCCATTATATTTTAAATTTTAATACATTTTCTCTGCTTATGGGTTATTTTAGCCCTATTATTAAATTTATGTTTCACTTTTAAGTATGAAATTTTGAAAGGTTTGCAGCAATGTCCTATGTGTGATTTCTTTAGAGAAAAAAAATAATAATGTGATGAATAAATATTCTTTTAGGAACACATCTTTAAAGGTAAGTATAAAATACTGAGATTCAATCTAAAATATGACACAAATGAACATATCTGCGAAACAGAAACAGACTCACAGACATAGAGAACAGACTTGTGGTTGCCAAGGGGGAGGGGGTGTGAGGGAGGGATGGATTGGGAGTTTGGGATTAGCAGATGCAAACTATTATATATGGGATGGTTAAACAACAAGGTCCTACTGTATAGCCCAGGGAACTATATTCAATATCCTGTGATAAACCATAATGGTAAAAACACTTTAAAAGAATATATATATATATGGCTGAATGAATTTGCTATACAGCAGAAATTAACACATTGTAAATCAATAAAAAACATACTGAGATTCAAGAACACATACATTTAAATAAGACAATGGGAGCTGATCTTAACAATAGTCACCATAATAAACTTTCCATGTACTCCAATGATATTGCTATTGTTCAAAATTATTTTAGAACTCCTCTTTTGGATTTGCCTTTATGACTAACTTATTAACTATATGAAAAGGTCCCTAATATGTTATAGTTGCATCTTGTTCCCAGATGTCATTACCCACGTTGATTATTTATATTGTTTGTCACAGGAAACTCCAAATGACCTTTTACAGGCTCCGCAAGTAAAATTTATAATTTTTGTATTTTAAAGAATGGGACATAGTTCCAAAGAAAATTAAAAAGTGACTTTGACATACTTAATTGGCTGTTCATGGAAATAAACCTATGTCTCACATGGTAACTGTTTTATAAAGGAAAGCAATTATTTGGGTGTGTAAGATAAGGTATGTGCAGTCATATGTTTTTATTCATTTATTTACTTATGAATGCATTACCGTAATAGCACAAAAAACTCTTCTTAGCATTAAGGACACTTTTAAAACCTTTCTTATTTTGTTTTAGGGTTTTTTGCTTCGTTGAATGTTCATTACGGTTTTGCAATGAGGGAGGTGAGACCCTCCATCAGAGACGCTTCCATGGTCTTTAACTGTTACTTTTTAAATTTTATTTTATTTTATTATTTTTAAAAATTGAAGTATAGTTGATTTACAATGTTGTGTTAGTTTTGGGTGTATATCACAGTGATTCAGTTACAGTTGATAGATAGATAGATAGTTTGGGGTATATATCACAGTGATTCAGTTATAGTAGATAGATAGATAGATAGATAGATAGATAGATATAGATATATTCTTTTTCAGATTCTTTTCCCTTATAGGTTATTACAAAATATTGAGTATAGTTCCCTGTGCTATACAGTACGTCCTTGTTGGTTATCTATTTTATATGTAGTTTTAATTGTTAGTTTCAGCAGAAGCTTTACTTTCTAATCCCGGGCACCACATTTTGTAAAGTCTGGTTCAATACCACAAGATTAAATTTATTTTCACATTCTTATGACATGAATAAGCCCACATCTGTTTGGTTCACTGGTGTGTGGCTGTCAGAGTACCCAGGATACAGTAGGCGTTCAGTTACTGTCTGTGGGGTGAATGTCTGCTGTCAGACACGTACCTTGTCATGCTTAGGTTTCCTGGCATTTGAGAGAAGTGTTCAACTTCGGTGAGACAAGAGAGAAAATTGTGTTTTAACAAAAGCAGTCTTTCAAGAAGAGATTTCAGGGATACTTATTCATAAAGTGACATATAAACCTCTTGTTTTCTTTAGCTGCTGTTTCCCCTGTGCCATTTGAAAGCAGCAACTTAAATCCATTTATGCATTTGATCAACACCATGTTTATTAAGCACCTACTATGTGCCAAAGAGTGTTGTAGGGACTGGGAAAATAGCCTTAAACCAAACACAGCTCCCGAGGAGTCTGTATTCTAGTGGAGGGTGGGGATGCTCAAGGATGTTGTAAGTTATGTGTGAGCCCTGTTTCTGATTATTGACAAAATGTGAGTAATGAGCCCAGTGCAGTGGGGTCTCCTGGGCATAATTTGATGAGCTTCATAAACTATATCACAGAAGGGAGCTCTGAACAAATCCACACAGTCCGGATGCCTGACACTCATCCTTCTTTCACCGGTGCTGTAAATGGCCTGTTGAAATCCCATGGTTGCCCACCTTGGATTTGCCAGGAGTTACCAAATCATGTGTTACGGGAGAATGATCTTGGGTGACATATGCTTTCAGAAAATACACATGTGAAGGGTCAGTGTAGGAACCCATTTCTGGTACAATCTTTAATGAAGGCTGGGCTCTTTGTCTCGGCCTCACCCACATGTTTAAAGGCTGATGGGCACAGCGTCTCTAAGGCAGCCTCCACAAGGACGCCTCTGGATTTTTTAACATCTATCTAAGCCACAGAAATAAAAACTGGGTGAAGACTTTTGCTTATGTATTCACGAATAAGTTTCCCTAAAAGCATGAACAGTATCCCTAACATTAAGGAGGTGTTTGAAAAATCCCTTTATTTTTTCAAGTCCATTTGTTGAGTCGATCTTCGCTCAGCTTTGACTGCACAGTAGCACCAGCAGAAACTGGAGCCCTGCCCTGGACCCTTTCCCTGCGTGACTTCATGACTCTCTCCACCAAACACCACACGGCTAGTCCTGAGCCCTACGTCTCTGGAGGGCAAAGGTTGTGTTTCATGCACCCCGCTACTCACCACAGCCACCCCAGGGCATACGCACGCCTCGTGCATGAAGCAGCCTTAGGTTTTTACAAACTGCCTTTGGCAAAGAGCTGTGAAGAGGAGCTAAAAATTTCCCTTGAGAGGCTTTCCTGAGAAACTGAGGTTGCCCTGGCAGCCAGCGTTTACTTTTTCTCAATTCCTTTTGAGATCCATGATCTTATAAAGGAGTTCCTCTGAACTGATCTCTGAGGGGGTTTGAATAGTTAATTATGTTACAGAGGTAGGCCTCCTTTGCTGGTCTGCCTGCTTTGCTCGCCAGTTTTCCATCAGCAGTTGGTGGCATTATGCAGCAGCTGCCTTATCTGTATCTTGTCTTTTTTTTCACTCGGAGATTCGGGAACTAAGCCAGGTCTGGAGACTCTTCCCTTCTGCTCCTTCTGATGGTCTTATTTGAAATTCTTTCACATTTTTGAGGGGGTACGCAGGCAAGGAAGGACAAAAAAAAAAAAATGACAGTTTCTCCCTGCCGCCCCATAGAAGTCCCATTGTAGGCCTGCTTTTGTATGTGCCTGTATTTTATCGGTTGCTCCTTTTGTGTTGAAATGTAAAAATATTCTAGCTTTGTTTTCTAAAAATGGCTCCTAAGAAATAGCTCAGACGTGGATGTAAATTACAGTCAATGGGGGAAAAAAAGGTGCGACTGGCATCAGAGGAGAGGCTCATCCAGTATTCATTCATTCATTCATTCATTCCTTCTTTCAAAGACGATTTGTTGAGCATCTGCTCTTTGTTAGGATCTGTGGGGCATACAGAGATGAACAAAACATAACTGTACTCCCCTAAAGCACGCAGCCTGGATGGAAGAACTGTAATCTTGCCCCAAACCAGCAGGAGTCTGAACTCCCACTCGGATTTTCACACCCACACTCTGCTAGGTTTTCGGATGGAAAGTGTTATTCTTTCTTCGCTCTGAGAAGTATTTTAAAAGCCTCAAGATGAATTGGCCTGTGTGGACGGCAGAGGCGGGGGTCCCTGCAGACGTGCGGTGCCCCTCCGGGCCCTGGGCTCCTTCTGGGCTCCTCAGCGTGCACCCTGAGCTTCTCAAGTAGTGATGGGAGCTGAAGATGGGGCAGCTCTCGTAGGTTCCTCTTCTCTGCCTGGTTCCTCCCCTCGCCTCCTCCAAGGTCCTCGGGATGGACGGTGCAAGGGTCCTCTCTGCACGTCCCCAGAGCCCTCTCGTGCCGGGGGCCGTCTAGACCTCTCCCAAGGCTTCTCCTCAAGGACACCTGGACTCAGGCCTCCTGGTGAACCGCAGGGAGCCTGAAGGACCGGGCAAGTGTCTCATATTCTTCCTCATGCCCATCCTTCCCGGCCTCCTGTAAACCAGACTCCGGGGATGACTCAGTACAGTCGAGTCAGCGTTAGACACAAGATCCAAAGCCATCTGTCTGTCTGGCTCCTGAGACAGTGCCCATCATCATTCTACCACTGCCCTCTGCAGTGACCTTTGTCCCACAGTCACTCAGGGGCTTTGGACCCAGGCCTTTGAGTCACTGTGTCAGCCTTTGATAGGTTTACTTTCCCCTCCATTGCTTTTTCTGCTGTATTTGCCCGGCTCACTTAGGCTTCTGGCAGGTTTGCTGCTTTCAATCGCCAGTGGAACTCACGCTTTTTCACACTGTATCTAAAAAGAGAGATGACAGGACTCCCAGGGAAGGGCTTCTCTGCATTTGCTTAGGTTTCCGAATCTACCGAGTTCATTGTCGCCTGTTCCGAGGAAGGTTCTGCCTCTGAGGCTCTCAGCTGTATTCTATTATTTGTGTTGCTGCACCCTTGGAATAAGTATGCGGTAAACGATATTTTCTTTTCCCTTTGTTCCCACCAATTCTAGGCAAGGTTGAGCATGTAATTTTCTTCAATTTCTTTCTTATTTAGTCATTTTTCAGCCAGAGAGGTTTCTGCTAAGACATAGAAGTCTTTCTTCGAGGAAACCATGATGGAATCAGTGTGGAGCGATGGGTGATGTTTGATGTGAATTCGTAATTGTTACCATCATAAAACTCCTGGACATGTCAAGTAGGAAGGGATTTTAGAGATTGCTTTGTCTGGTCCTCTTATTTTCAGATTGCGAAGACACAGACCACAGAGATGAAGGGCTTTTTTCACGGCCCAGGGATGGTGGCCCAGCGCCAGTATAAGACCCCAACCTCTGCTTCTTAGTCATTGCTTCCGCCTCTTTCCACTCTTCTCTCTCCCCCTTCTTAAAACTAGATTTGTGCTGTTTTAAGCCAGTAAGTTTGTGGTAGTTTTTTACAGCAGCAATAGAAAACCAATCCTTTTATTTTTCCAAGTGCCCCTCTTTTCATGCCCTCGCTCCTCCCTCTCTGGTCCCTGCACTTTCCCTGGACTGGCCTGGGCTTTCGCATCTCTGAGCTCTACCCGCTTTCCTCCTCCAGACACACCCTTTTTTTGTTCTCCTTCATCTGTTAGTTCAGCTAATTTTACAAAGCTCTGAATAAATCCTTTCTCCTATTTGCTCAAAAACCTTCCTCTATCCTCCCATCCAAGAGAGACTTTCCCTTCTCTGGAGTCCTAAGGCATTTGGGATCTGTGTGTCCAGTTATGAAAATCTCCACCCAGGCGTGGTTAGTGCAAAAATCTCTCAAATCAGAGAACCTGGGTTTAAATCCTGATTCTAACCTTGGAGAAGTTTCTTAAACTCTCTGTCTCAGTGTCTTTGTTGGAATCAACCTTGTAGGGCTGTGAAGTTGAGAGATGCCCCACATAGAAGTGAATTGGCTGAATCAGAATAAGGACCCCGCATGTGCTGGGGACCCCGTGAATTACCTCTCAGTAGATCTCTGACTGTTGCCTTGAAGAGCTACTCAACCGTGTTGTTTATATTTTAATGTGTTTGTGTTTTGTTTCTCTACCTGTTAACTCCATGAAAGTGAGCATGGTGACCAATCATTCAATCAATCAACAACAAAACAACAACAATAATAATAGCAAAGTGATATAATGAAAGGAGCGTCAGACTGTTTCAGTTCTAGCTCCACAACTTACTGGCTGTCTCAAAAGAAAAGAAATAGACTTTTGGTTACCAAAGGGGAAAGGTGGAGGGAGGGATAAATTAGGAGTTTGGGATTAACATATACACACTGCTATATATAAAATAGATAAACAACAAGGACCTGCTGTGTAGCACAGAGAACTCTACTCAGGACACTGTAATAACCTATAATGGAAAAGAATCTGAAAAAGAATAGATAAATATGTATATGTATATAACTGAATCACTTTGCTGTACACCTGAAACTAACACAACATTGTAAATTAACTGTACTCCAATATAAAATAAAAATTTAAGAAAAAAGGAATTGAGTGTTTTCATCTGTACAATGGGAATGATAATAGTATTTACCTCTTAAAACTGGTTTTCAGGAATAAGTAAGATGATAAATTTAAAGTCTTACCACAGCACCTGGAATATAGGAAGAGTTGAGTACATGGTAGCCATGTTAATCAGTATTTAATTTTCTTTTTACTTCTTATTCCATAATATAAACCTTGATATCCCTGTTACTTTATATGGCAGTAATATGAGACACGGGAGGAGGAAACCTGAGAATCTATCTAATACCCGAGGCTGTGCTTTGCAGCCACGTGCGTTATGAAGCACGAGGCCCGCAGGCTTGCAGGGCTGCTGTCAGAGCGATGCTCCAACCACAGTGAGCCTGCCTCTCTCCATCCTGTTCTGGCTTCTTTCCTTTCTTCCTTCCTTCTCTTTCTTTTATCTCAGGTGATCATATGAATCCTTTGGTATTTTAAGTCCTTTGAATACATTAGATTTTAGAATGATTTTTGAAAAAAAAAAGAAAAAAATCTGCGATTCAATGCATTGCCATTCATCACTACCTTCCTGTTACAGCCCTTCCTGCTATTTTCGCACGGATGAGAGCTCTCCTATTCCAGCTCATTTGAATTCATGCTTCAAATGCAAGTTCCCGAGCTCCTATGCTGAAATTAAGGTCTATTACATCTTCTGCACTTCCTTTGTCTGCTAATGTTATAATATGATTTTTAAGTAATTGAGTTTCTTTTGATGTGATTTCTTATTTAGAAACTCAGGCTTATTTGCAAGTCTTTTGTCTCTATGCATGTGTATATAATTTGTATAGATATTTTCTCCTTGGTTGCCCTCTAATTGTTTTAGAGAGACTTGGAATTAGTCATTTTTATTTATTTTATAAATAGCTCCATATCACCAAGGAAATTTGATACAAGAATGCTAGGGAAAAATGAAACTAATTTTTATAAAGGAAAAGAATAAGTATACTCAAATGTACTAAGTAGATGACTCAGAACTCACCACTTGTCGTTTGTTATTTTTAAAGCAAAGAAAGATTAACTCTCTTCTTTTTCCTTTGGCCTCTATTATTCAAAGAAAGACTTAATTTTGTAAATAATGTAGGGGATTAAATTTACCTAAAAGGCAACTGAGAATTTCCCCTAAAACCTGTGGGACAGTCTGTCTTTGCGTGTTCTTGCTAGAATACAAAAGAGGCTGCAGGCTTTCCCTGGAAGCCTTGCCTGGTAGCCCAGTGTCTTGGAGAACTGTTCCTTTTGCTCTAGGGAGGCATTCTGACCCCCGGACTCACTCACATGCCCCAGAGGTGGATGTAAAATGAGAAATGGAGAAGTCATTTGACAAAGTGGAAAACGTTTGCTGAGTTGAGAGATGTATACCTGCATCTTCCTGTTTGACCACCAGGCATGAGAGCCACCGCTGAGAAGTGAGAGGTGGGGCTGAACAAAGCCCCTGTGACTTTATGGACTTGATGACCTGTGCTTTGTGAATAGGCAACAGCTCATGTTTGCACAGAATATCCGTCTGTGCCCGCTCAGTGTAGGTCCTTCAGTTAAAAAGAGGCATTTGACGTCAAATAGAAAATATACAGTTTAACTTACCATAGACTTCAGAGCAGAAATACAAGCTGTTTTACTTAAGACATGGTTGCATTAGGACACAACAAATTTAAACAACTCAGTATAATCCTAATAATATGTTAGTTCACCCATGAAGAAATTAACAAACTATCCTAAAGAATATGTTAAAAATTGATTTGTATACTAAAATAGGGATTCTTTTTTCCCCTAGACATGATTCATTTAAAAAATCAGCTAATAGAGGAACCATGTTATCCTTTCAAATAGTCTTTTTAATGAGGTGTCAAATTATATGATAATCTAATTGATGACAAAGTAACACTGAGTTGTATTCAACTCTTAATATATAAACATATATTCTAAAAAATGTATAAATTCTTCATATATTTAATGAAAGTCAAGTAGCAATCATTTTTCCTATGCTTACACAAGTTTCCCCAAAACCGATGGATCATATTGATTCCTAGTTTGGGGAAGGAATTTCACTGATTAATTTAAAAGTAGTATATGTGGTGAGACATGACTTTTCTTTAATAAGTATAGTAGGAAAAATAATTCCTATAAGAATTATTTTTAATCACAGAAGATAGTGTAACCTGGTTATTTTTATTCTTAGCAAGAATCCATTTTGGTTTAAAGTACTTGAATTTTCCAGTGAAAATAATTCATAAAATCAGACATACATTCATCAGATAGCTTATTTCAAAACAAAAATGGATGCATCATCATGTCTTAGATAGTACAGTTTCCAAAAATGCCTTACTCCCAAAGTCAATTACATGCAGAGCGCATAGATTCATTGTACATAAAAGTTCTCGTTTCACATAATCTAGAAAAAGCAGAAATTTGATAAGAAAATGTTTACTTAATAATAATAGCATGATCCCTTAAATTTATCCAGGTATTTTTCAATATTATCACCTTCTCACAACAAATGACTTCTTTTCATAAATTTCAATGTTAAGAATAAAGAGGGCACCTTTTAAATTCTTGTCAAAGGTGACTGGCCAATGCAGGGATGGCAAATATGGGGAGATGATAAGGCAATTAGAAAGCAAAGTTAAGTGGAGAATAGATTATGAAATGTTATTGAATAAACACAGAAAATAGATAATACCCTTTTGAAGTCTGTGCTGTGGTTGAAGGAAAGGAAGAACAGTGAAGAATAAAAGTTAGAGAATGTTGTAGGTGGAATGTCTGTGTCTTCCCCAAATACGTATCGTATGTTGCAATCCTAGCCCCCGACATGGTGGTACAGGGTGGAGGTGGGGAGATCAGGTCATGTGGGTGAGGCACTCAGAATGGAATCAGTGCCCTCAGAGAGTGGACAGAGGGTGGTCCCTGGCCTCCTGCCCCCCACCCCATGAGGAAACACGAGAGGACGACCATCTGAGGGCCAGTAGGCAGGCTCTCTAGACTTAATGCACCTTGATCTTGGACTTCCAGCCTCCAAACCGTGAGAAACAAACGTCTGTGTGTGACCCGCCCAATCCGTGGTGACTCGTTATGGCAGCCGGAGCTGACGGAGATGGAGAAAGAGGGATTAACATCAGGGAGACAGAAGTTAGGCTGGAGCTCTGTGGTGTGAGCTCACACTTAGGCACACAGGAAAAGTGACTCTTCTCAGAATAGTCACCAGCTGGTTAACTGCCATAGCAATGCAGTTCTCACAGATGGAAACGTTTCCTTGAAGTGGGCAGATGAAACCCTCGGTCCCCATGTAGCACAGCAGTGTCCTTGCCCTGAGGGCAGGAGGACGAGCCCAGAGCCGTTCTGAGCAGCAGCTCTTCGCAGAGTCACTTTTAGCTCCTGGGCTGGAGATTCCTACTTTTCATCTGGATCAAAATTCATAATAAGTGCAGAAAATGTCAACTGCATCTGTGAGATCATGATGTCCTGTTTCCATTTAAGACTTTTATTTCATAATAAACATTGTTCTTCATATTAAATGAAAATGTTTTCATGTTTCAATTCAGTTACAACATTTATGTCCTCAGTGCCCCTCCCTCTCAGAGACTATCTCCATTATTTTCTGAGAAGCAGCCACTTGGTTTCATAATTTTCTGGATCTTTCTGGACTTCTGTAGACATATTCCAGATAGCGATGACTTAGCAACAATTGCCCCTGAAATAAGTTGGAATCAATATCAAACAACTGTTACTCCTTCAATAATTCTTCGGATTCCTGGTTGGTGTATTAGCTAGCAGTTACCACAGTAATACTGGATAGGAGATGACATAAACCCAGGGGCATTCAAGAAGCATTTATTTCTTCTTCGCACGACTGTTGGGCCGGTTGAAATTTGGCTGACTAGGCTGCCTCGGCTGGGCTTGGCTTTAGGTCGCAAGTTTGTTCCAGGTCGGCTGCACCTGTCTTTCATCCTCTTTGGACCAGAAGCCACAGGAAGCATAGTCTTCTCATGTGCCAGAGCCCAACCAGGAAGAACATTTAACCCTCTGCTTGTGTACGTCTGTCGACAGTTCACTGCCAAGTGCAAGTCACGTGGCCGCACATTAGTGAGAAAAGAAAATGTGCTTTGATTCTCTTTCTGCACAGTCACACGGCACGTGGCGCAGCTCTGGAAAAGCAGGGAGCATAGGGAACAGTAGTGCAGTCTGCCTTGCTCCACCTTCTAGATCACAGTCACAAGCCTTCCACACACAAAACACCTTAATTCTAATAATCTGCTTTCCCCCAAATCCCGGAATTATCATTAACTTATGGAATCAGGTTCAAAGTCCAGAATTGTATAGTTTAGATCAGTTCTCGATGCAGCTCCTCCTGATGTGGAGACTTGTGAGTTTAAAAGAGAAGTTGTTTAATCCTCCTCCACCCCCCTGACCCCTACACTCCCAACACACAATTGTGAAACCCAGGTAGGACAGTCACAGTGACACTGCATTCACGAGGGGACAGTGAGAGGCATGGAGCAGTCACTGGTCCCTAGCAGTTCTGAAATCCTTCTGGACCAGTGTTACTGGGTCTCCCTACCCTGGAGGAAGGGAATAGCCCTTGATCCCTTGAGGTACTGATGCTGCTCCCTGGGGATTAGCCAGGTAAGAAAGGAGGTTGTATCAGCTGTTGTCTTGGTGAACGTATTCAGAAGCCATCAGGATTTTCAAGACAAGGAAAGAAAAAAGTTTTCCTTTCGATTTATTTTTGACATTTTTTATGCTTCTTTAATATGACAGCACATAGGTCTCCAGATTTGTAAAGTTCTCAGTAATATGTACACATATTCTTTCCTTTATTTTATGAAAAAAAATTATTTTATTATTTTTTTAATTGAAATACACTTGATGTACAATATTATGTAAGTTATAGGTGTGCAATATAGTGATTCACAATTTTTAAAGGTTATACTCCATTTAGAGTTATTATAAAATATTGACTATATTCCCTGTGTTGTACAATATGTCCTTGTAGCTTATTTTATACCCAGTAGGTTGTACCTCTTAGTTTCCCCACCTGTATACTGCCCCTCCCCCCTTCCCTCTCCCGACTGGTAACCACCAGTTTCCTCTCTATATCTGTGAGTCTGCTTCTTTCTGTTATATTCACTTGTTTGTTGTATTTTTTAGCTCTTTGACTAGGTGATATATTTTAATGGCCCAAACATCAAAAAGTATACAAAGATGTATACACAACAAGGTCCTACTGTTTAGCACAGGGAACTATATTCAATATCCTGTGATAAACCATAATGGAAAACAATATGAAAAAGAATGTATATACGTATAACTGAATCACTTGGTTGTATAGCAGAAATTAACACAACATTGTAAATCAACTATACTTCAATAAAAGTAATAAAAATGTATACAAAGATGTAACGTGAACAATCTACTTCCCAATATATTTCCATTTTTCCTCTTTATTTTAAACAGAAAATAGTATTGTGTTATACTAAAGGTGTTTTGCAATGTTCTTTTTTCCGGTTAACATATTTTATAGATTTTTCCATATCAGTACAGAAAGAGCTCCCTTATTGTTTTTTAGAGCTGTGTATTATTCCATTGAATGAATATACATAATTTTATTTATTTGTTTACTTATTTATTTATTTTTAACTGTAATTTTAAATCAGTCCCACATTAAAGGACAGTTAGTGTGTTCTGAGTGTTTTGCTGTGACAGATAATGTTGCAATGAATAATCATATATAAGTCTTTTTACACACTGGTGAGTATATTTGTAGGAAAAAAAATCCAAAAGTGGAAATGTTGAGTCAAAGTGTTTATGGGTTTATAATTTTGAAAGAAACTACCAAATTGCCTTTGATGGTATTTCTAACAATATTACTCCCACCAACAATATAGGGAGAGCCTCTGTATTTACAGCCTTACTGGAAATGTGGCCAATTTCCTAACTGAAAAATGAAGTTGCATTTCTTTTATTATAAATGAGGAAGAATTTATTTCACGTATTTAAGAGCTATTTGTATTTTTTAAAACATATTACCTGTTCTTAGACTGAGACCAAGTTCCACTGAGCTGTTGGATTTTTTCTTACTGCCTTCAGTAGATATTGACTAAGGAGCTGCATATATATCAAGAAAATTAGTCCTTTTTCGGTTATTGGAATTGCAAATATTCTTCATAGTTATTAACTTTGCTTATAGTTTTTTTTTTTTTTTTTTTTTTTAATTTTTATTTATTTATTTATTTATTTATTATTTATGGCTGTATTGGGTCTTCGTTTCTGTGCGAGGGCTTTCTCTAGTTGCGGCAAGTGGGGGGCCACTCTTCATCGCGGTGCGCGGACCTCTCACTATCGCGGCCTCTCTTGTTGTGGAGCACAGGCTCCAGACGCGCAGGCTCAGTAATTGTGGCTCACGGGCTTAGTCGCTCCGTGGCATGTGGGATCTTCCCAGACCAGGGCTCGAACCCGTGTCCTCTGCATTAGCAGGCAGATTCTCAACCACTGCGCCACCAGGGAAGCCCTATAGTTTTTTTTTTTTTTTAAAGACTATTTAGAATTTTATTTGTTTTTCTTTAATATGTGGCCTAATTTATCAGTTTTTCTTTTGTGCCGTCTAGGTTTTGTGTAGTAGAAAAACCTTTCTCTAAGTTTATAAAAAGAATTCTCATGTACATTTCTTCTTGTAATTTTATTGTTTCGTTTGTTTTGGTACATTTAGTCTCTGATCCTTTTAGAACTTGTTCTGGTGTGTGTGTGAGATAGAGGCCCAGCTCTTTTCTATATGGCTACCCACTTGTCTACACCACTTGTTGTATAGTCCATTTTTTCTCCACAGATATGAAATGCTACTTTTATCATATACCAAAATTCTATATAGTTTGGTGTCTACTTCTGAACCTTTTTTAAAATTTTCCATCTCTACTCAGACATGTCGTCTTTCCATATTGGTTTAATGACTGAGGCTTTAAGGTGTGTCTTATGTGGTAGAGTTACTTATCCCTCATTGCTCGTTTCCTGAATTTTCCTGGATGTTCTTGTTTATTTATTTTTCTATATAAACCTTAGAATGAACTTACTGTGTTCTAGGGAAAAAAAAATACTGACTTCTTTTGGGTGCAGTTACATTTACAAATTAGCTTTGAGAAGACAAATGTCTTTAGAGTGAGTTTTTCTATCCAAGAACATAGTATGTGTTTCTGGTTGTTCAGGTTGTCTTTTATGTCCTTTAGAAGCCTTTTTAAAGTTTCCTTCATATGGTTCTTGCATATTTCCCATTAAGTACTTTTCTTTCACATTCTTCTTATGGCTTAGCATATGTGACACTGAGAAGGAAGGGAGCTGTCTTAACCCTGGCTCTACATCCAGATTCCTGAAGGATTAGTACAAACAGACAGATAACGTTGTAAGAAAGCAGACAAAAGTTTTAAGTGAAAATGAGGGGACAGTTGGGAAGGTATGGCATACTGTTAACTATCTGTTGTCATCCCATCCAGCGAAAGCCACCAGGCGAAGCACAATGTACATAGAAAGGCCCTGGAAGACAGAACAGTTGTCATTTAGAAGCAAAAAGGAAATGGATTTAAGAATTTGTGTCAATTAGGCTTGGCTGCATATAACAGCTCTCCCAAATAACAGTGAGTTTCAACAAGATAGAGGTTTATTTCTCTCTCTTGTACATACGTTCTGGGTGTTGGCACTCCAACATTAGTGGGATAATTCCATAAACATCAGTGATCCAGGGTCCTTATTTCTTTTTCTGCTACTATTCGTAGTGTGTGATTTCCATTGTCAAGTTGGCCTTGTGGTTCAAGATGGTGGCCAAAGCTCCTGCCAACGTGCACTTTTCAGGCATGAGGACAAAGAACAGGGCAAAAGTGTGTGCCCCCAAGCTGATCCAACCCTCTTCTAAGACCTTTCAGAAGCCCTGCTCTTTTTCACTTCATCCCATCCTTATCTGTACAAGGGGCTGCTCTCAAGAAAACAGAGATTCTGTTACTAAGGAGAATGGGGAAATGGATTCCAGGGAGGCAACTTCTGGTCCCTGACAGGACCAGTAAACATTCTTTTTAGAATTTCCTCCTCTAAGTGTATTGAGAGGGGGCAAGGAAAACACCTAGAGGGATAATAAGTGAATAAAGTGAGTACAGTTTGATTATTTTTTCACCTTTTAGGATCATTTTAGGCAACTTAGTGTTGAGCAAAGTCTGAGCTGGAAATCACTGCTTTGGGCTTGCAGTTTTAACTCTAAAATGTTTTCAGGAGGAATTGAACCTCATGTTCTCTTTTTCTTCTTTAGAACTGAAGCACCTCAGTAATTAGTTGAAATATAGTCCCCAAAGGGCACAGTTTGTACAAGGCTCACAAAGAGGGTTAAGACGTAGTCTCTGCCTTTGGATTCAAAGGGCTTCCAGAAAATACAGGCGATGGTTTTTTCTCTTTGGAAGCCACCAGACTGGCCAGAGTTGGGAGCAGCTTCCTGATGGGGAGCTTGGGTGGGCTCTGGAGGGGGTTTCATCCTATGGGTCTTGTAGACGGGATTGATGTAGATTTAGTGCATAAACAACAGCGTGATTGTTTCTGCTTGTTTGTTTTTGTATTATTGAACTGGGGTCCTTTTTCTCTTTTATTTAAATATGAATGAAATCACATTTAGTATTGACTTTATTATGTTTTTACTTTATCACAATACCTATAGGTAACTATTGTTTCATGAAACTTGTCTCAGTTTTGTGTTGGGAGGTGAAGATGGAGAATATTAAATGTACTACTTAAAATCTGGGTGAAAAACTTTGAAAAGTGCTGCCTTAGAGGGCAAACATAATCTGTCGATGAGCGAGGCCTGAGGACATTGACATCTAGGTCCCTCAGACTCGAAAGAGCCCTCCCCTCGCCTGGAGGAGGGACCCGGAGCCTGTTTTCACTTCTCAGAGACTCCATCCAGGATCCAGATATTCTGGTGTGTGAAATAATTTTATTCTGTAAATGACTATAAATATACCAAAATATTACGTTACATTTCAGGTTCTCAACGGTAGCCATTCAGTATTTCTCAGTATATCCCAAACTATATGCAAATAAACTAGTAAGACTTTCAATTCACATAGTCCAGGGACAACCTTACTTTTCTTATTATTTTTGGTTCTGCTGTTGTATTGAATTTATTATATTACTTTCCATGGTAAATTACAAGAAATTGCTTGGTAGCACAGAAAAAAAAAAAAGAGTTTTAAAAGGAATTAGGGCAACCAAGATGTCTTTCAGTAGGAGAATGGAGAAATAAATGGTGGTACGTGCAGACACTGGAATATTATTCGGCACTAAAAAGAAATGAGCTATCAAGCAACAGAAAAACATGGAAGAAACTGCAGTGCCTATTACCAAAAGAAGCTAATCTGAAAAGGCTACACACTGTATGATTCCAACTATATGACATTTTGGAAGAGGCAAAACTATGGAGACAGTAAAGAGGTCAGTGGTGTCAGAGGCTGGTGGAGGGGAGGATGTGTAGGTGGAGCCCAGAGGATTTTTAGGGCAGTGAAACTACATTGTATGATGCTATAAGGGCGGATACAAGTTATTATACATTCGTCCAAACCCATAGCATGCACAACACCAAGGGTGAATCCTGATGTAAACTGTGGACTTTAGGTGACCATGACATGTCAGTGTAGGTCCATCAGTTGTAACAAATGGGCCACCTGGTGGGGATGGTGACAGTGGAGAAGGCTGTCCATGGGTGAGAGCAAAGCCTACATGGGAAATCTCTACTTTTCTGCTCAATTTTGCTGTGAACCTAAAACAGCTCTAAAAATAAAGTCTATTTAAAACACTTTTTAAAAAAGAAATTAGGGATTAATATAAGAATTGTGAGAAGGGTGCAGTTGTGGGAATTGTAGAAATCTGTTCTCCAGCTTCCATGGAGTAACTGCTGAAAAATGCTGAGAATAGTGCTGCATCCGAAGGACAGAGCCACCATTTGTGTTGTGTTGCATGGGACCAATAAATAAGACAGAAGGAAAAATTTAAATCTTACCACATCCTGTTCTATCAATGACCTTTCCACTCACGGCTCATTTGGTGTTCCTCTACTTGGTCTCTATTGATTCTGAACTTCTTTCATTTCATAACAGCAACTCGGAGCTTTTGCGCTCCACTAAATTTCATTTTAAAACCTATTCTTCCTTAGAAATGATAATACAGACGCCACTCTTACAAGCACAACATTTAAAGAACATCAAATCCCCTAAATAATTTGTTCCTCTCTCAGAGGAGGCAACGGAGCTGCAGATGGTGTGCTCAGTGAGCCGACAACTTGGACCCGAGAAGCTATTAATTCTCACAGCAGCTCTTCTGCTATTTTATGGTCCCAGGAATTGATGTCATTCAGAGTCAGCTTCATACACTATAAATCTATAAAATGAGAAAATAAAATTCTCTTGTATTTTAAGAATACTTACAGCGCTATAAGCTTAGGCTGTTGTATTAGTTATCTCTTGCAGTGTAACAAATTACCCCAAACGTAGGGGCTCAAGGCAACATGAGTTCATGATCTCAGCTTCTGTGGGTCACGAGGTGTCTGTGCACAGCTTATCTGGGTTCTCAGATCCGGGTCTCACCAGACTGAAAGGCAGTCGTGGGCCACCAAAAAACTGAAGTACTTACCAAAGAAATAGCTTTTCCCAATGTTTATTACAGTAATCCCATAACCTTCTCAAAAAGTTTGAATTTCTGCCCCGGATAGAGTAGCATCTACAGAGACCCACTCTAGTTTTTCCATTCCAATTGCCTTCGGTTCACAAATATTTATTGAGTGCCTCTTATTTGCCAGTTCAAGGCACTGGACACGTGAGATGAATAAGAGGACCTGATCATAGGGAGTGAGTGGTCTTGTAGTGAAGCAGGTTGTGGGAGGGACATTAAGGGAGGCCAAGTCTGAATCGTTTTGAGAGGAGGAAAGAGACTCAGAGTGGTTGCCAGGATCAGTTTGTCTTGAGCGAAACTTCCCTACTAGTGAATAACTGGGCATCCTCTGCTAATGATAGATTTGCCATGGGCAGCTGCTGTATCCGGAGACTACAAAGCAGCCAGCCAAGGTCATCTGAGTCGACAAGGACCGTTCCAAGGCTGAAGGGCTCACATGAGATTCTCAGTGAAAGACCCGGTGCAAGGAGCAGCTTCATGACAATGTTATCATTGGAATGTACTCATGTTTCCCAGCCCACGAGGAGGAGGATATTCTTCACAGAGGACCGAAGGTGGATGAAGACTTTTCCGAGCACAGTTACACAGATGGAAGGAAAGTCTTAGGAAGGAGAACTGTATGCTGAAAGTATCAACAAACTAGTGGCCCCATCTGGTACCTTGGACTCTGCTGGAACCCTGGGATCTTAACTGCTGCATCCTGTCAGCTCTCATGTCCTCCTCCAGCCCTTTCCCCTGTCCTCTAAGCACGACTTGATTGATGCCAGAATTGGGCATCTCTGGGGAAGCAGACCTGGGAATTGTTCTGGGATGATATTATGTTGGAGATTATGTTCCTGACTGAGGAGCTTGCATTCCCAGTCTTGCAGTGTGATGAACCCTGTAGCAGGAGCAACAGGTGGAGGTGCTTCCTTCCAGAAGGGCTTGAAAATGTGAGGCTGGCATTGGGTCTTCTTTCGGTTAGGGAAGAGGGTCTGTGATGGGAGTTTGGATGGAGCAGTCGATGCGCTAGTCCTTTCCTTAAGGGGATGTTCAAGAACGTTGAATTGGGAATGAATTGAACTTTAGCTGCCTCTTGAGTGTAACATTGCCCAGTAAACGGGCTCCCAGAGGGAGCTCCAAGGCTAAGGTCTCGAGTGTCACAGGAGATCCCGCAATGTTTCCTTTTCTGTTGCCTTTCTAACAGTAATGGGTCACCAGGAAGACTGATTTCATTGAAAGGATGGCACCCCTCAACTTTCTTCCCCCTTTACGAGGCAGCCTGTAAGAAAGAGCCTCCAGGGTGAATGACACTCAGTCTCAGATGGGGAAGCAAGAGTCCAGATGTCTCTTAGGGCATCATTTCTCAAAGCTATATGCTCATATACATCCCCTGGGCACCTTGTTAAAATGCAGGTCCTGATGTAGTAGGAGAGGGGGGTGGAGTGGTGAGAATTTGCATTTCTAACACGTTCCCAGGCAATCTGCAGACCTCACTTGAAGTAGCAAAACTTGGGAGCTATAGAATAAGGAAAACGTACCTTAGAAGACATGATTAGGGTCTACATACACTATAAAACCACAAAATTAGAGGAGACTTGGCTTATCCCATGCAGCTGAAGTGAGAATTTAAGAACTCTTCAGGAAGACTCACAGATCAGCAAGGAAAAGACAAAATCCAAGCAAATACAGTTTGCTGAAGCGAGTCTCTAGAGAGGGCATCGGGAAAGGACAAGAAGTCTGGCAGTGGCTGGAGAGGTAGACAAATCAAACTCCATTATCCGCTGACTCTGAAGGATATGATCTTCTGGCTGAAATTTTAGGGGTCACTTAATTCCAGCTCCACGCCCCCCATGACCCGTCCTGTTCCCACACACTGGCTCTCAGATGCTTCCATACAGTAGGGAAGCAACTGAAGTTTCCTGGCTTGTGGATAAATTTTAGGTTGTCAAATATTCATAGAGCGATTTGGTGGAGGCGGGGTGGTGAGTGTGAAATCTCCCTGGGGGAGAATAATGATGGAAGGCTGGTTAGAAAATAGCTTCAGTATCCTTTCTTGTAAGAGGTCATTTGAATATTAATGCAATGCAACTCAAAGGTCACCAAAGAATTTGTATTTCTCTTAAAACGAAATGCAGCAAAACTTCCCTTGTGTAACAGATGCCGTCGTAATACTGTCGTAGAAATAGTTTTCAAAGTTCGTAAGGGCTGCAGAAGTTCTACTTGATCTGCTCACGTATACAAATGTGACTTGCCTGGCTCCTCTTTCTACTGCTATTTATATCAGCTGCCCTCCGGGAGATCAGCTTTCTTCACAACATCGGATATAAATAACCACAGTTCTCTTAAGTATGATCTGCTCAAGATTGCCAGGTAACATAACTGGTATCTGCTTACTTATATTCATGATTTGTCAGTGATATGCTTTGTTACTTATATAAGTTAATACTTTTCATATACAATTCAATAACCATTACGCCTTACCGCAATGATTGTATTAAAAACTTTACTATTCTTAGTGAGCAGGTAAGTTGAGTTTAAACACTACAGGAACATTCAGAAACAAGCCCAGTGGAGGTCTTTTGAGGCCATGCCCTTGAGCTGGAATTTCTGTGAGAGACTTCGGTCAAGTACAAATGCAGAAGTGAGCATACGTACCCAATAGGTGCAGCTGTCTGATGTGCCTCAAGTCTGTTGTGATGTCTTTCAAAACTAGGGAGTGTGGGCTTCTGCTTCTTTTCATGCCCCTTACACTGTGACTAAAAGAAAGCTGAAGTATTCTTGCTTCTGTGAGAAAAATCTCAGTCAACAAAAGCTGGGATAGAAAACGTTTTCACGGGCCAAACCAACCTGTAACACTTTCATCTTAAAATTGTTCACGTTGAAGGCTACTCTGTCTAGCTTCTGCATAAGACTCTTCAAAAAGCTTTGATCATTTAGACCACTTTAGATGTAACTTGATCTAAAATGCAGTCTCGACCTCAGGTCATGTAGCAGCAATCATTAAATACTTAGAAAAATTAAAGATCAAAGTATGAAGTAACGGTAGAAATGTAGCAATATACATAAAAGCATTAATAAATAAGCTATAGTTTTTCTCTACTGGTGATGAGTCCAAATGTTATTAAATCTAATTAATGAAATCCTTCATAATATAAATAATGTATTTCATTAAGTATTCTTCATGATTTTAGTCATTAAAATGTAATTTAATTATGCTAATAGAATTTTAATGGAATTTAATTTAATATTACCACGCAGCTTCATAATTTGAATTTTAAAATAAATTTGTTATAAATACAAACCCACTTTATTTTCATTTTTCATTATAGAATATAGTGGATGAAAACAGAGCATAATGGCAATTTCATAAATTCAATTTATTAACGTCTCTAGTAGTGACCATACCAATGTTATGCTGCAATAAACATGTACCCTGTTAAAATCCAGATATCATTAGGAATCTATTAGGACTATGCTTGTGTTCACTTTGTATCTAATACAAGCAGCTTATAAAGGAGAGAAGGCTGGAGCTGGATGCAGCTTTCTGCTTTGTATTCTTACCAGGGCTGTAGTCTTAACCTTCTATCTAGTGAACCCTGCCCATCTCATGGACAAGTCCTAACTGAAATGAAAATAAAGTATTGGATGTAGTATGAATTGTTGTTTTTGCTGCCCTCATGATAAGCCAGGTTTTGCAGCAATAACAAAAGAAAATCAAAGCCCCAGATCTCAGTGGCCTGAAGAGCAGATGTTTGTTTCCCTCTCTCCTGCTGGTCTGCAGGAGCTTGGTCGGCTCCTTACGCCCTGCGAGGCCCAGGCTAACGGATGCTCCAGCCAACCTGTGCTTCCACAACCACCAGCCGAGGGGAGGCTGCTAGCAATTATGTCCTGGCGCTTCAGCCTTCCTGCCAGACAGGACACACCACCGACTCTGCTCATGTTCATTGGCCAAAGCAAGTCCAAGGCCACACCGCACTTTACAGGGAGTGGAGAAGTCCGGTCCACCGGAGGCCTGGAAGGCGGGGGTCAGGCACATCTGTGACCAGTGATGGGCCCTAATGATTATCGCAGGTATGTTATCCTGGAACTGGAGCTTGTTCGTCCTGACATGGATTGAGTGAGGAAGTTAGGTTTGTCTTGCAATGGTAGGGAGGACCGTTATGTAACTTTCTACTCTGAATTGTGTATATGTGCACCCAAGACTTGAGAAGAGAAGATGCTCTCATATAAAATAAATAAAGATCAGGATACATTTTTTGAGACATATACACAGTTATTAGGAACATGTTATATGTATGTTATATATATAAAATATACTAGAAATATATATAATATAAGGAATATTTTATGTTTATATACTAAAAAATATATATACACTAGAAACGTATATTATTTATATTAGGAACATTTTGTATATATATATACACTAGATATATATATATATAATATATTAACATATATATATGTTATATATGATATATATATGTTATATATGATATATATATGTTATATATGATATATATGTTATATATGATATATATTAACATATATACTAGAAATATATATATTATAGATATACTAGAAATACATATATTGAAGATATATATTATATATAATGTATATTATATATACTAGAAATGTATGAAAATATATATGTTATATATATACTAGAAATATATATACGTATATATTAGAAAAAATAGTAAGAAAGACGGAGGGTCACCGTACTTGCAAAGGCGTCCTATAGCGAAACTGGGGAAGATTTTTCGGAGAAACACCAGTTAAGAACCGGATATTGAAAAATAGGAGGGATATGGATTTACGGAGAGGAAAGGATGAACTAAAATACAGAGAAGAAAAATTCAACACAGAAATTCTGATTTCTGGGCTATTCTTAATGAGCACATTTATGTTGTTTTTGCTAAAATATCAGTACCTTTTACTCTAGTGACTCAGCTTTTCTGTCTCCGTTTCTCCTGCACTTTGCCTTATTGCTTTGCCATTTAAAAGCCTAGCAGTGAGAGGGATTTTGGAAAGTGTGTCTATTTCTATGTGCACAGTGGCTCCTCAAAGCTGGAAAGATCCAGTGAGGAATCATTGGCTCCTTCATACTTTTGTCGCCTCTGATCTTTTTTTTTTTTTTTTAATAAATTTATTGTATTTATTTTATTTTTGGCTGCATCAGGTCTTCGTTGCTGCGTGCGGGCTTTCTCTAGTTGCGGCAAGCGGGGGCTACTCTTCGTTGTGGTGCACGGGCTTCTCATTGCAGTGGCTTCTCTTGTTGCGGAGCACAGGCTCTAGGCACACGGGCTCAGTAGTCGTGGCTCGCGGGCTCTAGAGTGCAGGCTCAGTAGTTGTGGTGCATGGGCTTAGTTGCTCCGCAGCATGTGGGATCTTCCTGGACCAGGGCTCGAACCTGCGTCCCCTGCATTGGCAGGCGGATTCTTAACCATTGCGCCACCAGGGAAGCCCCTGTCGCCTCTGATCTTAATTGCTTGAATTGTGCTGTCTAGACTTAGCAATGCATCATAGTATCAGATCAACAAAAGACTAGACTGAGTGTTTGAGTCAACTGGGTGTAACTGTCACACTCTACAGTCTCAGGACCCTCCCCCCAGGGTTCAGCAATCAAGGCCAGGATCGGTCAGGGTACTTGCAACTTTTCCTTAGTTTACTACGTTTTAGCCTCTATTAATGGGAGAATCGCAGCCGTGCTCTCTTTAAACTGAGTTAATACTTTGCTATGGAATTAAAGCAACTTTTGGAGATAAAAACTAGGTGCTGCCTTGATGCTAGTCATAGTGAATGTCCCACTCTTCTTAAAGGATGGGGCTGTGTTTGTTCTCTAGAGTTGCCATAACAAATTACCACAAACTGGGTGGCTTGGAACAACAGAACTGTATTCCCTCACAGTTCTGAGGCCAGAAGTCTGAAGTCAAGGTGTGGGAAGGTCATGTTTCCTCTGAAGGCTCCAGAGAAGAATCTTTCCTTGCCTCTTCCCAGCTTCTGGGGATTTCCATCAATCCTCAGCGTTCCTTGGCTTGTAGCACATCACTCCAGTCTCTGCCTCTGTCATGACATGGCTCTTCTCCGTCTGTCTCCCCTGTGTATCTCTGTGTCTCTGTCTTTAAATTTTGTCTCTTCTTCTGAGGACACCAGCCATTGGACTGAAAGCCCACTGTGACCTCACCTGAACTATATTACATCTGCAAAGACTCTATTTCCAAGCAAGATCACATTGACAGGTACCAAAGGTTAGCATTTCAACATCTTTTGGAGGGACACAGTTCAGCGCACAACAATGGCATTATTGAAACTTTCTGTAATCTGTGGCACACTGCTTACAAGACCCTGTGGAATGCCCCCTCTCCCAGCCCCAAAATCCATGAGTTAGACTAATTTCATTAAGGAGATTCCCCTTGCTTCTGATTGCCACTTTATTTAAAATTCTGCAGCGTTGTTTAGTTGCCCTAAGACCGAGTTCCTCGGTAGCAGTTCTTCTCTTTCTCATGATTTTCTCAGTGAGACTTGTCAAACTTTCACCTTCCTTTTTTAAAGCATCGGGGGCAGTTCAGATGAACCAGAGGAGACATGCCAGTGATAAAGGGTGAATCATTCTTCTCCCCCGACCCCCATTTCTGGGATCTGCTGACAGATACTAAGGGTAGCTGTCATTGAACTAAATCTGAAGCAGTGGTAAAAGAAAATAAGGCTTGCACTGCTTTTAGTGAAGATACTTGGAATTGCTTTTCCCTCTTGCTTTTCAACTTTTACTTGGATACAATTAGCTAAACACTGTTTTTTTTAAATCTAAGCGAAATCTTGGAGCACTGTCTTTTCATTCAAAGTAACATTAATATAATTTTGCATATAGGAATCAGGAAAGTAGTTAGAAAATGCCGTTTAGGCTAATAAATTGAGACTCAGTAGAGCCGGATAATACAGTAGTTCCCCCTTATCCACAGTTTCCCTTTCTTCAGTTTCAGTTACCTGAGGTAAACTGTGGTTTGAAAATATTAATTGGAAAATTCCAGAAATAAGCAATTTATAATCTTAAATTGCACCCCAGTTCTAAGTAGCGTGAGGAAATCTCATCCCATCCCGCCCGGGATCCACAGCCATCGACATCATCCTGGCTCCCTGGTCCAGCATCACCTGAAGCAGATGGTCCTTCTGACCTCTCATCAGAAGGTCAGCAGTAGCCTAACACTAGGTCACGATGCCGACGTCATTCACTCACTTCACCTCAACACGCAGGCATTTTATCCTCTCACATCAGCACAGGAAGGCTGAGTACAGTACAATAAGATATTTTGTATCTTTTGTACATAACTTTTATTACCGTTTATTGTTATAATTATTCTATTATGTTATTAGCTATTGTTTATCTTCATCTGCCTAATTTATAAGTTAAACTTTATCATAAGTATGTATTTATAGGAAAAAACATAGTACATATAGGGTTCAGTACTATCCATGGTTTCAGGCATCCACTGGGGGTTTTGGAATGTATCCCTTGAGGATGAGAGGGGACGACTGTAAATTGAGACCCGAGAGCATCCTTTTATATTAAACTATGTTACTATGTTAAAGTGATATATGCCATACATTATATATACTAATGTAGTGGTTGCCCACAGGAGTGAAATGACTTGATTCTATCTAGCAGAACTGCAAACCCTTTCAATTATAGTAATGAAATATGATGTGTTGTAATGTAATCCTGCCTAGGAGGAGACAAGGGTATGAATTTTGAGGTCTCTTAAGGATTATATTACTTTATAATTCTTATATTTACCTGTCCCTAGTTCAGGGAGCTTTACTTGGCAGCCTGTTATAAATGAGGATCTTGAGCCCCATCCCAAACCTACTGAATCAGAATCTGCATTTTAAGCAAACTGTTATATAGAGAATGGATAAACAACAAGGTCCTACTGTATAGCACAGGGAACTATATTCAATATCCTGTGATAAACCATAATGGAAAAGAATGTTAAAAAGAATATATAGTTATGTATAACTGAATCACTTTGCTGTACAGCAGAAATTAACACAACATTGTGAATCAACTCTACTTCAATACATTTTAAAAAATTAAAATTAAAAAAAGAATCTGCATTTTAACAAGATCCTCAAGTGATCTGAATGCACATTACATTTTGAGAAGCACTGATGACTTGACTATACCTAAGAGATGACTAAATTCCTACACTTTCTCTTCCATAGTTTTTTTTTTTTTTTTTTTTTAGCTGCTGTTTATACCTTCGTCAAGAGATATGAGGCCCCTGACTAATAAAAATGCTTTTACTAATTACTTTGGGTGAAAATCTCATTAAATCAGGCAAATGTTCTAGAAGAGCCTGTAAACAGATTTTCATAATGGAGAGCACAGTGGATTAGAAAAACCAGCCCCTGGCAACACCACAGACTTGCCAGGAGAGCTCAGTGGGAACAAGAGGGCCCCAGTGTTGCAATGAAGCAAATCAGAAGTGTCTAGTGTGCCAGAGAAAATTCATGTTATTCCCGCACTGGCTGTGACATGTTCACACATGAATGTATTTCATTCAGAAAAAGTCAAAGCTCTAGAATGGCACAGTCTGGCTCTATGAGAAACAGATGTGTCATGGTTCACCCACCCCCTGACCACCTGTGGTTTGCCCATGACTCAACTTTCTTGAATAAAAGGGAGTTAACTCTTGGATCTAGAACAAATTCTAAATTACGGATTTATTTTCTTCCTCCTCATATTTCTCCTCCTTGCTCATTGCCATGACAGAACCTTACAATTCAGAGAAGTTTGAATGAACTACAGAAGGAATTCTCAGTGCTCCAAAGCATTTTCTTTCAAAGGCAGGTCCTGGCTCTGATATTTAGGTTGAGGTTCTGTGAAAAGTTCAAACAGAATACCAACTTCTCCAGCCAATTAGAGAGACTGATTTTTGTTTATACTTTAAAGCCACCTGGGTGTGAGGTGTTTTCACTTTCTGCTTATTTTTTTAGTCGAGGGTAGGCATTATTCTCATTCAGAAATATGCTTTGGATGCCATTGGTCATTCACTTAATCTTCAGCTACCCCCGTTCATGGAATCGTGTGGACAAATTAAAACCATTAATATTCTGCAAACTTTAGTCCCTGCTGTTAAAACTCGCCCTCAGCCACTTCTTCCAGCTGCTTACAAGTAGCCAAAAGGAAGGATTTGAACGTCATTACGATTTATTTCTCCTGCCATGCTCTGCTTTCCATTCCACAGAAAATGGGCAGGGAAATGGTCCCAACATAGGTAGGTGGATGGAAAAATACAAGGCACAAAAGCCCACAAAGAGAATAATCAAGCCCTCAAGAGTCACTGACAGTTTTTCAAAATATTTTCATTTCCATTTATGTAATCAACTTAGGGTTGTTTTGACATACCACTGAGGCCTTTGGTTTTTCTTTTCATAGAATATTTCTTTATTTGTTTCTTCAGAAAGCATTATCTAATTAAAAGCAAACATATACAGTAATATAACCTGTCAAGGAAGTACTCGCCATTCATGGTCCAGTTATAATTACAATGACAATACTATCCAAAAAAAAAAACTTTTTTTTTTTTTTAAGGAAAGTTAGATTTATTCACTAATATTTTAAAATATAACATCCTCCTATCACACATACGATGTGATGCCTGATTCTTTTTTTTTTTTCACACACACGCACTGTATTTTATTTTTGCAAGAGATAAATAGACTGACACCAAGCATTGTACATGGCTGACCACAACAAAAGCAACAATGATTGCAATTACCAAACACGAAACACACTCATACTATGTCATAATATTGACATTCGGTCCAGTAATCCTCCACTGTAACAGCTCCTTTACTTTGCAGTGAAAATTGATTTGTATATTCTTTGCCCCTGAGTCCTTGTGGGATTTTTTTTTTTTAATTCAAACAGAAAGTCACAAAAATTATACTCATCCTCATCAGTTCACTCAGTCCCATGTAATTAATTTTTTTTTTCATCTTGGTCTTCTGTTATCACTTTTATGAGTTCATCAGTTTTTCATTAGAGTTCTGAAAATGCTTATTCATTCAGTTCAGCAGTACAGTCAGTTACCAGAAACCTGCACTTGTCAGAGTCTTTTCCATGAATTCCTTGAAGATGAAACCCTTTCATAGGAACATATTTGCAAAAGCATCAGAGTACACCCAGAACTGTCTGTAAATGACAAAAGACTTAAAAATGATCACGGTTAAAGATTTGATGAAAGTTCATAATAATTCAGTTGACAAGAAAATTAGTTATTTCTGAGATATACATTTTAAAGTAATAACTAGGATTATGACTTATAACATTATACCAGAACATATAAGATTTTTAGGAATTTCATGTAATGTCTGAAACATTTATATTAACATATTTCCATACAAATAACCCAATGAAAGTTTAGTATTAGTTGTTTTGTTTGTTTGTTTTTTTATACTGCAGGTTCTTATTAGTCATCAATTTCATACACATCAGTGTATACATGTCAATCCCAATCGCCCAATTCAGCACACCACCATCCCCACCCCTCCGCAGTTTTCCCCCCTTGGTGTCCATATGTCTGTTCTCTACATCTGTGTCTCAACGTCTGCCCTGCAAACCGGCTCATCTGTACCATTTTTCTAGGTTCCACATACATGCGTTAATATACGATATTTGTTTTTCTCTTTCTGACTTACTTCACTCTGTATGACAGTCTCTAGATCCATCCACATCTCAACAAATGACTCAATTTCGTTCCTTTCTATGGCTGAGTAATATTCCATTGTATATATGTACCACAACTTCCTTATCCATTCGTCTGTTGATGGGCATTTAGGTTGCTTCCATAACCTGGCTATTGTAAATAGTGCTGCAATGAACATTGGGGTGCATGTGTCTTTTTGAATTACGGTTTTCTCTGGGTATATGCCCAGTAGTGGGATTGCTGGGTCATATGGTAATTCTATTTTTAGTTTTTTAAGGAACCTCCATACTGTTCTCCATAGTGGCTGTATCAATTTACATTCCCTTACAAAACCTTTTTTAAAACCCATAATTACTTCATTATTTATAATTTTTAAGTTGAAATGCAAGTAACATGGAATTTAACTTCCATAAAACCTTGGTCTGTATATCTTGCTATCAAAATGCTATTCAGAATAACATATGGCAAATTCTACATGCTTTTTATAAATGGGGAAACTTAAGCGACAAAGAAGGAAATAACCTGGCCTCAATGTGAGTCATTCACAAACGTTGGAAAGAAACTCCCAAATGCATCTCCTAAAAGAGTGTTTTGTGGGTTCACATGCACTACATATATCCAGAGTGAAAGAATGCCCTAAAAATAAATAATCTGTGAAGTCTGATGATTAAGTATTAATTATTTAATAATAAAGATTTACTAGAAACCAAGTGCGGTGTCATTTTAGATTTAGTTTTCAAAAGAGAAAATATTCCATTTCAACACACAGGTTTGGAAACAGCACAACTTAAAGTTGACTCAGGTCAGATAACCCTCAGTGAATTATCAGTGTACTTTGGGAATATTTTTTGAACAATAAAACCAGATGATGGCAGATTTTGGTCACAGGCTGAGCTATAGAAAAGTAATGAGCTTTTGTTTTTCAGTTGAAGTGATTTTTCATATTGCCACAATATGGTGCTTTCTAAGTCCACTTGGTTAAAAAAGCCACAACACCGATAATTCAGAATGTAAAGCCACCCTATGATCAAGTATACATTTGATACATTAAAATCACTGAATTGGAAATTAAAAAGCTCTGAATTAAATAGATACATAGTTCTTAAAAGCCTGATCCATTGGTCACACTTACACTGATCTTGTATCTTGTAAGCAAAGTGACAATGATACCAAGTGTAATGTGCCCGAGATCAGTCCTTTTACCTGATTATAATATCCTAAAACAGACTGTACTGTTACATCCTCCCACTTCCATCCCTTCAACGTGTATTTAGTGACTTTCACCAATGTGTGTCACTCAAAAATATACACCTTCAGGGTATGCCGGTTGACCAAAGATATTATTCTAGATGTTCACTTGGACAGAGCTGGCACTGAGTGCCAAAAAATGGCTGACACGTTGTTCCTACCATTAAGAAGCCTACGATTTGGCTCAATAAAAAAAGCTGTCCAAAATTAGCTTTAATACAAGAAGGATTATCCAAGGCAGTGGTGGGGGAGGGAAAGGCATAGATGAGGAGTAAGAAACAACATTTGAACTGGATCTTAAGGGATAGACAGTGCTTTTGATAGAAATGTTGGAAGACAATTCCAAGGAGCGGGGCCAGTGTGAGCCAAGGCACAGACTCAGGAAAGTCCAGGGTGCATTCAGGTAATGTATCATCTGGTAGGATTTGGGCTCAGAGTGGAAAAGGGGACTAGAAAATATGGATGAAAATGTAAGGTGAAGCCAGATTTGAGACAGCTTAACAACAACACTGTGGAGTTAAGACTATTCCTGTTGGTAATGGGGGACCACGAAAGTATGTTTGGTGAGTTTTTCTGTCATCAAGTCATATTCACATAGGTTATAACAAGGATAAATGTAGAGAAAATATGCATATTTGGAATACAAAATCATCAAATAGCTTGGATCACTTGAAGTCACCAGTTTTGAAAATCAGTAATTGTCAAATATCATTAGTTTTCACCTTAATAAATTCATCCTTGAATCAGAAATGTGTATTTTGTCTTTAACTTGTTTTATGAAAAGACGTTCTTAAAATGTAATGTAATTAAGATGGAGTGAGGCATCACTGTGCTTTAGTGAAAAGCGCTGGATTGATTCTACACTTTTTTGGACCACCTTCTATGTCCTAAGCACACATATTACATACCTTTATTCATTACCCGGTGCTAGATTCCTATGAAGGATTAATTATGGTCAGAATGTTTATTAAGTTTCCCCAAATCATTAGCAAGTAAGTGATAGTGTTCGATTTCAGGGTTACATCTTTTGCTTTTTGTTTGTTTGGGACTTGGGCTTTGATTTCTGCTGCATACGGGGGCTAAGCTATTTCTGCAGCATGGCCAGGGATTCCTTAGTGAAAAATCATAGGTGTGTTGAGCGAATGTCCTGAATTAGACACAGAATCAGGTCCTGGGTGAACAGCGGTCACCAAGAAGGACATTGTCCTTTTTCTTGTGGAGTTTATATTTGAGTTGGGAAACAGATTTTAAATTATTTGTACTGGGAGACAGATTTAAAAAAAAACACTAATTACAAACTAATTGCTTCTCTCAAATCAAGCTGTGTGCTACAATTCAGAGTACAGGTGAGTATAAAGTGTGTAAGAGGAGTATCTTGATGCCAGGGCAGGAAGAATGGCCTCGGGCGTTTAAGCGGAGACCTGAGGTTGAGTAGGCGTTAACGAGTAAAAAAGATAAGAGGATTTTAGGCAAAGAAAATAGCTTTTTCCTATTTTTGCTTTCTTCAAAAAGTAGCTCTATCTCAAGGCAGATGAGCTGGGCAGTAAAAGCCAGGGTGTTAAGAACGTATTAGTTTCACCCTGGCCCCGCCTCCCCCACTGACACGGGCGCCATCGTCAACCTCAGCACCACCGCGGTCCATCACGCAAACAGGATCGCCACACCCGCCTGAATTTTCTCCCTCCTACTAGGCACGCAGTCTATACTGACAAACTGGGACAGCCAGTACGTGTCAAGTAGGAAACTAGATGAGATTATTCCGAAGCTCTGTTTCTGTCCTAGTAATCTGTGACACTGTGTATGGACACTGTGTAATCTGTGACACTGTGTATGGTAACTTTACAGGAAACTGCCAACTATTTTTCCAAAGTGGCTCTATCACTCTGCATTCCACTCAGCAAGGTGAGAGTTTCGGTCCCTCAGTATCTAGACCAGCACCTGGCAGAGGCAGTTTTTGAAATTGTAGTCGTTCTAGTTGTCATATAGTGGTGTCTTATTGTAGCTTTAATTTGCATTTCTCTAATACCCGACGGTGGTGAACATCTTTGCATGTTACTTGCCACCCATTTCTCTGCTTAGGTGAAGTATCTTTTAAAATATTTCGCTCATTTTTTAAATGGGTTCTTTGTTTTTCATTATTGATTGTAAGAGTTCTTTATAAATTCTGAATAGAAGAGTTTTTAATTAAATGTGTTTTGCAAATATTTTCTCAGAACCTATGGCTTCTCATTTTCTTAGCAGTCTGTTTTCAAATTATGTAGATTCTTTGAGCTTTCCTACATAGACATCATGTGGTCTGCAAATAAAAGACAGTTTTATTTATTCCTTTCTGATCCATGTACCTTTTACTCCTTTTTTATACTTTATTGCATTGTGTGTTTGTTGTGGGTGCCCTTTATCGAGTTGAGGAAGTTCCTTTCTATTCCTAGTTTCCTGAGGGTTTTTATTGTAAAGGATCCTGAATTTCGTCAAATGCTGTTTCCATATCCACTGAGATGATTATATTCTTATTAGTGCAGCTGTTGTCAGTTGCTGAATATTGACTCAATCCTGCATTTCTAGGAGAAAAGCACTTTGGCATAATATATTATCTTTTTTCTGTACCACTGGATTTTTGTTGTGTTTTGAAAACATCTTTTATATCAGCGATTCTTAACTGGGGACACTTTTGCTTCCCAGGGGACATTTGACAATGTCTGCAGACGTGTTTGGTTGTCACAACTAGGAAGAGGGGGATGATTTGCTACTGGCATCTAGTGAGTAGGGGCCGGGGTTGCTGCTAAACCCTCTAAATTGCACAGGAAAGCTCCCAATAACAAAAAAATGATCTGGCCCCAAATGTCAACGGTGACAAGTTCGAGACATCCTGCCTTACAGTATTCCAAGTCTTTAAAATTTGTCCGCATATGCTTTATGGCCCAGAATATGACTGTCTTAGTGAACGTTCAGTGTACATGTGAAAAGAATGTGCACTCTCTTGATGTCGAGGGGCTGTTGTTAAATGTCAGTTCCGTCAGGTTGGTTGATGGTGTCATTAAAGCCTCTGCAGCGTGGCTGAATCTTTCCCCTCCTTGCTCTGTGGATGGCTGAGCAAAGGGTGCTGCTGTCTCCACCTGCAACTGTGAGCCTGTCACCTCCCCTTTCAGCTCTGTCAGCTTTGCTTCACAGATTCTGAAGCTCGATTGTTGGGTACTTTCAGGCTTTTATAAATTCTTGAAATTCTTGAAAAATTGACCTCATTATCATTGCATAATGTCCCTTTTATTCCTAGTAATATTTCCTGTTCTTCTTTCTTTTATACGGTCATCCAGCTTTCTTTTGATTAGTGTTTATGTGGCATATTTTTCATCCTTTGATTGTTAACCTATCCATGTCTCTATAAAGTGTGCTTCTGTACACATCCTCTAGGTGAGACCTTCTTTAATCCAAGTTGACAGTCTCTGTCTCCGAATTACAGTGTTTAGAGCATTTACATATTTTTAACGTCTTTTTTTTTTAACATCTTTATTAGAGTATAATTGCTTTACGATGGTGTGTTAGTTTCTGCTGTATAACAAAGTGAATCAGCTATACATATACATATATCCCCACATCTCCTCCCTCTTGCGTCTCCCTCCCGCCCTCCCTATCCCACCCCTCTAGGTGGTCACAAAGCACCGAGCTGATCTCCCTGTGCCATGCGGCTGCTTCCCACTAGCTATCTATTTTACATTTGGTAGTGTATATATGTCCGTGCCACTCTTTCACTTCATCCCAGCTTACCCTTCCCCCTCCCCGTATCCGCAAGTCCATTCTCTACGTCTGCGTCTTTATTCCTGTCCTGCACCTAGGTTCTTCAGAACCATTTTTTTGTTAGTTTCTTTTTTTAGGTAACGTATATATGTGTTAGCATACTGTATTTGCTTTTCTCTTTCTGACTTACTTCACTCTGTATGACAGACTCTAGGTCCATCCACCTCACTACAAATGACTCAATTTCGTTTCTTTTTATGGTGGAGTAATAATCTATTGTATATATGTGCCACATCTCCTTTATCCATTCATCTGTCAATGGACACTTAGGTTGCTTCCATGTTCTGGCTATTGTAAATAGAGCTGCAATGAACATTGTGGTACAGAACTCTTTTTGAATTATGGTTTTCTCAGGGTATATGCCCAGTAGTGGGATTGCTGGGTCATATGGTAGTTCTATTATTAGTTTTTTAAGGAACCTCCATAGTGTTCTCCATAGTGGCTGTATCAATTTACATTCCCACCTACAGTGCAAGAGTGTTCCCTTTTCTCCACACCCTCTCCAGCATTTATTGTTTGTAGATTTTTTGATGATGGCCATTCTGACTGGTGTGAGGTGATACCTCATTGTAGTTTTGATTTGCATTTCTCTAATGATTAGTGATGTTGAGCATCTTTTCATGTGTTTGTTGGCAATCTGTATATCTTCTTTGGAGAAATGTCTGTTTAGGTCTTCTGCCCATTTTTGGATTGGCTTGTTTGTTTTTTTGTTATTGAGCTGCATGAGTTGCTTGTAAATTTTGGAGATTAATCCTTTGTCAGTTGCTTCATTTGCAAATATTTTCTCCCATTCTGAGGGTTGTCTTTTGGTCTTGTTTATGGTTTCCTTTGCTGTGCAAAAGCTTTTAAGTTTCATTAGGTCCCATTTGTTTACTTTTGTTTTTATTTTCATTTCTCTAGGAGGTATCTCAAAAAGGATCTTGCTGTGATTTATGTCATGGAGTGTTCTGCCTATGCTTTCCTCTAAGAGTTTTATAGTGTCTGGCCTTACATTTAGGTCTTCAATCCAGGTTGAGTTTATTTTTGTGTATGGTGTTAGGGAGTGTTCTAATTTCATACTTTTACCTGTAGCTGTCCAGTTTTCCCAGCACCACTTATTGAAGAGGCTGTCTTTTCTCCATTGTATATTCTTGCCTCCTTTATCAAAGGTAAGGTGAACATATGTGTGTGGGTTTATCTCTGGGCTTTCTATATCCTTTTCCTTTGATCTATATTTCTGTTTTTGTGCCAGTACCATACTGTCTTGATTACTGTAGCTTTGCAGTATAGTCTGAAGTCCAGGAGCCTGATTCCTCCAGCTCCGTTTTTCTTTCTCAAGATTGCTTTAGCTATTCGGGGTCATTTGTGTTTCCATACAAATTGTGAAATTTTTTGTTCTAGTGCTGTGAAAAATGCCATTGGTAGTTTGATAGGGATTGCCTTGAATCTGTAGATTGCTTTGGGTAGTATAGTAATTTTCACAATGTTGATTCTTCCAATCCAAGAACATGGTATATCTCTCCATCTGTTTGTATCATCTTTAATTTCTTTCATCAGTGTCTTATAGTTTTCTGCATACAGGTCTTTTGTCTCCATAGGTAGGTTTATTCCTAGGTATTTTATTCTTTTTGTTGTCATGGTAAATGGGAGTGTTTCCTTAATTTCTCTTTCAGATTTTTCATCATTAGTGTATAGGAAAGCAAGAGATTTCTGTGCATTAATTTTGTATCCTGCTACTTTATATTTAATGTGATTGTTGGTGTAGTGGACTTAAATCTACCATTTTGCTAGTTGTTTCCTATCAATTCCACATGCTCTTTCTTCCTTTTTCTTCTTTTCCTATCTTTGAATTAAATGTTTTTTATGATTCTGTTTTATCTCCATTATTGGCCTATGAGTAGTTGTTCTTTTAAAATTTTTTACTTGTTCTACATTTTATAATATACATCTTTAACTTATCACAGTCTACCTTCAAATAGCTTTATACTATTTCACCTGTAATTTGAGAACCTTCAACACATACTCCATTTACTCCTTCCCATCCTTTGTGCTATTCTTATGACCGGTTTCACTTCTCTAGATAAACCTCACAATACATTGTTACTATTTTTGCTTTAGGCAATCATATTATCTTTAAAAGTGAGAAAAGATATCTTTCATATGGACTTTCTTTTTGCCATCTCCAGTGCTATTTATTTCTTTGGATAGCTCCAGGTTGCCATCTGGTATCACGTGCGCTCTGTCTGAAGAACTACCTTTAACTTTTCTTGTGCCGCAGGGCTGCTGAGTCCATGCCTGTCCCCCAGCTGGTCACCTGCAAGCTTCTGCCTAGACAGGGACCTCTCTCTCATTCCTGCCATGGGCACCAGGTGGGGGCCCGGTGACAAGAGTTGATGAGCCAGTGTGGACTCCCTGTGTGTGGAGTTCCCGGCTATTTCAAACTGACATATTTGTCCATGCTTCTTCCTTACAAATTCACTAGAATTTTAGCTAATTTCTTCTTGCCCCTCTGTAGGGAGGCCCCGTCTTCCTCTCACACTTTGCCAAAGATGTGACACTTGTGTGCTCCCCTTAGGCGGGCCTGTCACTCTTTGCAGTTCAGTCTACTTGGTTGCCTTGCACCTCAGCTCTCTAAGGGGCTCAAAAGAAGTTGAAATTTTGTGTGTCTTCTGGCTTTGGTCTTTGAAGAAGGGGAGCTTCATCTTGTGGTTTTCGGCGTCCTCTACCTCCTCTGTTGAAGTGGGCATTCCCTTTCCACCTCTTAGACAAACACAAGTGTTAATAGATTCTGGATTTGAAATGGCTCAAAGCATTTTGGAACTCCATTTTACATGTGTTTTAGAATGGAGCCTATATTGCCGGGAGTATCTTTTCTTATCTTAGTTGTTAATTATTCAGAAGTATATTATTAGTTCCTTGTGGGGTTTTTGATTTTAGAGATTATTTATCATGACCCCAAAGGGTATAGTTCTACATAAGCATTAGAATCATTTCCCCAAAAGCAGTAATTGTGCAAGTGTTATAAATTCCATGGCTTAAGGTTGAGGAGCATTTGGGGGTTGACGGCTGTGATGAGATTGACCTTGTGATCTGCCTAAATTCCTAGTTATTACATTGTACTTATTTTAATTCCTATAAATTTTATATGTAAGATTAATAGCCAACTGATCTCTAGAACATATTTAGCATTCTCTGTTCATATGTACTCAAATAATTTAAAGATACATACTTGATAAAAGTAAATTAAATCCATTAAAAAACTATAGTTATTTTTAATTCCTTTGAATCTGGACTGCATACAAGAAAACAAAGTTTCATGATTCTCTTGAAATGCTTATATATTATTATATCAGAAACAACACCAGCTTCTGCATAGTGAAAGCTGCCTTCTAGGTGTATGGAATTAATATAGCAATTCAAATATAAAGAATAATGTTAATGCCCATGAAATAATTTTATTTTCATTTATGCTGGGATGTTGTGAAGAAATTTAACATTATTATACAAATTATTATAAAGGGAAACTGTTAGGTTGTAATAAAGCATTCAAATTGACTTTTTCATGCAGCATATTTCTACGTTAGCCCTTTAGAAAATGCGATCAGATTAAATCATAGCAGGAATGAGAGATAAAGCAAATTTTGCTGAGTGAGGCACCCTAGGTAAACGCTATTCACGTGAACATTGCCTGGTCAGTGTGCATCAAAGGCGTCTTTTAAGGAAAATATATACATCTTTTGTGTACATACCTGTGTTGGTTTCCTTTTTAGAATTTTCCACCATGAAAAATTAATGTAATTGGGGAATTAACACTTGTTTAAATCCATTTCTAAGAGTAGAAGAAAATGAACAAAGTTAATTATGGCGTTACAAGGCGTGTCAATTAGCTCTTTTTGGACTTTGAGGAGCTTAGCTTTTGATTCAGAGTAAATCAAGAAATATTTACTTGCCAGGCACAGACCAGGTCGTTCATCCACTGCGGTAGCATAGTCTCTGCTCTCAAGCGGCTTCTGGTCTGGTCAGCGGGTGAAGGAAGCTCAGCACAGACCAAGCCACAAGGACTGTGTGAGTCTCACACGGAGTCAGGATGCCCAGAGGTCCCCACGCAGCCCAGGGAGGAGAGCAGGATGCAGACACTGCAGGATGGCGATGCTGCAGGAAGAACATAGAAAAGAATCCCCGCTTCTCAGCCCAGGACACTGTTCAGAGGACCTCAAAACTGAGCTTCCTAAGTTTTCTATAAGAACGTGGAATTCTACGTGTGACCCACATGCATCACCCCGGCCCTCATTTCTCCCATCAGCAGTGACCTTTCGGTTTTGCTGTTCATGTGTGTGCACTTTAAAGCTATGCTATTTTAAAACTTTTTTTTTTTTCCTGTTTTTTTTTTTTATATCACTTTTCAGGATCTTAAGACATTTTTACTAAACAATTTTATTAATTTGTGCGAAAAAGCATGCTTTATCAAATCTGTAGCCACAGATAACCCAGAAGGGTTCAGGAGAACAGGTGTAAATTTTCTCTTTGTGTCTTCACCAGCTACCCAACTACAAGGAGCTTAGGTCAAAGCAGACTTCTAGGCAGAGCTGAAGCCTGAGCTGACGGCCAGGATATAGCAAGACGCCTTTGACATTACCACTTGGCAGTTAGGGAAGTGCAAGAAGAGGTGTGCAAACAAGCAGAGGAATAGGAATGTGAGTTAGGGCAATTGTCATATGTTTACACAGTGCCTATAATCATCTTTGAATGTATTCACTTATTTACAGTGCACCCTCTGTGCTGCATATTTATTTACATTTTGATTTTTCCATTACTTTACTGTTATAAAAAATAATAGGAAGTTATGCATCTGTAAGAAGGAGGCGTGTCAGAGCAAGGCCCTGTTGACCTAAAGGTACAACCAAAGGAATGAAGGTGTGTTAAGAAGAGGTTATTAACATTGGCCAGAATGGCCAGAAATTTCACCATGAATAATTATGAGAGAGAATCTATTGAAACTAGAGGTTGAATAAGTGGGGAAAGGATATCTTTGACTTTCAAGAAGCTTCCGTCGGACAAAACACTTTCAAGCCAAAAGACAGTCAAAGGCACCACGTGATGCTTCTTATTTCAGGTGAACCTGGCTGTCCGACCCCGAACCACTGCTGGGCAGTGATCAGAAGTACATCAAATCCTTAGGAGAGATGTGTTCTCCTCATTACGATTCCTCCCTAAGAAGGAAGAGATGCGGAGATGCGTCTCAGTCCCAAAACTGGTCCATAAATTTTGGTGCTGTGAGTCTGAGATCAAAAGACATATATCTTAGCAAACAAAGTCCCTTTTCTCCTAGGCTTTCAGTCTCTTTCCCATTCCAGTTATAAGCACAAAAATATTACAGCAGAAGGAAGAGAGATCGGCTCAAGCTGATCTTGGCTGAGGTTGAAGGAGGAGCGTATCTAATCTCGGCTTCATGTGAGAATAATCTGCCTCTTCCCATCTCTATGCCTGATCCGACAGCTGGGGATTTGGGAACAATTGTTTCCAGTGAAGGCATCGCCCAGGTCTTACCTGTACATAAACAGAGGACTGTTTCCCCGTGGGTAGGTAACCATGCCTCCCAGTTTACCTGGAACAGTCCCAGTTTATGCCTCTTCCATTCTCAAAATATGGTTTGGATGAAAATATAAAACCGCAGGTCACCCTGCTAACAGGCATTCCCTCCAGAGAAAGCCCCTCCCTAGAGGGGAAACTACCAGCTAAACACACCCACAGAGATAGTGCTAAATACTGCTGAAAGGTAAACGTCGTACATTTAATAGTCGCATTAAAAAAAGTTAAAATAAAATAAATAAATAAACTGAAGTAAAAGAAGCACAACACAAGTAAAGGGACAAAAAGCTTCACACACACACACACACACTCCAGTCTTTTTTTAATCCAAGTTCCTGTGAGACTTAAAAGCATGGTCAGAAGAAAAGGAAGAAAGTAGAAAAGATGTGCAGATGAGAGGGCCCTCACTGCAAGGGTTGGGGGCCCCAGTTTCTGGGCAGAGCAGACGATGACCCTGGGCTCCTGGAGCAGACAGTCATGGGGGAAAGGAGCCCCTTTCCAGGTGACAGCCTTTCCCTTCATCCTATTGGACTTCGTCCGCAGTCAGTAACTTTCATTGCTCAACCAGGTCTGTCAGTCTGGCTGCACCGGGAAAGGGCCTGTTGCGAGTGCAGTGCTGGCCTCCAAATTTAAGTCTAATCTCCGAGGCCTCCTGCCCCTGGGTAAATCTTTAGGAGCAATTAGAACTAATTAAAAAGGCAGGCTTGTCAGCCCCTGAATGATGTGGAAAAAGAGACCAAGTGACTTGGCTTTGGATTTCAAGCTGCACCCAAGTTCAAGCTGAATACAATCACTTTTTTCAGGAGTGTGTGTAGTGGTGTGTGTGTGTGTGTGTGTGTGTGGTATGTGCATGCGGGCAGAGGGTTCACAATCGTAGATACCAGATCAGCTTTGGAATAAAAGTGAAAGGCATTCTTAGTTGCTTGCAAATCCTCTAAAAATAGCCACACGTCTCTGCCAAAGCTAATATAGACAGGATTCCCATGGAAACCCTCTGGGCTACAAGGGGCGGGTGTTATTTCTTCACCAGTTATTGGTTGGATACTTCTGCCCATTTACACATCACTCTTCCTCATAACATAAGACTCTACCTATTGTCAGAACCAATGAACCAAACCCTAAAGGCACTTGCATATCTGGTCTGCTCATCTGAAGGGAAGAAAAGTACAGCAGTGACTCTCCTTAATAGAAGATGTTCACAAAGGCAGCTCAACAGAAAATAAAGAAACACATCTGCCTTGTTTCACATTCTGTGCTTATGCTTTTAGTTTTTGGAACTAATTTCTAATTCCTAGCTTTGAGTCCCTGGTTGTGGCCAGATCTTATTATATTATTTGTTCCATATATTTATCAATGATAGTAGTCACCCTCTTTTACGTTGTCGCATTCTGTCGGGGGGTGGTCCTGTTTTTAGATGCTTTTGTTGATTCCTAGGAACTAAAAGAATTAAAGTATGTAAGATCTGTGTGGAATATGACATTGTTACATTGGCCCTTGGGCAGTCTTACTTTGTTCACTTTCAGATGGAAAATAAAAATTGCAAAAAATATTAAGAGCCAGGAATGGTCAATTTATTTGTCTCTTTTCTCTTGGAATTATAGCCCTTTTGGGAAAACAACTTGAACAAAATAACTAGCTGTAATCACTATCATTTTACAGATTCTGAGATAAGAAGAGCTTAAATATTTTTAAAGATTACAACACGCAAGGGTACATAAAATTATACGGTAGTTTCCACATAAGTTTCAGTAGATAAAAATTATGACTAATTTTATGACTAACTGACAGTCTTTAAAATTTTTTTACAGCTTCATTCTCTCCTTTTATCTTTCCCTCTTTAGCCTTCTGTCGTTTTTTAAACATCTTTATTGGAGTACAATTGCTTTACAATGGTGTGTCAGTTTCTGCTGTATAACAAAGTGAATCAGCTATACATAAACATATATCCCCATATCTCTTAGCCTTCTTTCTAATAATGTGTTTTCTAAGCTGCACTATAAATAAAAATTAACATATGTACGTGTTTCTTAATAACCTACCAAAACACAGCCATATAAGTATGATTTAATCATCACACATATAAACATAAAAGGTTATGAAGTCATAATTTTCCACAATGCTTCCAGGATTATTAAACAATATACATATTCTCCAAATGTCACTTCATTTCTTTATGTGGCTAATTTGACCTCTGGTTCTCAAAGACATCTTTGCAGTACTACAATATGCATATTTTCTTGTTTAGTATTTACATCTTTGAATAAGGACTGGGGAGAGGGGGCAATAATCTAAAATGTTACAGCTAGCCCTCCCCAAGTGTGCGGTGGAGGTACACTTAAGATATTCTTGCCCCCAATAGCAGCAGGAGGAGTTGGATACCTTTGATAAGCAGGAGGCCTCAAGATTCCGAGACGGTATCTGGAGTGTCCAAAGCCAGGCTCTGGAAGGGCCTTTTCCTCCCCGTCACAATGGCCGTGAGGCCCACACACCCCCTTCATCGCTAGAGCCGGGTCAGGGCATGATCAGGCAACATGTTCCTTCTTCCCAGCCCCACCTGCAGGAGATATTCGCTCTTAGCCAGAGGAACCCCATTAGTGGGGCCAGTCAATCAAACGTATCAAATATGAAGAATTCATAAAACCACATTAAATGCTAGGGGGAAACAAAGAATAGGGTAACACAATCAGGAAGAATGCTTTTCTTTGTAACGTGACAGAGGTAAAAGTATCAGTGCGTAGGTTCAATTCAGTGAGAAAGCACAGGGAAGCGAGAAGGAGAAGACTTGGCCCCTGACTAGCTGGGTAACCTTAGGGTGTTTCTTTCAATATGTTTTTAATTTAGAGGCTCCACGTCTCTTGACCGAAGACAACACATTTAATGATGTGACATCAGATCATTCATCATTTTAATCAGACATGAGCTTTCACGGTGGTCAACCAGTGCTTGACACTGGTGGATTTGGAAAATGTCAGGAACAAGAGGCAGTGCAGTACGGCCAGAAATGTGATACTGTTGGAATCCTCCAGGAATCCAATTTAGATTAGCATCCAAAGCTGGGCGAATTTTCCTAGTTCCTAGAATAAACACAACCTATTGTCCAAACAGGAGGAGGATGGCCCTCTGTGGTGATGAAATGAGTAAGTAATCCTACACATTGTTTGCTGCTGTTTGAACACATTACATTCACTGCTGTGTCTCAAGAATTACTTAAGTTAGTATATCACGCTCATCCATTTGAGTAAAATTTGCCTTTTATGCTTTCTGCTAAATTGGCTTCTCATTGTCATTTGAATCTGATTTAAACATTTAATGTCATCTTCCCAAGATATAAAGCTAATTGAGTAGCACTGAACCATTTTAGTTATGCTTGTAGTAAACACACAAAACAACCCTGCACAATTAGATTGATGAGTTTTTATCCAGATTCAGACCTGTTTTCATATAACAGCAATAAAAATTCGTTCCATAAATGGTAGATTTTCGTTACCTATGAACTGCGAACGATGTAATATCATGTATTACAAACATTAAAATTATCCTTCCTATAAAGACATATCTTCTTATTTATTTTTCTGGAAAAGTGCTAGTGTCCTGGTCCCTGGATGTGTCACTTCCACAGCACATTGAAAAATATCAACAAACTTACCTTAATTATTTTTTAAACAGGCGTCAGTAGCCCCACAGGCAGGCTGTGCCGGCTTGAAAGGGATGAGTTATGCTAAACACTATCCGTGGAGACGTTTGGGAGAAACAGAGTGGGAGTTTAAATTACAGGTTCAAGAACCTATTTTTCGTCTTTCTCCCACACATTTACTCATCTCCTGTCATATTCTTTCCCCAAAGTTTGCAAATTTCCAGTGTTTTGCAGTAAATCCTTCTTTTAAATAAATGCATAAAGTGTCAGTTACAAGTCATGTTTGGTGCCCTTTCTTGTCTTGTGTCAAGATTCTTCGTATTGGAAAGCCTAAAATATAAATTATTTTTTATCGTTGATAAAAAATAATTTTTTTTATCGTTTTATAGTTGATATCGTTTTATAGTTGATTTACAGTATCATGTAGTTTCAGGTGTACAGTGTAGTGATCCAGTATTTTTGCAGATTATATTCCATTATAGATTATTACAAGATAATGGCAATAATCCCCTGTGCTGTACACTACATCCTTGTTACTTACCTGTTTTACACATAGTAGTTTGTAATTGTTAATCCCATGCCCCTAATTTGTCAGCTTGCCCTCCCTCCTCTTTGATAACCACGAGTTTGTTTCCTATGTCTGTGAGTCTGTTTCTGTCTTGCATATATATTCATTTGTACTATATTTTAGATTCTACATATATGTGAGATCATACAGTATTTGTCTTTCTCTGTCTGACTCATTTCACTAAGCATAATATTCTCTAGGTCCATCCATGTTGCTGCAAATGGCAGAATTTCATTCCCTTTTACGGCTGAGTAATTAAAATGTAAATTCTTGTAATTCTAATATTTTAGTAGCAGAACAAATTATGTTATCGGAGGAGAGGTGTTCATTTCAAGTCCGTGACTTCTATGGTAATTTCTGTCACAAAAGGAAGGGTCCAGCCAGCGCTTCCTCTGAATTCCATAATATTCTTTTTCATTGATTAATTTTTAAATTTTTTTTAATGAATTCCATAGTATCCTAGTAAAGGTTTTGCAAGTAAGGAGAGAGAAAACCTGAAGAGGGGGAAGATGCATTTTTAACATTCCATGTTTCCAAGAAGTCCCTTGATGGGTGATCATGTGCTGTTGTGGACAGAGCAAGACGTGGGGAGAGAAGAGAAACCTGGACGGAGCTCCTTGCCCTGTGTCCTTGGGAAAGTCATTCATCTCTTTGCACTTTCTCTCCATCTCAATATACAATCCTAATGAATACAGGGTTGGGGGCAGATCAAGAGCTTGCTTTTGTAAGTGGCTCTGTGACTCCAAGTTACTGTACAACTAGAAGGTCCTATGATCATTATGTGGATAATAGCCCCCCAGAAGAGGAAGAGAAACTCTAGATGACCCAAGTCACTAGAAAGGTCCACTCAGAACACTAAGCAGATGTTGTCAATCTGTGACTCTTAATCCTGAGGAAACATCCGCTAGTTTAATTGGAAAATTTGTCCCAATTCAAAATTGTACTCATTTGGAATGAATGACAAAACAAGCAAACAAACAAACAAAAAACTGTATCAGGATTTACCAGAATATACTCCTCTCACTAGAAAAGGTGTTTGCAATCAGATAATATTAAAAACTACAAACTATTTGATGCAAGAAATAAATATTAAGCCTCAAGTATGTGCCGATGACTGTAGTAGGTGCTGGGGATACTGTGTCGAACAAGGAAAACACAATCATCCCTCATCTCCTGGAGCTTATATTCTAGTTGGGAGTGGGAGGGGGCAAGGCAGACAATCGTCAATAAGAGAGAAGAATATCAGGTCAAGATAAGGACTATGGAAACCATGTTTGTTTTCTATGTCTGTGGATTTATTTCTGTTTTGTATATAAATTCATTCAAAGGGGAACGGTTGGGGGGAAGGATAAATTAGGAGGTTGGGATTAACATATACACACTACTATATGTAAAATAGAGAAACAACAAGGACCTACTGTATAGCACAGGGAACTCTTGTAATAACCCATAAGGGAAAAGAATCTGAAAAAGGATATGTATAACTGAATCACTTTGCTGTTCACCTGAAACTAACACGACATTGTAAATCAACTACCCTTCAAAAAAAATAAGGGCTATGGAGAGAGCAATGAGTCAGAGCGACTGGTGTTTGCATTGCACTAGGTGGGCAGGAAAGTCCCTTCTGATGAGGTGATATTTAAACTGAAGTCTCAATGACCAAAAACAAGCCAGCCCTGTGAAGCCTGGGGTATCCGTGTTCCATGAAGAAGGACAAGTTAGCACAAAAGAAGGCCCTGAGAGGGAAGCGAGCTGGGGGTGTTTGAGGGTCCGTCTGACTGGAGTTACTGATCAAGGTGGAAGTGTGGACTTGGATGCTGACACTCGGGCAGGAGACAGCTCCTGTGTGCCTCCTATGCTACGTGGAAGGGGTCTGGATGTAGCGCGCGAGTGCAGTGGATGGATTGTGTTGTATTGGGACTGTATTGTGTGACGGTTTGGACCGAGAGAGGCAAAGTGGAAGCCGGAAGACCTGTTAGGAAATTGATAAATTGTCAGGCAGAGACCACAGTGGCTTAAACTAGGAAGGTCATAATAAAGACATTGGTTTATTCGTTCTTTCATTCAACGGTATTTATTGATAGCCCAATATTGGATGCCCAATCCTGTTCTGGGCATTGGACATGCAGTAAGGATCAAAAGCAAAGAACCTGTCCTCATGTAGTCTATATTCAGTGGAGAATATTGCCAGTGGAGGGGACTGATGGGAGGTGGGCCTGTATCAGGTGGGCTGGTGAAGGAAGCCCTCTGGTCAGACATAAGTGAAGTGAGGGACCAGCACTGCAGTGTCTGAGAAAGGAGGACATGGGCACAGGGCCAGCCAGAGGACCCTAGGGTGGGGTGTGCTTGAGAGTGACCACAGCAGCAAGCTGGGAGGAGGCGAGGGCAGGATGGTGCACAGCCAGGTAGGCCACAGTGAGGACTGTGGATTTTGTTCTGAATTGTATGAAAAGCCATTGGAAGCTTTTGGAGAGAGATTCTATATTTTAAAAGAATCGCTCTGGTGGCTGTATAAAAAAAAGGCAGTGGGTGTCGGGAGGTAGAAAAGAAGCAGAGGGACTATTTGGAGACTAAAAGATGATGGTGGCTTGGCCAATGTTGGTAGCAGTGTAAGTAGTAAGAAGTGGTCGTGTTCTGGATGTAATTCGAAGGGAGAGCCTGCAGGATTTGCTAAACAATTGGATATTGGGTGTGAGAGCAAAGGAGCCAAGAAAATGCCAAGGCTTTTATCCTGAACAAATAGGTGAATGGTGGTACCATTTGCTGGAGATGGGAGCGGGAAATTATGGAACGTATGGAGCTGTGGTGGTGGTGAGGTGGGAACCAAGTGCTTGCTTTAGGACATGTTAAGTTCAAGATACCTGTTAAATATCCACGTGGAGTTGTCTACTGGACAGTTGTATATATATAAGACTAAAGTTCAGAGTAGGAGATGAAACTAGGGATATGAATTTGTGTTACCACAGTGTGTATAGCATATAGATAGTATTTAAGCCATGGAACTAGGTGAAATCACCTGAAAAGTGAAGATAGATAGAAAAGAGAAGAGATGATAAAGAGAATGGATTTAATATGAGTTTTGAAGATAGAGGTAAGAGAACTTGCTGATGGATCAGGAAAAGAAGACAAGGATAAATTATTGGCTTGAACAAGTGTCTGTAATGATATCATTCACTGAGTTGGGGAAGACTGGAGAAGGAGCAGTGATAAGTTAGTAAGGAAAACTTGAGAATTCTCTTCTTGCATGTTAAATCGGAGATACCTGCTACGCATGTGGATGAACTTGTTAATATGCAATAGGTATTTAAAACAAGGAGGTGGTGACATCAGCCAGTGGCGCTAGGACAACTTGATAGCCACATGCAAAAGAATGAAGTTGAGCCCTGATCTCACACCATATACAAAATAACTCAAAATTGATCAAGACCTAAAGGTAAGAGCTAAAACTATAAAGTTCTTAAAAGAAAACTTAGGGGTAAATCATCAAGATTTAGGATTTGGCAAAGGATTCTTAGATATGACACCACAATCATGAACAACAGAAGAAAAAATAAATTAATTGGACTGCATCAAAATTTAAAACTTTTGTACTTCAAAAGGTACCATCAAGAAAATAAAAAGAAAACCCATAAAATAGGAGAAAGTATTTGCAAATCATATATTTGATAAGGGTCTAGTACCCAGAATATATAAAGAACTCTTACAACTGAGTAATAAAAGGACAAATAACCCAATTTTAAAAATGAATAAAAGATCTGAATAGACATTTCTCCAAAGAAGATATAAAAATGACCAATTAGTACATGAAATGTACTAGTAATGGTTTGACACCATTAGCCATCAGGGAAATGCAAACCAAACAAAAATGAGATACCGCTTCACTTCAACTAGGATGGCTATAATAAAAAAGGTGGTTGACAGTAAGTGCTGGGGAGGATATGGAGAAATTGGAACCGTCATACACTGCTAATGGGAATATAAAATAGTGCACTGACTCTGGAAAACAGTCTTTCAGTTCCTCAAAGGGTTAAACATAGATTCACCATATAACCCAGTAATTCCACTTCTAGATATATACCCATGAAAAATGAAATTGTATGTCCACACAAAAACTTGAATATGAATGTTCATAGTAGCATTATTCATAATAGTCCTAAAGCAGAAGCAACCCAAATGTCCACCAGCTAATGCATGGATAAATAAAATGTGGTGTAAAATGTGGCATAATTCAGCAATTCAAAAGGAATGAAGTACTAATACATGCTACAACATGGATGAACTTTGAAAATGGGATCACAATGATTCCATTTATATAAAATATCCAGAATAGGCAAATCTAGAGAGACAGAATGGAAATTAGAGAAGACAAGGAATAATATGAATTAGAGCAGAAATCAATGAAATTTAAAATAGGAAATCAATAGAGAAAATCAATGAAACCAAAAACTGGTTATTTAAAACAGTCAAAATCTATAAGAGAAAAAATGAGAGGACACAATTACAAATATCAGAAATGAAAGAGAGACATCACTACAGATCCCATGAATATTACAAGATAATAACAGAATATTATGAACAACCCTATGCCCATAAATTTGTTAAAGTAGGAGAAATGGACCAATTCCTTGAAAGACACAATCTACCAAAACTCACACAAGAAGAAATAGTAAATGTGAATAGGCCCATATCTATTAATGAAATCCACAATTACTAACCTTAAAACAGAAAGCACCAGGCATAGATGGGTTCACTGGTGAATTTCAGGTATTTCAGAAAGAAGTTATAGCAATTATCTACAATCTTTTTCAGAGGATAGAAGCAGGAGGGATACTTCCTAACTCGTTCTATGAGGCCAGCATTACCTTAATACCAAAACCAGACAAAAATATTGCAAGAAAAGAGAACTACAGACCAATATCTCTCATGAACACAGATGCAAAATTCTGCAATAAAATATTAGCAAGCCTAGTCCTATAATGTGTAAAAAGAATTATACACCACAGCCAGGCATCCCAGATATACAAGGCTGCTTCAACATTCAAAAATCAATTAATGCAATTCATCACATCAATAGGCTAAAGAAGAAAAAAATCACATGATTATATCGTAAGTAGAAAAAGAACTTGACAAAATCCAATACCTGTTCCTGCAGGTAGGTTAGTGATTGCCAAAGGCTGGTGGGAGGGAGATGGTTAAAAGGAAATGAGGAATGACTGCTAAAAGGTATAAGGTTTCATTTTTCTTTTTTTTTTGAAGTACTCTTTTCATATCAGAACATTTTAAACCCCACATTTGTTTTTATTTATTATTTATTTTTGGCTGTATTGGGTCTTCGTTTCTGTGCGAGGGCTTTCTCTAGTTGTGGCAAGCGGGGGCCACTCTTCATCGCGGTGCGTGGGCCTCTCACTATCGCGGCCCCTCTTGTTGCGGGGCACAGGCTCCAGACGCGCAGGCTCAGTAGTTGTGGCTCACGGGCCTAGTTGCTCCGTGGCATGTGGGATCTTCCCAGACCAGGGCTCGAACCCGTGTCCCCTGCATTAGCAGGCAGATTCTCAACCACTGCACCACCAGGGAAGCCCTAAGGTTTCATTTTGAAGTGATGAAATGTTCTAAAATTGATTGTAGTGATGCTTGCACAACTCTGAATACACACACAAAAAACCATTGAATTATACACTTGAAATGAGTGACTATATGGTATGTGACTTATATCTTGGTAAAACTGTTACCAAAAAATTAGTTAATTAAAGGAGAAAAAGCAGAGCAGCAAAGCAGCAGGCAGTGTCCTGGAAGGAGAGCTAGTGAAATGCATTGTCACAGGAGCTGGAAAGAATGAGTTTCTAGAAAGAGGGGATGGTCAACTGGGCCAGATGTTGCAAAGAGGTTGAATACAAAGAGACCAGAGAATGGACTGTTGTGTTTGGCACCATGGCAGCAGGTGGTGAAGAGCCTTCCTGGTGGAGTTGAGGGGGAAAGACCAGCTGGGGAAGAGAAAAGGAGGTGAGCAGGGGAAGATAACGACTTATAGCTTCTGCAAGAAATTTTGCTTGAAGGTGGGTGGAGAGATGGGACTGGAGTTGGGTTAAGGCCGGCCGATTTTGCTGCTTTTTGTTTTGCTTTGTTTTCTTTTATTTTAAAGCAACTTTTGCTCTCTGATGTGATTCTTCTAGTACAGAAGGAGAAATTGATGCTACGAGAGATACAGGATAATTACGAGAGAAAGTCTCTGAGAGAAGATGGGATTTATAGCCTGTGAGGAAAAGGGATGCACCCTGGATAAGGGCTGGAATACTTTATCCAACATGATTGGAAGGAAGGCAGATAGAGTGGGTACAAATGAGTGGTCCCAGTAAGCATACCACAGTCTAGTTCATGAGGTTTGTGGGCTTCTTTGTAGCTGCCTTGTTTTAAAAACATTGTGTGTGTGTGTGTGTGTGTGTGTGTGTGTGAAATTTATTTCAGTTGTAAAACCCAATTTTGGGTTCCCTTTCATCATGTCCGAATCTGGAGCCATCTCACAAGGTTTACAGGCATAAATATTTCACTGGCCGATTCACTCCTGGAGCTCTCTATTGGGCTTCAGCCAACAATTCTTGCCGTGGAGGAGCGGAGAGCATTTCACCATGTGCAGAAGGATAGCTCCCCAGATAACAGGTCTCCCTAAACCTGACCCCAGCCAGGAACTCTCCAAATTGTCCTCTTTCCCCAAATTCTCCTCTTTTCCTATTTTCATTCATGCAGTGATCAGAAAAGGCTGAACTACCAGTAGAAGAACAGAGTAGAATAATTTTAAAGTAAAACAGCAATACTGTGGCATGCCAACACATGAGTAAAGAACAAGTGCGTGTATTCTCTGTTTTGTTCATCTTTTCAGAAGTGATTTGGGATTTTTGAAAGTAAGATGGGAATGAAATCAATGTTATAATGTTTAATGCTGTGTGTGTAATAAAAATACAGCCTTTAAGGTAACAGTTGTGTTTTGGGTTGTTTGATAGGATTTTAAAGTATCAAAATATATCTAAGCACAATCAAATGTAAATTCATACACCATGAATTGTAAAAAACTATCTGTATTTTTCAATCTTTAGAATCATCCGGTGAGCTTTTTAAAGACAATACCAATGCCTAAGCTTCACCACAGATCAGTTAAATCAGAATTCTGGATGGAGATTTAAGCATCAATTTTTTTAAATTTTTATATAATTTTTAAAGGTTGCTTTCCATTTACAGTTACTACAAAGTATTGGCTCTATTCCCCATGTTGTACAATACATCCTTGAGCCTGTCTTACACCCAGTAGTTTGTACCTACCCCTCCCCCGACACTGATAACCACTAGTTTGTTCTCTGTATCTGTGAGTCTTAAGCACTAATTTTTTTTTTAAAGCTCTCCAGATGATTCCATGTAGGGGAGAGTTGAGGACCATTGTACTGATCACTGAGAATGCCTACTAGAAATGCACAGTCTTTATCATGAACTGTGTCCTGGTCATTGCAAACTGCCTATTAAGACATATGGAAGGGGGAAAAAAAACCCCACTAAAATGCAGCCCTACACCTTCAGAAACTTCTTACTTCATAGCTTTGTGTGAAAACTGTGTATAAAGGACAAGAAGCTAAATGATGGGGTTTTCTCTTAGTTTGTTTCAAGATGGGGAAATAGAAGAAAAAGTTCAACAGACTTGGGAGATGCAAAGGACTCAACAGCTGTTAATTAGATCGAAGCGGGAAGTCAGCAGATTATTTAAGAACTATTTTAGGCACTGTGCTGACAGGTGACCCCTTTTGTCACACCCTGCTGGAGAGGGCTTGCCTAGACTACGTACAAGTTTTTAAATCGCGTTCAATAAAAGAAACAGAATCCTTTAAATCTGTGAACAGACCCAGCAGTGCAGAAACCCTCTCAGTACCATCTTGAGCAACCGGATGAGGAAGGGCAAATGGAGGAAATGGTTTAAAGATCGATTTTACTGGCTGATTTGATTGCAAAAATTTTTTTTCAGAAGAAGTAAATTCTAGACAAAGTTATATCAGGTGAAATTATTCTATTATCAATAGTTCCCAGAAGAGAAGCAATGAGAGGAGAGGAAAGAGGCAGGATGGCTGTGTCTTGTCCTCCAGGTGACCGGCAGGTATTAGCACAGAGAACTCGGCAGGCTTCTCACCTGCTCTTCTGCTTTTGTGCTGAAGACACAAAAGCATCAGCAGACACTTGAGAGAAGTTTCTATGATGACTTGGAGTCTGAGGAAGAAGTTTGAAAGGAAAGAAATAGAATGAAACTAAATATTACTGTTTTTGAAAGGAATAAAATACACTAATTACAATCTGAAAAAAAAAAGTTAGTTTTGTTTTTAACACCTGTGAGATGACCTGAATTATATTTAAATCAAGAACATTCCAGTGTGAAATCAATAATTATCCCAAGTAGAAAGGAACCATAAATCATATATGTGGGTCCATCTCATTTTCCATGCCTTTGGGGTGCTCTGTTGCATGCAGACTTAAATATTACAGTTCCTTGTATATTATTACGATTCATTCAGTCCTTCCATGTAAATATCATAGAATAAACTGAAAGCAGGTACTTGAGGGCTCCTTTGTGCTTACGGTCATAAATTAGCAAACGTCAGCCCCTGAGGGAGCTTTTCGCCTGTAGTTCACAATACCCTATTGTGATATAGAGAATAGATCCCATGCTAAGTGTTCTTATCACACTAAAAAAAATATTTTAGGTAAATGTACAAATACAGAAAAGATTCCTTCATTCATGTATTCATCCACAAACTTTTATTGTTTGTGCCAATAAATGTGCTAAATGCTGTCTCAGGCATTCAGATGTATATAAAGAAACATGAAATCACAGCCTTCAAGGGACCCTTGGTCCAGAGATGAGAGAAGGGAGAGGGATTACATCCAAGAAAGGCAAGGACTGCGAGGCACTGAAAGAAGTTCTTGGGCACCTAGAGGAGGAGCAGGTGAAGGAGAGGGCAGCCTTCCTGGGAAGGTGAGTGGGGAGGGGAAGCGAGAAGAGGCGGTGGGATGCAGGCTGCGCGCCAGGAAGGAGTTCTTGGGCGGGGGATGCGGGAGCAGGTCTCTACGTTCCGGTGGGATGCGCGGCTGAGACGAGATGCGCATGCGCTCATTTATTCCAACGCAAGAAATTAACACTGTATTACTTTCCCTTCCGTTAAACTTACTTTTTGGAATAAAGGCCTTGAAGAATGCGACGTTTAACCCATTAGGAGACCCAACTAGTTTACAGTAGTTGATAAATGGCTGTTGATGGTGATTGATGTGATTCATAATTAGGAACTTTTGTTCAGCCTTCATTAAACAGACTTCTGTGGTTTTGATAACAGATTTATGTAACCGTTCTTGTGGTCTGAGAAACTGGAGAGGCAGGTACAAGGGAACAGAGGACGGGATCTACCGGCAGGGGATTTATGGATAAGGAACAACGTCACTGAGAGTTCCTGAACTGTTGTATACAAATAATTTGCGTGTGTGTGTGTGTGTGTGTGTTTTCTGGGGAGATAGTCGGTAGTTTTCAACAAATTCTAAAATGATTCATATCTCCAAAAAGGCTAAGATCTACAGGAACTTATTTTACATAACTTATGATACAGACTTTTCACTAATTCATATCCTTATTATTCCAAGTTTGTCAAAAATACTGCACTCTAAAATTTGGCCCTAAATTAGTGAATGATATATCTTGAGATAGTTTATCCTATGAACTTCCTTTTTATCCTAGTAAAATAAATGGGCTTTGTAGAAGTGAAAATTCTTAACATATTAACTGTTGCTTTTGGGGTAAGAAGACAATACTACTTTTAAAGCAAACTTCACTGAACTGCAGCATTCGAAAAAAAAAAAAAAAAAAAACAATGCGCTCCAACCGCCTCCCCTTCCCCCCCCAAAAAAACGCTGAGAAATGTTCAGGTAGAGCTTTTTTCCTGAGAACGCTGAAGATACCCCAAAAGTGGTCTTTATTGAAAATATAAGGTTTTCACACCCACCACACCTGAATTGTGATGGTTACTTTACAGATCTCAAACAGAACATTTTAAAACTGAACTAAATTGCCAAGGATATCTTTTATTTCAATGTCACAGATAATCTAGATTTTAGCTTCGCAATATTACTTTATTAAATGCACAGTATTGACTATATCAATAAACAAAAGTAATATATAGAAACTATTCACTAGTCTCAATATTTTTAAATTTCAAATTCACGTCTGTTTGAAGCTTCCTTTTCATATCTGAAAGTTATATTTTTAAAAGGGAAAACTTTTTTTCCACTTCCTCAGCAATCAAAATATTTGGCAAAAATCAATATCAAACCTTCTAAAATACATGTGGAAATGCAAAGGACCCAAATAGCCAGGGTCTTTTGGGGGGTTTGCATTACAAAGTATAAGACCTGTTATAAAACCATAGCATTTAAGATAGTGCAATATTAGTGTAAGGACAGACAGCAATAAATCAATGGAACAGAATAGGGTCCAGAAACATACCCACACACACAGGTCCCCTGATTTATGACAAAGAAAACTTTGTGGTACAGTGGGAAAAGGATTGTTTTTCCTAATAAGATCTGCAAGGTGAATTGGATAGCCTTATGGGAAAAAAAAAACAAACAAATCTTGACCCCTTTTCACAACATACATAGAAATCAAATCTAGATAAATTGCATATCTAAATGTAAAGTCAAAAAGAAAAAAGCTTGTAGAATAAGGGTTGGCAAACTCTTCTTAAAGGGCCAGATAGTACATATTTTAGACTTCACAGATTATACAGTCTGTGTTGCGATTACTCAGCTTTCTGTCGTTGAAGAGAGAAAGCAGCTGTGAATCACACAGAAGTGAATGAGCCTGTCTGTGCGCCAATAAAACTTTATTTACAAAAACAGACTTGGCTTGCAGGCCATGGTTTCCCAACGTCTGTTCTAAACATCTTTCTGACCTGGAGTAAGCAAAGATTTCTTAAACTGAACACAAAAGGTGGTAACAAAAAATAAAAATTTGATAAATAAGACTACATTTAAATTTTTAAATCTAGTCATCAAAAGTCACTGTTAAGATTGTGAAAGGCATCCCACAGAGTAGAAGAAAATATTCAAAATACATATATTCAACAAAGGGTTCATATCCAGAATATATAAATGCACACGCCCACACACACACACACACACCCCCCAATAAATAGATTTTTTTAAGAAAGACAACCCAATAGTAAAAAAGGCAAGAAATTCTTGAATGAAAGTTTTACAAAAGGAATGCCACAAAAGTTAATATCCAAATGGCCAATAAACGTATGAAAATTTCTCAGCCTCATTAGTTATCAGGAAAATAAAAAAATAAAGCTTCAATAATATTCTACTATGTAGACACAGACTTAAAAGGTGGGCAACCCTAAGTGTTGTCAAGGACGCAGGACGAATGGGCCTCTCACATCCTCTGGTGAAAGTGTAAATGGGGTGTGATGCCTTTGGAAAACTGGACTATCTACTTGATGTAATCATAGGTACATCCTGTGACCCAACAATTCTATTCTTTGCTATAAAATCAACATAAACCTGTCCAGTATGTTCAACTAAAAGACGTGTACCTGAATGTCCCCAGTGACACTCTCCTCAACTGTCACAAGCTGGAAACTACCCAAACCACATCAACCGAAGAACATAAATACATGTGGTTTAGTCACACTATGGTTACAGCATTGAGAAAGATCTACAACTACACACAAGGAACTGCGTCGTGGTGTATTCACGCGATATATTTTCCTAGTAAGTAGCAATAAGAATAATCTACAACTATATGCAAAACATGGGTGAACGTCTCCCCAGCGCCACCCTCCAAAAAAATATTGAGTGAAAAAAGCCAGACACCAATAGAATACATGTGATATGATTCCATTTGTATGACGTTCAGAAACAGGCAGAACTGATATGTGCTGTTGGAACTGAAGTTCCTGGTTACGCTGGGGTGGAGAACACAGTGACTGAAGGGATTGAGCATGTGGAGGGGCCTGGGGGCTGGTGACATTCTGTTTCTTGAACAAGGTACCGGTGTCATCTGTTTGTCCAGTTTGTGGGGATTAATTGCGATGTGCGTGTAGGTGTGCACTCGCTGTGGTTTGCTGTACAGGCTTGACTCAGTTGCAGAGCACTAGATTAGTCTAAGGATAACGGAAGGCGATGCCCCTGGGCTCTCTGTCCCCTTCCTTGCTTCGTGTTTATTTTGTTCTCCTTTTACTTCTATTTAATATAAGTCTGATGTTCCAAAAATAACCCACAATCTATAAGTTCATGCTGGTAAGAATAAATGTTGAATATATTAATAGATGGGAGAGAAGAGACACACCTCCCCTGCAGAAGAATTCCAATGATCTGTGTAGATATTCCGCCCTCAAGGAGGTGGACCAAGACCCCCCTCCAAGGGTAGGCTGAGCACATTGATTTCCTTCCAAAGAGTGCTGTACAGAAAGAAAGGAAAAGTGTGACTTTACAGTGTGGAAACCTGATGAACACTGCCTTAGCAGGTGATCAAGGTCAACATCATTACCGATACTCATATTGACAGTGTATGCATAATATGATGTGATAAGAATAATGCTTTCCCTCTGTGGTCCTCCTCCAAAAGCCTATAACCCCACTCTAATCACGAAAAAACATCAAACAAGCCCAAATTGAGGGTCATTCCACAAAATAGCCGACCAGGACTCCTCAAAACTGTCAAAGTCATCAAAAACAAGGCAAGTCTGGGAAAATATCAGCGCCAAGAAGAGCCTAGGAGATGTAACATCTAAATGTCAGGCAGTATCCTGGATGAAAAGAAGGATACTAGGTAAAAACTAAGGAAATGTGAATAAAGTATGGACTTTAATAATAGTATATCAATATTCATTCATTAATTATGACAAACATACTCTACTACTGTAACATGTTAAAAATAAGGGAAACGGGACTCTATGTACTATCTTTGCAGCTTTCCTGTAAATCTAAAATTATTACATGGAAACAACCTAAATGTCCATCAATAGGTGAATGAAAAAAGAAGATGTGGTGTGTATATATATAAATACACAGACACACACAATGGAATATTACTCAGCCATAAAAAAAGAATGATATAATGCGATTTGCAGCAACAAGGGTAGACCTAGAGATTATCATACTAAGTAAAGCAGGTCAGACTGAGAAACACAAATATCGTATGTTATCCCATGTATGTGGAATCTAAAATAGGACACAAATGAACTTATCTGTGAAACAGAAACAGAATCACGGACATAGAGAACAGACTTGTGGCTGCCAAGGGGGAGGGAGTTGAGGGAGGGATGAAGAGGGAGTTTGGGATTAGCAGATGCAAACTATTGTATATATGATGGATAAACAACAAGGTCCTACTGTAAAGCATAGGGAACTATATTCAGTATCCTGTGATAAACCATAATGGAAAAGAATCTGAAAAAGGATATATATATAAAACTGAATCACTTTACTGTACAGCGAAAATTAACACAACATTGTAAATCAACTATACTTCAACTTAAAAAAAGAAAAAAGAAAATTATTACAAAATAAAAAGTTTATTTAAAAGAAAAATAACCCACATAAGAAGCACTGTGTCCTAAACTAGGAAGCATACCCTGCGGAATCAAGTTATTAACAAAAAGGAAATACGAAAGTAGGCAACAATGACTAATTTTATAACCCAGTACCAAGTTGCCTTCTCTCCAAGTCTGAATGCATTTCTAGTGATTAAACTTTATGAATGTGAATTTCTTTTGTTTACTTCAACACATGAAGGTGGGAACTTTCTGTGCTATAACTCACTCAGAGATATTTTCAGTTAAACACTTCAAGTGTTAAACTTCATGCAGAAGAACAGAGTGATGAAAGAGGAAATGTTTTTGTAAGTAATGACAGACTATTAAAAATAAGTTTTCACTCCAGGACACTCTTTCAACAAACATAATAGTAGCATCATAGAACACTGGAACTGAAAGGGACATTTAAGAGACTAGCTCAGCTCCTTCACGTTACATGAAATAACTGAGTGCCAGAGAGTTTGGACTTGCCCAAGGTCATCATAGGTTGGCAGGAGAGCTGGAATTTACTTGTTCACATGAACAAGTATTTACTGAGTACTTATTATGTTTCAAGTGCTGTGATGGGTGCTAGGGATATACAAATGGGTAAGACTTCCTCCCTCAGGAGGACGAGGCAGGCGCAGGGGTGGCAGCCAGCAGGTGGACGGGAGTACAGGTGCCATGACAACGGAGGAGCAGGTCACCTGACACAGCGGGGCATCACTTGAGCCTTGGGAAGGTGGCAGGATTAGACAGGTGAGGAGGCCGGAGACAGGCATTCTGAGCAGAGCTGATTACATGAGCCAAACGCAAAGAGGCGAGTAAGGTGTCATACAGGAAACTCTGTGCTTCCTGCTGTTACTGACTAGTGCAGGCCAGAAGCAGGGGCAAACTATGAATTCTAGGCGGGGGGAGGGTTTGTGCCATTTAATGAGCTGAGTCTTTATCCTACAAGAAGTGGAAAGTTATTGAACGATTTTGAATTTGGGGTCGCTCGGATGGCTTTGTGGAGAACAGATCTGAGGACAAGACTAATTACTGGGAACTCTCTCCGAGAGGTGACTCCAGAACTCAAGAGACAGATGGCAAAGGGCTGGTTTAGGAAGATGGTAAGTGTGGAGAGAAGGAGGTGCATTCAGTATATGCACACACTGCTGTATTTACACTGCATAACCAGCAACGACCTACTCTGTAGCACAGGGAACTCTGCTCAATATTATGTAACAACCTAAATGGGAAAAGAATTTGAAAAAGAATAGATACACGTGTATGTAAAACTGAATCACTTTGATGTACAACTGAAACTAACACAACATCGTTAACTATACTCTAGTATAAAATTAAAAGTTAAAAAAAATAAAAATAAACCACAAAAGAAAGAAATGTTGAAGAAAAGTGATTGATGATTAATTGGGTGGGCGGGCTGAGTGGGGAGGGGGATGGATGAAGGTGCTGGCCGACCCTCATTGTCTTTGGAAGATGTCAAGGAGCACACAAAATCCCCAGGCCACTTGGACCCACTCGTCCACCTCCACCCAGGAAACAGCTCTGAAGACAAGCAAGAGAAGCAGTTTGACAGACATTTGAAAGAAAACAGGGCTTCCCTGGTGGCGCAGTTATTAAGAATCTGCCTGCCAATGCAAGGGACACAGGTTCGTGCCCTGGCCTGGGAAGATCCCACATGCCGCAGAGCAACTAAGCCCGTGCGCCACAACTACTGAGCCTGAGCTCTAAAGCCCGCGAGCCACAACTGCTGAGCCCACGTGCCACAACTACTGAAGCCTGCGCGCCTAGAGCCCATGCTCCGCAACAAGAGAAGCCACAACAATGAGAAGCCCGCGCACCACAACGAAGAGTAGCCCCCGCTCACCGCAACTAGAGAAAGCCCGTGCACAGCAACGAAGACCCAACGCAGCCAAAAATAAATAAATAAATTTATTTTTTAAAAAAAAGAAAGAAAACAAACAACAACAACAATAAAACTCATCCTGGGACGAGAGGGGCCTTCTTGCCCTATATTCACAGAATCAAGAGAAAACATCAAGGTGATTCTCTGCAGAGCCAAGAGGATTTGCTTCCAAGGCTTTTGTCTTCACTCCGAGGCTACAGAGAGCCCACCCTAAATTTTAAGTGTACCCCAAAAGACACACGGCCTTGAATCCCTGCCCTGATGCATCCTGTGTTAGGCTGTGGTGACCGGATGACTGACCTGCCTATAAAGACAGAAAATGGAAAGAGGATCAGGAGAAAAGATAATGACTTTAGCTTTAAACAAGCAAAATTTAAAATGCCTGAGAGCATTCAGTTAGAGAAATTCAAAAAGCAGTAGGAAAATCATGTCTGAAATCCAGGGAAGACATACCCATGTGAGAGTCATAAGTTACGGTTAGGGAAAAAAAAACATGAAAGTGATGCCATTTCTCATGGAGAAGAACAGTGGAAAGAAGGGCAGGCCAAGGAGGCCAGTCTCCAGGTCACAGCATTTGGAACAGAAGAAAAGTCTTCAGTGGAAGGTTCAAGGAAATAGTAAAAAGTCTACTGGGAAAACTAGAAGAGAGTTGTATCCCAGAGTGTAGAAGTTTGATAGTTTTCAGGAGAGAGTGATCGATGGTGTTGAATTTAGAAAAAGAGTCACTAGAAACAGTACCCAAAGGTATTCATTGAATCCGGCAATGCGGAGGACATGGGTGACTTTAGTGGCAGAGGTTTCAGCGGAGTGGTCGTCCTTAATTGCAGTGAGGTGGGTGATGAAAACAAGGGGACTGCTTTTCTGGGCTATTCTGGGAAGGCTTGGGTGAGGGTGAAAGGAGAAAGGCAAGAAAACGTCTAGAGGCAGAGCCGAGGGAGACTCTTCAGCTGCTGTCTGTTTTATTGGGGATGAGATGTGTAGTGTATTTGTAGGCTGTACAGAAACATGCCCACTAGGAAGGCAGGTAATGGGGAGAGAGATTGGGATAAGGCAGAGCCTTGGCAGAGGCAGGAGAGACCAGGGTGAGGGGCACACAGAAGGAGGGGCTGCCATCCAGCAGCGAGGGAATATCTCCTTCTCTGGAGGGAGGGAAGGGGGGGGGGAAATGAATATATAGGTGTGTGTGTGTGTGTGTGTGTGTGTGTGTGTGTGTCCCAGAAAGGGTGGTGAGGCAGTAGGGGGCAGAAGATCATGTTGCGGACTTTATTTACTTATTTAGTTTTTCTAGTAGGAGGTAGAGTCATCCTCTGAGAATGAAGTTAAGTAGACTCCTGGGAGAGCAGAGAGGATTTGGAGGAAGATGAAGGCGTAGGGGTAAGGGAATTACTGAGGATGAGAATAAAAAGACTAAACTGAGGCTGTTAAGATGGGAGACTCAATGTCTGACACAATGATCTGCAAGCTTGTATGATTTTTTTTCAGTGGTACCAAGCTAACAGAATTTTTTAAAAGGCTTTTATTAAGTATCCCTTAATAAATTATTGGCTTTATGCATTGCAAACATTACCTAAACCCCAGTAGGTGGGTATATTTATTACCCCGATTTACGAGTTAAGAAACTTCTCCAAGTTTGCACAGCTGGTAAAAAGGCAGAGCACCAACACCAAACCCTATACTGTTCACCAAAACACTCTACTTCCTCACAAGGAGTCAGAATCGATCTTTAAGAAGCTTTAAGAATTGATATGACATTTTGCCTAGCCTCAGGGAACTTCTAATCCACAAAAGAAGTTATGTCAAATGGAAACAACCTAAATGTCCATCGACAGGTGAATGGGTAAAGAAGATGTGGTACATATATACACTGGAATATTACTCAGCCATAAAAAAGAATGGAATAGTGCCATTTGCAGCAACATGGATGAACCTAGAGATTATCATACTAAGTGAAGTAAGTCAGAGAAAGACAAATACCATATGACATCACTTATATGTGGAACCTAAAATATGACACAAATGAACTTATCTACAAAACAGAAACAGACTCAGACATAGAGAACAGACTTTTGGTTGCCAAGGGGGAGGGGTGGATTAGGAGTTTGGGTTAGCAGATGCAAACCATTACATATAGAATGGATAAACAACAAGGTCCTACTGTATAGCACAGAGAACTATATTCAATATCCTGTGATAAACCATAACGGAAAAGAATATGAAAAAGAATATATGTATGTATAACTGAATCACTTTACTGTACAGCAGAAATTAACCCACACTGTAAATCAACTATACATCAATAAAATACATTTTTAAAAAATAGCAAGAAGTGTTAGGTGAAAACAGGTAGAAATGGAACAAAAAAAACAGGCATGAAAAGGAACCAATTGGGGGTTGAAAGAAAAATAAAAACCAATAGGAAATCTTAGGAAAAAAAAGAAGTTATGTCAATAAATGATCTCAAGTGAATGTGAGGGACTGCCGTGCCCAGCGTGGAAGAGGGGCCTATCACTGTGCTTCAAGGAAGGGTCCTCCCTCCAGGCTGACATGTGAGCCACGCGGGCAGTGGTCACCGGCTGGATGCGGAGGGGTGTGTCCCACGCTCGGGGGCTGTGAGTGCCAAAGCAAGAAGCCATAAGGAGGGGGCTGATTTTTGCTCAATGCTTCTGGGAAACAGGGCAACTGTGGAGTGTGGGGTGGGAGGGTTGGGTGAGATATGGGACCGATATTACAGGAGTTGAGTCAGCTGAGAACTTCCTTTATCTGGGAATCAGCCGGAGAACATGTAAGGTCTTACAGAAGAGATGATATCAGATTTCAGTTTTAGAAACATGACCCTGCCAGGAACAGGCAGGATGGATTATACAACGGAGAGACTGATAACTATCAGAATGATAAGCTGTCTTACTCCGGGTCAGGCACTGTGTGAGTGATGGACACAGATTCCGTGATGAGATCATCCTAGAAACCCTATGAGTGAGTATAATTATTCCCATCTCACCGGTGAGGAAACCAAGACACTCATGGGTTAAGTAACTTGCCAGGGTCTCAAAGCTAAAACGTAGCAGAGGCAGAACCTGGACACAGGCGGGTTGGCTGAGGCCAGAATCTTGGTGGGGGGCCTGATGCAGTGACCTTAGGTAAAAGACACAGCAATGGGGGAAGGGAAGCGCGGACCAGCCCCAGGTCCTAGATCTGAGCCAGGGTTTCCTGAGTTTTCATAGTTTCCCTGTTGATATCTAAACATGGATCTCATGACGCCTGTAGTGAGCTGACTGGTGTCCCCCATAAACTTTACGTCTATCTAGAGCCTCAGAATGTGATCCTACTTGGAACCAGGGTCTTTGCAGATGTAATCAGTTGTTAAGCATGACCTCATCCAACTCCAGTCACCAGTGTCCTTGTAAGGAGAGGAAAGGACGTGCGGAGAAGAATGAGAATGGACACGGCTTGGGATGGCTCGGCTCAAAGCCGGGGACGGCGAGGGATTGCCAGCCCCACAGACACCAGGGAGAGACACGGCCGAGTCGATCCCTAGAACCTTCCGAGGTAGCGTCTCCCTGCTGACAGCCGGCTTTCAAACTTCTAGCTTCAGACTGTGAGAGTCTAAATTTCTGTTGTTTTAAGCCTAAACGTTAGTGGTAATTTGTTACAGCAGCCCTAGGAAACAAACACGACAGCTTTCTGTACTCAAGTTATTTGGACACAATTATATATATAATATTATAATATAATCAAAACATTATTAATATAATTAATTATATTAATATAAGTATATAGCAACATATAATTATAGTATATATATTTATATATACTATAATTATATATAATTATAATATACATATATTATATATAATTATATTTAAATTATATATAATTATTATATAAAACATAATAATTAATAATAACATATAATATACTATAATGATATATATATATTATTGTGTCCAGTTAAGTGCATGGTTTCGGAAGGAAAAATCCTTCATGACCAAGGCTCTCCTCAGGCCATCTTTATTACGTCTCCTGCCATTTGCCCAATAGACTAACCTCATTTGGATTCCCCGGGGCGAGTCGTGCTTTCACCTTCTCTTGTTGCCACACTTTAAATCTTTGGGGCTCCAAAGACAGAATTCTTTTTTTACCCTAGCCTGGCAATAACACGAAGTTAGGATTGACTTTATACCCAAAACACCAACCTCTGGTGCTTGTCACAGGGCATGAAAGTGCTCAAACCTGCTTCAGACTTGGCTTTTGCCCCAACCCAGGAGTTGACGGAGCCTGCTCTTCTTCAAGGCTGGAAATATCGGGAGCTGTTTCCCAAGCTCATGATAAGCAATGTAAGCAATCAAACACAAAGGGAGTCTTTTCCCATCCTATTTGAAAGACCGAGTTTCTGCAACGGTGCATCATAGAATTTCAGAGCTGGCCAGACAGAACTGGCATGTCACTCCTTTGTAACAAAAGGAGTTGAAATCGTTTTAATTTCTACTAATACCGTGGCATGGACTTAACTTTAACATCGTTTATCCTTTTCTGTGCAAGCCATTTTCTTGTTGACGTGTCGCGTATATTGGTTAACTATTTCACAGATGCTCTGGGATTCGTTCTGTTTACCATTCATTTTTCACAGAGAAAAGCTGGATGCAAGTGTATTTGAGGTTTTCTGGGGCCACCTACGCAGACGCATCAGTCACAGAGACACCTACACACACACACACACACGTGTGCGCACGCACACACACACACACACACACCCTCCCAGAAGAGCTGGAGGCGCAGCCTGATGGTACCGAGAGAGACGTGGTGACTTGAGCAGTTCTGCTCGGAGCATCTTCTCTTCTCTGCACCTGCTACCCTGACTCCAGACGATACTGTTCATTTCATGCTTTCCAGTGAGCGAGAGTATTGTGAGCTGTGTGTACATATGGAGGTTAATAACAGCCCTGTTCTCCAGAAACCAAATACACAGTAACAGAGCAGGTACCACTTCCCTGTTAAAATCCATTCCTGCAAGGTTTTTGCGGTTGTTGTTTTGGTGAACGAGTAATGTTACAACACAGACTGCAGATCCTAAGGTCAGTGGTGAGGAGGTGCTTCTTGACCTTCAGATCCCAGCTGAAATGTCTCCTCCTTGGGGAGCTCTGTTTATTTGATCATAACACTCACCTGAGTTTTCTCGTTCGTTAATTTATTCATTGGTCTATTTTCCGTCTGTCCGGACTTACAGACTCTGACTCATCTTCCCTGGTGCATCCTCTACGGAGCCGAGCACTGTGCCTGCTGCTGCTTAAGGATCTGCTCAGTGACTGAGCCCCTGTTGCAGGGCAGGTTCCCGGGAGCCACAGGGCGAGGATGGAGAGAGCGAAGCCGCGTCATTGAAGACAGAGGCGTAGAAGCAGGGTCGCTAGTGGGGACCTGGGCAGAAACTTGGGTCGTGTTGGGAAGGGCTTGGCTTCAAGATCTGTAGAGACACAGAAGGGAGACATCCTGAGCCAGGGCACAAGGCAGCAGTGAGCCAGGGACAACAGGGCACGTCCTAAATCAATGTCCTCTGGGCAGGTGTATGGAGAGGTGAGGAGCGGGGATGGAAGCTGAGCATTTCTAACGCTGGCTTATAAAATGTGACAAGTAAATGAGACTCTCAAAGAGAATTGCTGGATTCCCAAGTACCATTTCCGGGGGCTTTATAAAAAAATATGCACTTTGAAATCCTGTGTGTATGTATACATTTCATGTATAATGGCATCATAACATAGGCGTGGTGCACAGTGAAATAACAGGCTGGAAAAAAAGCTATTTGGACTTTGAAATAAAATAACTGAGCTGAAATGTGCAAAACACTTTCAGGCAAATATTCGGGTCAAGGCACCTGGCTTGGGGATATGCCTTTGCCTGTTCTCTCTCCATCTGATCCCATGTGGCTTTTTATAGGAAACAAGAGAGGCTTATTTCACCAGAAACAACCTAGGTATGTATTGCCAGGTGAAGAAATTGGGGAAAGAAAGCAGAGGATGTCACCGTGTTGAAGGAAAAGTGGAGACCAGAGCTGTATCAACATTACCCAGTGTCATCTGGTTACGTTAGAAAGTTCTGAGTAAACAGCTCCAGGGGAAAAAGACATTTTCCTTTTCGGAGTTAATACGTCTCTGTGCTGTTGCCTGGGCACCTTTTCAATTTTCCTTTGTTGACTTGGCTGTTTTTGGATTGGAGACTCCTTTTTCTTATCTGTGGGAAAGAATGCTTTTCTAACCGGAGCCTGATGGCTTTGCGGGGCTGACAGGGCTCGTGTGGGTTTACCACAGGGTCGCCGTGAAGAACTGAAGTATGTTGAAGTATGTCCTGTAGTGCCCGAGGGCTCACCAGGTGGGGAAATACGATGAGCATGCCAACGGGGCAGCTGCCACCGCCACCCTCCCTGCCTCTGTAGCGCTGGTGGTGACTTCGCCCTCCCTCCAAGGCCCCAACTCACAAGTGTTCTGATGGACACTTTGCTTCGGGAGGGGTGTGGAGGAGAGCAGTGGGGGCCGGGGGCTTGGTGTCGCATGTGTTGTGTCATGTGTGTTACAGTTCAGGGCACTATGTTTCTCCTTTATGCTACATTTCCTGGGAGTTTGGAACCTGCTGAGGCAAGACGTGATGGGGAGGAGAGAGGCAAAGGGGTGGAAGATGGGAGAGAGGCACAGTCATTGAGAGACTTCCAGGAAACGAATGAACAAAAACAAGACTTATTATGATATCGCTATAAATAATCGTTACTGTATTAGTTAAGATTATATTATCTGCAGGTAATAGAAATTGGACTAACAGTGGCCTATCAGGTTAAGGATTTGTTTTTCTCACACAACAAGAAGTCTGGAGGAAGTCAAGCCTCCACAGTGTCATTAAGGACTGGGCTCTGTCTGCCCCACCCTCCTCAGTCTGTCATCCTCATGTTTGTCCTCTCATGGTCGCAAGATGGCTGCTTCACCTCCAACCTCACAGCTGCATTCCAGTCAAGTGGCAAACGGCCCTAGGGGTTCCTAACAAGGTTTGACCTTTTAAAGGGAAAAGATCCTTCTCCAGGGATTTCTACCCATGTGCCTTTGGCCAGAACTGAGTTACATGGTAACCCGTATGTGCAAGGGAGACGGAGAGCTTGGGGACTTAGTTTTCCAGCATCTAGGGCAGATGGCAGCACTGAGACAGAAGTGGGTGGTTATAGGTGTCGAATCAACCACAGTGGATCAAGGCCAAACTAGCAAACAATACAAGGAAAATAATTCAGCAGACCTTGTTTTATTGCACTTCATTTTATTGCATTTTTTACAAAGTGAAGATTGTTGGCAACCCTGCCTTCAGCAAGTCTATTAGTGCCATTTTTCCAATAACATTGACTCACTTCGTGTCTCTGCATCACAGCTTGACAATTCTCTCAATATTTGAAACTTTCTCATTATTATTATTATTTTTTTTTTTAATAAGCTTTTTTGTGTGTGTACATGGCACTACAGTTACTCTTTTATTTATTTATTTATGGCTTTGTTGGGTCTTCATTTCTGTGCGAGGGCTTTCTCTAGTTGTGGCAAGCGGGGGCCACTCTTCATTGCGGTGCGCGGGCCTCTTACTATCGCGGCCTCTCTTGTTGCGGAGCACAGGCTCCAGACGCGCAGGCTCAGTAATTGTAGCTCACGGGCCTAGTTGCTCCGCGGCATGTGGGATCTTCCCAGACCAGGGCTCGAACCCGTGACCCCTGCATTGGCAGGCAGATTCTCAACCACTGTGCCACCAGGGAAGCCCTCTCATTATTATTATATTTGTTATAGTGATCTGTGATCAGTGACCTTTTTATTGAAGTATAGTTGCTTTACAATGTTGTGTTAGCTTCTGCTGTACAGCAAAGTGATTCAGTTATATGCATATATATATATTCATTTTCAAATTATTTTCCGTTATAGTTTATTACAAGATATTGAATATAGTTCCCTGTGCTATGCAATAGGACCTTGTAGTTTGTGATCAGTGGCCTTTGATGTTACTACCATGACTGGCTGAAGGCTAAGATGATGGTTAGTATTTTTTACCAAATAAATATTTTTAAATTATGGTTATACATTGTTTTTTTTCACATCTTTATTGGAGTATAATTGCTTTACAATGGTGTGTTAGTGGCTGCTGTATAACAAAGTGAATCAGCTATGCATATACATATATCCCCACATCTCCTCTCCCTTGCATCTCCGTCCCACCCTCCCTATCCCACCCCTCTAGGTGGTCACAAAGCACCGAGCTGATCTCCCTGTGCTATGCGGCTGCTTCCCACTAGCTATCTATTTTACGTTTGGTAGTGCATATATGTCCATGCCACTCTCTCGCTTTGTCCCAGCTTACCCTTCCCCCTCCCCGTGTCCTCAAGTCCATTCTCTACGTCTGCATCTTTATTACTGTCCTGTCCCTAGGTTCTTCAGAACCTTTTTCTTTTTTTTTAGATTCCATATATATGTGTTAGCATACAGTATTTGCTTTTCTCTTTCTGACTTACTTCACTCTGTATGACAGACTCTAGGTCCATCCTCCTCACTACAAATAACTCAATTTCGTTTCTTTTTATGGCTAATATTCCATTGTATTTATGTGCTACATCTTCTTTATCCATTCATCTGTCGATGGACATTTAGGTTGCTTCCATGTCCTGGCTCTTGTAAATAGTGCTGCAATGAACACTGTGGTACATGACTCTTTTTGAATTATGGTTTTCTCAGGGTATATGCCCAGTAGTGGGATTGCTGGGTCTTATGGTAGGTCTATCCATAGTTTTTCAAAGAACCTCCATAGTGTTCTCCATAGTGGCTGTATCAATTTACATTCCCACCAACAGTGCAGGAGGGTTCCCTTTTCTCCACACCCTCTCCAGCATTTATTGTTTGTAGATTTTTTGATGATGGCCATTCTGACTGGTGTGAGGTGATACCTCATTGTAGTTTTGATTTGCATTTCTCTAATGATTAGTGATGTTGAGCATCCTTTCATGTGTTTGTTAGCAATCTGTATATCTTCTTTGGAGAAATATCTATTTAGGTCTTCTGCCCATTTTAGGGTTGGGTTGTTTGTTTTTTTGATGTTGAGCTGCATGAGCTGCTTGTATATTTTAGAGATGAATCCTTTGTCAGTTGCTTCGTTTGCAAATATTTTCTCCCATTCTGAGCATTGTCTTTTCGTCTTGTTTATGGTTTCCTTTGCTGTAAAAAAAGCTTTTAAGTTTCATTAGGTCCCATTTGTTTACTTTTGTTTTTATTTCCATTTCTCTAGGAGGTGGGTCAAAAAGCATCTTGCTGTGATTTATGCCATGGAGTGTTCTGCCTATGATTTCCTCTAAGAGTTTTATAGTGTCTGGCCTTACATTTAGGTCTTTAATCCATTTTGAGTTTATTCTTGTGTATGGTGTTAGGGAGTGTTCTAATTTCATTCTTTTACATGTAGCTGTCCACTTTTCCCAGCACCACTTATTGAAGAGGCTGTCTTTTCTCCATTGTATATCCTTGCCTCCTTTATCAAAAATAAAATGACCGTATGTGCATGGGTTTACCTCTGGGCTTTCTATCCTGTTCCATTGATCTATATTTCTGTTTTGTGCCACTACCATACTGTCTTAATTACTGTAGCTTTGTAGTATAGTCTGAAGTCCAGGAGCCTGATTCCTCCAGCTCCGTTTTTCTTTCTCAGGATTGCTTTGGCTATTCGGGGTCTTTTGTGTTTCCATACAAATTGTGAAATTTTTTGTTCTAGTTCTGTGAAATATGCCATTGGTAGTTTGATAGGGATTGCATTGAATCTGTAGATTGTTTTGGGTAGTAGAGTCATTTTCACAATGTTGATTCTTCCAATCCAAGAGCATGGTTTATCTCGCCATCTGTTTCTATCATCTTTAATTTCTTTCGTCAGTGTCTTATAGTTTTCTGCATACAGGTCTTTTGTCTCCAAAGGTAGGTTTATTCCTAGGTATTTTATTCCTTTTGTTGCAGTGGTAAATGGGAGTGTTTCCTTAATTTCTCTTTCAGAATTTTCATCATTAGTGTATAGGAATGCAAGAGATTTCTGTGCATTAATTTTGTATCCTGCTACTTTACCAAATTCATTGATTAGCTCTAGTAGTTTTCTGGTAGTATCTTTAGGATTCTCTATGTATAGTATCATGTCATCTGCAAACAGTGACACTTTTACTTCTTTTCCATTTTAGATTCCTTTTATTTCTTTTTCTTCTCTGATTGCTGTGGCTAAAACTTCCAAAGCTATGTTGAATAACAGTGGTGAGAGTGGACAACCTTGTCTTGTTCCTGATCTTAGAGGAAATGGTTTCAGTTTTTCACCATTGAGAATGATGTTGGCTGTGGGTTTGTCATATATGGCCTTTGTTATGTTGAGGTAGGTTCCCTCTATGCCTACTTTCTGGAGGGTTTTTGTCATAAATGCATGCTGAATTTTGTGGAAAGCTTTTTCTGCATCTATTGAGATTATCATATGGTTTTTCTCCTTCAGTTTGTTCATATGATTTATCACATTGATTGATTTGTGTATATTGAAGAATCCTTGCATTCCTGGGAGAAACCCCACTTGATCATGGTGTATGATCCTTTTAATGTGCTGTTGGATTCTGTTTGCTAGTACTTTGTTGAGGATTTTTGCATCTATGTTCATCAGTGATATTGGCCTGTAGTTTTCCTTTTTTGTGGCAACTTTGTCTGGTTTTGGTATCAAGGTGACGGTGGCCTCATAGAATGGGTTTGGGAGTTTTCCTCCCTCTGCTATATTTTGGAAGAGTTTGAGAAGGATAGCTGTTAGCTCTTTTCTAAATGTTTGATAGAATTCACCTGTGAAGCCATCTGGTCCTGGACTTTTGTTTGTTGGCAGATTTTTAATCACAGTTCCAATTTCAGTGCTTGTGATTGGTCTGTTTATATTTTCTATTTCTTCCTGGTTCAGTCTCAGAAGGTTGTGCTTTTCTAAGAATTTGTCCATTTCTTCCAGGTTGTCCATTGTATTGGCATATAGTTGCTTGTAGTAATCTCTCATGATCCTTTGTATTTCTGCAGTGTCATTCATTACTTCTCCTTTTTCATTTCTAAGTCTATTGATTTGAGTCTTCTCCCTTTTTTTCTTGACGAGTCTGGCTAAATGTTTATCAATTTTGTTTATTTTCTCAAAGAACCAGCTGTTAGTTTTATTGATCTTTGCTATCGCTTCCTTCATTTCTTTTTCATTTTTTTCTGATCTGACCCTTATGATTTCTTTCCTTTTGCTAACTTTGGGGGTTTTTTGTTCTTCTTTCTCTAATTGCTTTAGGTGTAAGGTTAGGTTGTTTATTTGATATGTTTCTTGTTTCTTGAGGTAAGATTGTATTGCTATAAACTTCCCTCTTAGAACTGCTTTGCTGCATCCCATAGGTTTTGGGTCGTCGAGTTTTCATTGTCACTTGTTTTCAGGTATTTTTTGATTTCCTCTTTGATTTCTTCAGTGATCTTTTGGTTATTTAGTAGGGTTTAGCCTCCATGTGTTTGTATTTTTTACAGTTTTTTTCCCTGTAATTGATATCTAGTTTCATAGCGTTGTGGTCAGAAAAGATACTTGAAACGATTTTAATTTTCTTAAATTTACCAAGGCTTGATATGTGACCCAAGATATGATCTATCCTGGAGAATGTTCCATGAGCACTTCGGAAGAAAGTGTAATCTGCTGTTTTTGGATGGAATGTCCTATAAATATCACTTAACTCCATCTTGTTTAATGTATCATTTACAGTTTGTGTTCCCTTATTTATTTTCATTTTGGATGATCTCTCCAGTGGTGAAAGTGGGGTGTTAAAGTCCCCTCGTATGATTGTGTTACTGTCAATTTCCCCTTTTATGGCTGTTAGTATTTGGCTTATGTATTGAGGTGCTCCTATGTTGGGTGCATAAATATTTACAATTGTTGTATGTTCTTCTTGGATTGATCCCTTGATCATTACGTAGTGTCCTTCTTTGTCTCTTGTAATAGTCTTTATTTTAAAGTCTATTTTATTTGATATGAGAATTGCAACTCCAGCTCTCTTTTGATTTCCATTTGCATGGAATATCTTTTTCCATCCCCTCACTTTCAGTCTGTATGTGTCCCTAGGTCTGAAGTGGGTCTGTTGTATACAGCATATGTACAGGTCTTGTTTTTGTATCCATTCAGCCAGTCTGTGTCTTTTCGTGGGAGCATTTAATCCATTTACATTTAAGGTAATTATCAATATGTATGTTCCTATTACCATTTTCTTAATTGTTTTGGGTTTGTTATTGTAAGTGTTTTCCTTCTCTTGTGTTTCCTGCCTAGAGAAGTTCCTTTAGCATTTTTTATAGTGCTGGTTTGGTGGTGCTGAACTCTCTTATCTTTTGCTTGTCTGTAAAGGTTTTAATTTCTCCGTTGAATCTGAATGAGATCCTTGCTGGGTAGAGTAATCTTGGTTGTAGCTTCTTCCCTTTCATCACTTTAAATCTGTCCTGCCACCCCATTCTGGCTTGCAGAGTTTTTGCTGAAAGATCAGCTGTCAACCTTATGGGGATTCCCTTGTATGTTATTTGTTGCTTTCCCTTGCTGCTTTTAATATTTTTTCTTTGTATTTAATTTTTGATTGTTTGGTTAATATGTGTCTTGGCGTGTTTCTCCTTGGGTTTATCCTGTATGGGACTCTCTGGGCTTCCTGGACTTGATTGACTATTTCCTTACCCATATTAGGGATGTTTTCAACTATAATCTCTTCAAATATTTTCTCAGTCCCGTTTTTTTTGTCTTTTTCTTCTGGGACCCTTATAATTTGAATGTTGGTGCATTTAATGTTGTCCCAGAAGTCTCTGAGATTGTCCTCAATTCTTTTCATTCTTTTTTCTGTATTCTGCTCTGCAGTAGTCATTTCCACTATTTTATCTTCCAGGTCACTTATCCGTTCTTCTGCCTCACTTATTCTCCTATTGATTCCTTCTAGAGAATTTTTAATTTCATTTATTGTGTTGTTCATCATTGTTTACTTGCTCTTTAGTTCTTCTAGGTCCTTGTTAAACGTTTCTTGTATTTTCTCCATTCTATTTCAAAGGGTTTGGATCGTCTTTACGATCATTACTCTGAATTCTTTTTCAAGTAGACTGCCTATTTCCTCTTCATTTGTTTGGTCTGGTGGGTTTTTACTTTGCTACTTCATCTGCTGTGTATTTCTCTGTCTTCTCATTTTGCTTAACTTACTGTGTTTGCGGTCTCCATTTCACAGGCTGCAAGTTCGTACTTCCCATTGTTTTTGGTGTCTGCTCCCAGTGGGTAAGCTTGGTTCAGTGGGTTGTGTAGGCTTCCTGGTGGAGGGGACTGGTGCCTGTGTTCTGGTGGATGAGGCTGGATCTTTTCTTTCTGGTGGGCAGGACCACGTCCTGTCATGTGTTTTGGGGTGTCTGTGAACTTATTATGATTTTAGGCAGCCTCTCTGCTAATGGGTGGGTTTGTATTCCTGTCCTGCTAGTTGTTTGGCATAGGGTGTCCAGCACTGTAGCTTGCTGGTTGTTGAGTGGATCTGGGTCTTAGCGTTGAGATGGAGATCTCTGGAAGAGCTTTCACTGTTTGATATTACACAGGGCTGGGAGGTCTCTGGTAGACCAAGGTCCTGAACTCAGCTATCCCACCTCAGAGGCTCAGGCCTGACATCTGGCCAGAGCACCAAGACCCTGTCAACCACACGACTAAGAAGAAAAGGGGGAAAAAAGAAGGAAAGAAAGAAAAAATAAATAAAATAAGTCTTTAAAATAAAAAAAAATTATTAAAAATAAAAAAGTAATAAAAAAAAGAAAGAGAGATAGAAAGAAGAAAGCAACCAAACCATAAAACAAATCCACCAATGATAACAAGTGCTAAAGACTATACTAAAAAAAAAAAAAGGATAGTCAGAACCCTAGGACAAATGGCAAAAGCAAAGCTATACAGACAATATCACACAAAGAAGCATACACATACACACTCAGAGAAAAAGGAAAATATATATATAAGAAAAATTTAAAAAGGAAGAGAGCAACCAAATCAATAAACAAATCTACCAATGATAATAAGCTCTAAATACTAAACTAAGATAAACATAAAACCAGAAACAAATTAGATGCAGAAAGCAATCCCCAAGTCTACAGTTGCTCCCAAAGTCCACTGCCTCAGTTTTGGGATGATTTGTTGTCTATTCAGGTATTCCACAGATGCAGGATACATCAGATTGATTGTGGAGATTTAATCCGCTGCTTCTGAGGCTGCAGGGAGGGATTTCCCTTTCTCTTCTTTGTTTGCACAGCTCCCGGGGTTCAGCTTTGGATTTGGCCCCGCCTCTGCGTGTAGGTCGCCTGAGGGCATCTGTTCTTCGCTCAGACAGGACGGGGTTAAAGGAGTGGCTGATTTGGGGGCTCTGGCTCACTCAGGCCGGGGGGAGGGAGGGGTACAGATGCGGGGCGAGCCTGTGGCGGCAGAGGCGTCGTGACGTTGCACCAGCCTGAGGTGCGCCGTGCGTTCTCCCGGGGAAGTTGTCCCTGGATCACGGGACCCTGGCAGTGGCGGGCTGCACAGGCTCCCGGGAGGGGCGGTGTGGAGAGTGACCTGTGCTCGCACACAGGCTTCTTGGTGGCGGCAGCAGCAGCCTTAGCGTCTCGTGCCCGTCTCTGGGGTCCTCGCTGATAGCCGTGGCTCGCGCCCATCTCGCGCTCGTTTAGGCGGTGCTCTGAATCCCTTCTCCTCGTGCACCCCGAAACAATTGTCTCTTGTCTCTTAGCACCTCCAGACTCTTTCCCGGACTCCCTCCAGGCTAGCTGTGATGCACTAGCCCCCTCAGGCTGTGTTCACGCAGCCAGCCCCAGTCCTCTCCCTGGGGTCTGACCTCTGAAGCCCGAGCCTCAGCTCCTAGCCCCCACCTGCCCCAGCGGGTGAGCAGACAAGAATCTCAGGCTGGTGAGTGCTGGTTGGCACTGATCCTCTGTGTGGGAATCTCTCCGCTTTGCCCTCTGCACCCCTGTTGCGGCACTCTCCTCCATGGCTCTGAAGCTTCCCCCCTGCCACTCCCATCTCCACCAGTGAAGGGGCTTCCTAGTGTGTGGAAACCTTTCCTCCTTCACAGCTCCCTCCCAGAGGTGCAGGTCCCGTCTCTATTCTTTTGTCTCTGTTTTTTCTTTTTTCTTTTGCCCCACCCAGGTACGTGGGGAGTTTCTCGCCTTTTGGGAAGTCTGAGGTCTTCTGCCAGCGTTCAGTAGGTGTTCTGTAGGAGTTGTTCCACGTGTAGATGTATTTCTGATGTACTTGTGGGGAGGAAGGTGATCTCCACGTCTTACTCCTCCGCCATCTTGAAGGTCTCCTACGTTGGTTTTTAGACATAATGCTACCGCACAACCGATAGACCACAGAATAGTATAAACATAACTTTTCTTTGCACACAGAAAGAAAGTATTCATGTGACATGCTTTATTGCTCTATCTGCTTTATTGCGGTTGTCTGGGACCAAACCTGCACTGTTTCTGAAGTGCACCTGTGTCTCTGAGCACAATGAAGCAGGAGTTCTAGCGATCAAAGGCCCTCAGATAGAGAGGTGCACGTCAGCCAGAACAGAGGAGAGCAAACAAAGGCCATTGACTGAGTGCTCTAGACTTTCTCTGCTTTATGTTTCCATCTTGTAAAATGTTTCTATTCTCACACTGCCAAAGGACAAACAGGACGACAATGGTTTATAACTTACAAAGACAGTCTTCTCTCCCAGAAGGTTGGGGGCCAAGTCCCCTTACACTACGTGCTCCTTTGGTCTAGGTCAGAGATGCTGGTGGCAAAGGCTGGAGATGCTGTAGAGCTAATCCAGTGAGCAGAAACCGTGGCAGGGCTAGGGAGTGAGTAAAGAAACCGGGGCAGGGAAGCTTTTTCTTCTGCTTTTTCTCATCTCTCTTCCTCTTCGGCCCCTGCTTAATTTAGCCTTCCAGTGCATTACCCCCCTCCTCGGGGTCTGCTTGCATCTCTCCTCCGTGGCGGTCTGAGTCACGCCCCTGTGCACCCGTGACAGCTGGTGCCCCCCCAGTTCAGGACAGCATCCTTCCCCAGCAGCCAGCAACGTGGAGTTCGTCCTGCTCCGAGCTCCACCGAAGCCCTGGGTTTAGTGCAGTTCAGCCCCTGCCCTACAGCAGCACTACCCAACCCAAGTGAGCCCCACGGCTACTTTTAAGTTTTCCAGTATCCACATTCAAAGAGGTAAAAAAAAAAAAAAAAAAAAAGTGAAATTAATTTTAACAATATATTTCATTTAAACTAATATCTCAAAAAATTATTGGTCTAAATAATATTAAATTTTATATCCATACCATATTGACATAATATTATTTGACATTATTATTCCATATAAAATTATTAATGAGATATTTTACATTCTTTTTTGCACACTGAGCCTTCAGAATCCCATGTGTATTTTATGCTTATGGCATATCCGAGTTCAGAACAGCCACCAGAGCTACATGTGGCCAATGGCTGCCACGTGAGACAGTGCTGTCCTAGAGGATAAATAATGATTTATTATAAAACTTGCGAATTATGCCTGATAAGTGTCCGATATACAAGTTTGTGGCATGTGATAATGAGGGAAAGCCCCCGGCCCCCCTAGTCTGTTCCCCAAAAGTAGGCGCTTATCTTAGTGACTTCACCATTCCCCAGAGTCTAGATCTCAGCCTCATAGATTCAGAAAAACCTGATTTGTTCCAAGTGCTAAAGTTGATTTACTTCAGAATCCTGATCCTAGTGACAAGATTCTGAGACCAGTGGATAAAATTGAGAATCCCATTCCATTTGCCATGAGGCATGCCAGGTGCCTTGGTGTCACCTCCGTGGCCTGGGGTCTGGCCCCTCACCTGTTTCTGTACAGCTGTGTCATAATCACCTGAGGAGATACTTTAGAATCCCAGTGCCCGGCCCTGCCCGGCCCCAGGTCTGAGGGTAGAGTCGGGCATCACCTGTTTTCAATCTTCCAGATGACACCAGGCTGCGGCCAGGCTCAGGAACCACTGATCTGCCCCACCCTCTGTGTATACACATGAGGGGAGATGCAGCCCAGAGGTTAAATGACTGGCCCAGTGCCCCTCAGCTGAACTGGAGCTGAACCCCAGTTTTTTCTCCTCCAGACCAGTATCCAAGCTACTCCCAAACCCAGAACTTAGGACATGCAGTTTTCTTGATGCATGCAAAACCTCACTATATGGGATAGTGCTTAAATTAATTGAAATGCGTGGATATCAAGAGAGGAACAGTGATACAAGCATTAAGGTATACATGTTCCATTCATTTCATTTTTTTTTTAAATTTTTATTTATTTATTAATTTTGGGGTGTGTTGGGTCTTCGTTTCTGTGCGAGGGCTTTCTCTAGTTGCGGCAAGCGGGGACCACTCTTCATCGCGGTGCGTGGGCCTCTCACTGTCGTGTCCTCTCTTATTGCGGAGCACAGACTCCAGACGCGCAGGCTCAGTAGTTGTGGCTCACGGGCCTAGTTGCTCCATGGCATGTGGGATCTTCCCAGACCAGGGCTCGAACCCGTGTCCCCTGCATTGGCAGGCAGATTCTCAACCACTGCGCCACCAGGGAAGCCCTCCATTCATTTCTTAGTTCAATTAAGCACCGTTTATGTATTTTGTATGGTGACTCTTTAGTCATTGGGTCTGTTTTGTGAGTTGACTACTACTGCTCCCATTTTTAAAATGAGGAAATTGATACACAGAGAGGTCAATAGACTGACCTGAGGTCTCACAGATGGTGAATGGACAAGTCAGAAAACAAACCCAAATCAGAGGACTCAGTCCTGTCTTTCTGTTCTTTTTCCGAAAGTAGAATCTTGTATTTGTACAATTCTTCAACTTTTGGGGGTTTTTTTTCCCAGCAGGCATTATTATCTCAACTGATTTGGTCATTTCATTAACTGTATGGCAAAATTCTCTTTAGTTAGAAAAGTAGAGAAAGATTCATGAAAAGGTGAACTTATAAATTTTACAGGCTGTGCCTAATCGTTACAGGTTGTACTCAGAAATCATGTAAAACATCTCAGGAAGATGTTATAGGGCTATTTCTCTGATAAATTAAGTATGTGGGTGTCTTTTTTCTTCCGTTTTCTTTTGGGGCGCTGGGTGGAAACGCCCCATGGAAAAGGGGTGTGAGCAAGTTGTGCTTAGGTTTCACAAAAGCCATGTTAACAATGAACTTGGATGGGTCCCAGTCCAGGAGAACAGACTTGTATGGCTTTGAGGGGATCTTGGTGTCCAAATAGAATCAGATCTAGACGCAACTCGTCAAGATAAATGTTGAACCTATTTGTCTCACTAAAATGTTGATTTAAACATTAACAGTTTCTGAAAGCAATACCTTTAGTGCTTAAAAAGTTATACTAATGAGCTTTTCTTTATGCTTCCTTGAAGTCTAGATCTTTTGCTCTCTATAGAATGAGGTTTGTCACGAGAAATGACAAGTCCCAGGGTAGGACAGGTCCTCTGTGTACGTGAGAAGGCAGGGAGCCCAGAGAAGCCAAGTTCGTCACGCGAACCGGCATGAGGTGATGGTGTGTCTAGTGGCCACTGCGTCAGTTTGAGCCACAGATTAAATATACAAAAATAACTTGTTTGGTTATTTATCTCTGTGGAGGTTAAACCTATTTGGGAAAACTAAAGTGAAGGTAAAGGACAGAACTTTTAGATCTAAAGAATTATATTCAATGTTTGCGTATTCAACAAAGATTTTTTTGAGTATCTTCGAAATGCCGGGAATTGTTCTAGGTCTAAAAGTAAGAACGGTAAACAAAACAGACAGGGACCTTGCCCTCCAGTGGCTTACATTCCAGTAGGGGGAGATCATCAGTGAACAGACAGTAACAAGATCAGTGCAGCCTTTTTAAAAAATTCTTTTCCATGATGGTTTATCTCAGGATATTGAATATAGTTCCCCGTGCTATCCAGTAAGACCTTGTTGTGTATCCATCCTCTATATAACAGTTTGCATCTACTAATCCCAAACTTCCAATTCACCCCTCCCCCAGCCCCGCACAAGTCTGTTCTCTATGTCTGTGAGTGTTTCTGTTTCATAGATAAGTTCATCTGTGTCATATTTTTGCTTCCACATGTAAGTGATATCATATGGTGTTTGTCTTTCTCTGTCTGATTTACTTCACTTAGTATGATCATCTCTAGGTCCATCCATGTGCATTGAGGCTTTTTAAATGCCATGAAGGAAAAAATGACTGGTGGTGGGTGAGAATGGTGTCTTTACATAGAGAGTCAGGGAGGGCTTCTCTGAAGAGATGACATCTGAGGGCTGAGAGCCACCCACCTGACAAGTTGGTGGCAGAGCGTGTTGGGCAGAGGAAGTGGTTTATGTAAATGCCCCACGTAACCAGTTTACATACAAGAGGAAGGAGGGAGGCCCACAGTGCATAATAGTGTGTGTGTGTCTGTGTGTGTGCATGTGCACAAGCGCTAGCACATGCGCACACACACACACTCTGAATTATAACAGTGTGACATGAGCTAGACTACTCTCTAGAAATCAGGATGGAAAAATTCCCTTGATGTCGTACTTTGAGGTGTTCTAAGTCCCACCATTCTTTCCCTCCGCCTCAAATGCACACATGTAACTTGCGAAAAGAGTTAAAATATCGACATCCAGAAAGGTGCATCGTTGTCTCTAGTTCAGAAAGTCGTAGCAAATGACGCCTGTCTATGCTTGGTTGGTGGGTGGCTTCTGTAAGTTCAACTATTTGGAAGTCATTCATTTTCAAAGGCTAGCATCCAGCAAAAGAAGGTCTCTATATTTTCATGGGACAAAGGAACTAATATAATATACTGTTTAAATTAAGCCTTCCGCAAAGTAATCTTCTTTGGATACTATGAGTATTAAACCCTGTTTTAACTTTCATTTCTTACTCATGGTGGCAAGTCAAATTGTTGAATACATTTGTGACTCTATGGAAAAAGCTAGTGTTTTACATTCGAAGAGTCTTTAAATTTTGTTTCTTTTGTTCTTTTTTCAATGTCTCAGAGTCCTTTTTTTTGCCATTTCCACTTATTTCCCAAAATCACTGTTCACGAAACCTTTGCAAAATCTCATTTTAAATTCGAGTTTCTTTTGGCCATTTTTTCTGCTTTGATGGGGAAAATCTTGCCATGTTTTTCTTTTGAAGCACAATAAAATAAACATTCGAGATATTTTCTTGTACCAGTATTTTGGAATCAATGTTTTTCTAGGTGCCTTGCAAGTAAATCAGCTCTTGAATGAAATAGATCTTTAAATAAACATGGCTCTTAAAATGGCTATGTTCTGGTAATCACAGAGTCATGAATCAGAGCATTTCAGTGACTGGTCATGTGTTTTTTTTAAATCTTAATTTAGAATTTTTTTCACTTGACTTCGAGATGCTGTTACATTTCAACCTGCCTCTGGTGTTTTATGTGCCTAAAAACTTGTTGCTACTGTATAATAACCGGGAAAACATAACTGCAGGGTTCCAATTACTCTGGCAAAGGAAGCTTATTACATAGTCTCCAACTAAGCATGTAATTAATGTCTCTATTTCAAGGCCATTTCAGCAAACTCAAAACCCAGAGACTATCCGTACATATACAGGAATGCAGAGGAGCACCGGTGATGTCTTCATTGCAATGGACAGCAAAGCCAGAAAACTTTATCCTGTGTTGCAAATATTTTATTATAATTAAAGATGTGGTTTGAAATAAAATGTGTCACTCTAAAAAGTCTCAGTGGGGATAGAATCACCCCCTTAAGGAGAGTTTTTTAAATGGTGAGATGATTTTGGGTTGTCGCAATGTCCGGGCAGAGATGGCAAATGCTGCCTGTCTGCAATGCAGAGGGCATTTGCACTTTGAAATCCTGCTGGACATTTATGTAGGTAAGAAGCCTGTTTATAGTTGTCTGAACTATATTCAGAGCCTACTTGCATTTTGCAAATAAACGCAAAAGTAATTTTGCACCATTTTATCACCAAATTTTGCAGGAATTCAACTACTGTGTAATTCAAGAGACGACTGTTGTTAGTTTTATTCGGAACTTTACATAGGGGTGGTTATTATTTCTAAAAAAAAAGAGGTGCTTATTATTTCCAAAAAAAAGAGGTGGTTATTATTTCAAAAAAAAATTATGCCATTGATGGCAACACACCTTGGGGCATTGGAGTTGCCAACAAAACATTCCTGAACAGTTATACACTTACAACAGCTGCCGTCACGAGGGTTCTGTATCTAGGTGCCACCACCCGACATTTAATGGTGTCTTCTAGTCAAGTGTGTCATGCCCAAACATTTACCTATGGAAATATATTTTTATTATGAATTCCTTTCCTTACGTGTTTCCTTTATGTTAGGGTTTGGGGGTTATTCTGTGTTTAGGCAAATTATTTTATCTGTGATTTTCATTTCACGGTATTAGCAGGGCCTTAGAACGTAATTATGTCTTTAAAGGAGAGTTAGGTGAGATAAAGTTAAGGGCAGTTCCTCTAAAACACATCGCTCTTTCCGGAGAAGGGGGATGCTGCATGCCTGCCCTTTAGTGCAAAGAAAGAAAAGTCAGGAAAAACAGGTGGGAGAGTTGGCCTTGGTTTCGGCTCCTACTGTGTGTCAGGCACTGCACCCAGCCCGTCAGATGCACGATCTCATTTCTGTGCCCGATGCTGAGAACTGCCAGGTGTGCTTTGGGTCTTCTGGCCCCGGCATGGCCTGTTTGGAGCCGTTGGCATGTGGAGAGCAGAGAATGGGAGGAACTGAATAGATGACTATTCTTGACATCGCTGGGGCGTTAACATTATTTAAATAAGTGACAGCCTCAGTGCCTGATTTATGGTAGCTAATGAAATTTTCACCAAGGAGTCTCCTCATAAAATTTGAAAAAAGATCTTAGTAGACGCAGGCAGGAATTCACATGCATATGCATGTCAGTGCACACCCAGTGCCGTGCTCCCTATTTATAGCTCCCGGGACACATCCACCCGTGATAAATGAACACTGAAATGCTACACATATGTTTATACCTACTTTTAGCTGTGGAGTTGTTTCAAGAGTGGTGTCTCCACTAAGCCAAATCCCAGGCATTTAGAAAGTACAAAAAAATTTAAATTTCTAAAGTGAACCAGAAAGTGAAAAAAAAAAGAGAGAGAGAGAGAGAGAAAAGAGGCTGAGACCGGGAGAGATGGCAGTCGTAAATCTGACAAAATTATTTTTTAAAAGCACTGTATGCAACTTAAACCTTATCAGAATTCAGTACTTATCTTCCTTTGTTGGTTGATATAGTTTTGAAAGACTGACAAAAGAGGACCTTTCTGATACACAGAGATTGACTAGGCATTTCTGAGCATCGAAGATTACTTTAGTATATAACATTTCAGAGATGTCAACTTAAACATATTATAATTTTGAGTAGGTGACAGGTTGCTTTCTTTTTAAAATGCAAAGGTAAGGCTAGAGGTTGGTACTTAATGAGGTGTGTGTATCTGTGCATCTTGTTTTTTTACTGACCATAGTATTGCCTTAAGAAGGAATAAAACAGCGTAGGAAGGGCTGACTTTGAGACAGAGGGTACCTATGCTGAAAAGGTGGCACGAGGCAGCCACTGCGATGAAACCAAAGCTGCCCAGCATCAATCTTTATAAACCCTTCTTTCTTAGGTTCCCTTTGGTTAGAAGTTGTAGAAACCCAAATAAAACTGGTTTACGCACAAAGGAACACGTGCTAGCTTGCTTAACTGCGAAGTCCTAGGGTCTTCCTTGCTTCCGGCATAGCTGGATACAAGGACTCAAATGCTATTGGCTTGGTGTCTGTCTTTCCATTTCTGGACTCTGCTGTGCTTCCTCTGAATTGACTTCACTCCAGAGTAGACTCTTTCAACATGTCGTTGACAGAATCATCCTGCCTAAATTTTCCTTATCCGAGCAGAGCGAAATGTCCTTTTTCCAAAAACTTAAAAAAAAAAAAGTGTGTCGTATTGAACGAATTCAGGCAACATTCCCATGAAACAAATATTGTGGACCAGGGATGGAGGGAAGATGCTGGCTGTCGGACCAAGGTTATGTGCCTTCAGAGAGGGAGGGGTGTCAGCTCCAGCAGAACTTGAGCCAAATGCGCCGAAATCTGAGGAGATGAGATTGCGTGTCTTCCAACTGCTGGCAGCCCAACCCCGGAGGAACGGCCAGATATTGAGAAAATCTGTTTTACTTATATGACAGTTACATAAATTCTAATTTTGTTCATCTTCCTTTTGAGATGTAAGAATGCATAGTTAGGGAATGACAGAATTTTAGAACGGAAAGAGACTTTGTAAATTATGTAGTTGAAAACCATCAATTTAAGTCATTTTTGAGAATTTGTTCAGCTTTAAATTGAGTCTTGCTAATTGTGAGAGCTGGTTACCTTCCAGCAGCACAAAGTGCTTGAGAGGAGTGATGTAAAATATGAATCAGAATTTTATTAAAAGCATTCAGTGTATATCCCAAAGATATTTCAGGAATGGCACCTAAGTAGACTTACAGGGATTATTACCAAAAGTTTGCATAAAATAATTTTTTAAAAATCCCATCTTATTCACTTCCCAGCTATGTTTATCATTTCTAAAGTTTTATTATTATCATAACTTGTTAGTCAGTCTAAGATGCTTATTGAAGAGTAATTCTGACTTTTCCTTCTTTATATTCTTGGGTCCTCTGATCTCTGTCTCTCCTCATTATTGCAGATAAGCGCTGCTGGTATGCCCTCTTTGTTAGCAGAAATAATCATTCTGTAACTGTATATGTGTTCATTTCAGAAAACGTACAGCTTTAAAAGGAATAGAAAATGAACCCCCAATGGACAAATTCTCCCAACTCTAACTTTAATGTGAAGCGGGTGTCATATTTCAAAGCTAGCCAGGACCGCAGGGAGCCAAAGGCACCGTTTGTGTCTGCAGCTGGTCCCTCAGTTCATTAGAGCTGGTGGAGGTCAGGGTTCTGACCTCTGGGATACCTGGAGCACCCTGGATCTGAGGCCACAGACTGGCACTGTCGTTGTCATTAGGGGGAACCCGGCTTGAAGGATGTGGAGAAACACAGAGCAACCAGCCCTATAAGCACGTCTGCACGCCCTCCCTCCTGAGCTGGCAGACTCTTCATTCCAGGGGCGTTTCCCTCTCACGTGGAAATTCTGAAAGGATGGGGAAGGTATCCAACTGATTTTTGCTGACCCACGAAAGTTTATTTAACGTTTCAACATAATTAGGTGTCTTCCTCGTATTAAGAACAGTAATATTAAATTTTGCAGGAAATACTGATTTTAAATTTTGCAAAGGTCAAAAATTGAAATGCAGACAGAAACTGTAATAGGATTAGAGGGCAAGCAGAGCCAGTGGTGAATCCGTTCATTGACTGTAATGAGATTATTCTCAGGCAGATGTGTCCTTAGCTTAAACAGGAAAATGAAGATACAGAGCAGACATGATAGTGTTGATATAGTTTAATCCTGATTTTGCTTTTGACAACAGAAACATTTATCATAGAATCTCAGCAAAGCCTCATGGAAGTAACTCAATTTGTATTTAATCCTAAGTTTACCTTTATTAACTATTTATCAGCTATTCTAGTTCATCAGAATAGCGTATCAAATAAAACTCATAATGACTCTGAACTATGTCAGTGTTTTTATTTATTAAAATCTTAAGCATAGGGACTTCCCTGGTGGCGCAGTGGTTAAGAATCCACCTGCCAATGCAGGGGACACAGGTTCGAGCCCTGGTCTGGAAAGATCCCACATGCCACGGAGCAACTAAGCCCATGCGCCACAACTACTAAGCCTGCAGGCCGCAACTACTGAAGCCTGCACACCTAGAGCCCGTGCTCCGCAACAAGAGAAGCCACCGCAATGAGAAGCACGCACACCGCAACGAAGAGTAGCCCCCGCTCACCGCAACTAGAGAAAGCCCGTAGAGAAAGCCCGCATGCGGCAACAAAGACCCAACACAGCCAAAAATCAATAATAAATAAATTAATTAATTTTTTAAAATCTTAAGCGTAGATACTATTTGTTATAGTTACATCGGCAAATATCCCAATATGCTGTCAGAGCTTAGCCAATTAAGTTAATGATATATTTAATAGGTTATTATAATGGTATTATTTAGTTCAGTTGAGATTTTAATTGTGTGAATTGGCTTTATTACATATTAAGAAATTTTATTAAAGTTTTATAGAATCGGGACTTACTTCATTAGCTACAGCATAGATTTATGGTGTAAATAAATAATAACAAAATAAAAATCAAAGTTTGGCTAGTATTTTTGGCAGGAAAAAGTCAACATATTAAGTTATTAGGATTCTATTTACAATTTTTAAAACTCTTATTAATTCTTTCTTAGAATTATACTTCCTATCTTCATTATTAGTTACTTCCTATCTTCATTATTAGTTACCATGAATCAGTTCTTGAGTACCGAAAATAAGAATGTCATCATGTGCAAGACATTAAACCAGCCACTATGGGGAAACAAATAAATATAAACATCATTGATCTTAAGGAATTTACAGGCTAGATGGGCTGCAAGACATGAAATTCTTAAAATAACAACAGTGTAAATCATTCTGTGATACCCAATGAGTGATTTGGAGAGTGAATGCTCTATTCATTGACAAACAGAACAAGACTATTATGGGACTTGAGCCTTGAGAGATGAATAGAATTCATATTAGTGGAATGTGTTTGAAAGTTCACAATTATGTCCAGATACCTGTTATCTTAATAGTCCCTTAGGTGTAATCAGTCTACATTTTTGAAAATATCTTTTAAGCTGATATTTCAGTTTCGGGCATGAGGTTTCACTAAGACATGTTATTACACATAATGTGATTTATAAATGTGAATATTCTCAGGCGGGCACAGAAAGGGACTATTCAAGCCCCCAGTTTGTGGCACACTGGTATTGTTAGTCCAAAGACTGCCTTTCTTTAATATAGAATACTCAATTTTTAAATTGTGTTTTTCTACTTCATCTCCTGTTTTCAATCCCATTTTCCCACATAGGCCCCTCTTTGTGTATATTTAATGTAAGACTTTCATATTTATGTACATATATACACTAACATGTATACATATATACACACACCATATAATAATGTGTGGGATGTGTTTTTAAACTTACAAACAGTTATTTACACAAATGGAAGGGCATGGTGTATTAGTTGGGGTTCTCCAGAGAAACAGTACCCACAGGATACTTAGAGAGAGAGAGAGATTTGTTTCAAAGAACTGGGTTGCGTGAACATGGGGACTGACAGGTCTAAAGTCTGCAGGCCAGGCTGGACACCCCCAACAGGAGCCGATGCTGCAGTCTTGAGGGAGGATTTCTTCTTCCTCAGGGAAACTTCAGCTTTGTTCTTCAGGCCTTTCAACTGATTAGATGAGGCCCACCCATCTCATCAAGAAAATCTCCTTTCCTTAAAGTCAACCAATTGTAGATGTTAAGCACGTCTACAAAATACCTTCACAGCAGCGCCCAGACTAGTGTTTGATTGATAACTGAGTCCTATAGTTTAGGCAAGTCAATACATAAAGCTAGCCTTCACACCTGGCTTTCTGGTGTCCTCTTCTGCTGAGGAAGATCTCTCTCACCCTGTCAAGTAACTTTACTTTGTATTCATTTTTTTTATTTTTTAACTGAAGTATAGTTGATTTACAATGTTTCAGGTGAACAGCAAAATGATTCCGTTTTATATATATATATATTCTTTTCCAGATTCTTTTCCGTTATAAGTTATTACAAGACATTAAGTACAGTTCCCTGTGCTGTACAGTAGGTTATTGTTTATCTATTTTATATATAGTAGTGTGTATATGTTAATCCTAAAGTCCTAATTTATCCCTCCCCCCTTTCCCCTTTGGTAACCATAAATTTGTTTTCTACGTCTGTGAGTCTGTTTCTTTTTTGTAAATAAGTTCATTTGTATCGTTTTTCTTAGATTTCACATATAGGTAATATCATATGATATTTGTCTTTCTCTGTCTGACTTACTTCACTTAGTATGATCATCTCTAGGTCCATCCATGTTGCTGCAAATGCCATTATTTCATTCCTTTTTATGGCTGAGTAGTATCCCATTGTATATATGTACCACATCTTCTTTATCCATTCATCTGTCGATGGACATCTAGGTTGCTTCCATGTCCTGGCTGTTGTAAACAGTGCTGCAATGAACATTGGGGTGCATGAATCTTTTCAAATTAGCGTTTTCATCTTCTCTGGATTTATGCCCAGGAGTGGGATTGCTGGATCATATGGTAGCTCTATTTTTAGTACTTTAAGGAACCTCCATACTGTGTTCCATAGTGGCTGCACCAGTAACTTTATTAACTTAAATTACATGCATAGCTTCAACAAGAAAATAGACTTGTGCATTTAACTAAGTTAACCATCTCGACTCACGAAGGAAGCAGACTCTGTGCTCTGTACAGTGTGGTCTGGTGACATCGTCCAGAGATCACACGTACCGGATCCAGGACTGGAGTGAGAAATAAATGGGTGTGAGGCAGGCCCGGCCCTGCATGAGAGTCGGTGGCGTGAGAGTCCTGACTCGGGTCTGCCCGGCATCCCGCCCTTGAATGAGAATGAAAGCCAGCCTTCCCTGAGCAGGTCCCCACTCACCTCTCACGGCAGCCTCGTCAGACTCGCCCACGAGGCGGAGCTGAGACTTAGGTTTGTGGCCTCCAGGTGATGCTGAAGAAATATCAAGTCTGCTTTGAAAAAATATATTTCTGATTTTATTTATCTACACTTATTATATCCAAACTTCCTAATTACTGCATTTTAGGGCCATTCAGAATAATTCAGATTAAAGCCGGGGAGGGAGGTGAACAACAATTTACTTTGATTATTAGCACCTTATCATGAGTGCTTTAGATCCCATGATCTTAATAACCAGACTAACAAATCATTACCAGAGACAGCCCGCCTTGAGTTCCACCCCCAGCTACACTCCCCGAGTTACAGTTGGGGTTTCAACAAGTAAAGCCACACACTTTTTATTTTTTTTAAGCTTTAGTGCATTTAATTTTATTTGTTTGTTTGTTTATTTTTGGCCATGCCCCGTGGCATGCAGGATCTTAGTGCCCCGACCAGGGATGGAACCTGGGCCCCAGCAGTGGAAGTGCGGCGTCTTAACTACTGGACCGCCAGGGAAGTCCCAAGCCACGCGCTTCTTAATAAAATCTTACTTAATCTCTTTATCCCATACTCAAGCGTTTTATTCAACAAAATAAACCATCCTCTTCAAACTTAACGTGCTGATGAAGTTAACCACTGGTCCCTCAGGCAGGCAAAGCAAAACTCGACCTCATCGCATTATTTTAACTCATAAATTCTATTGATATTACCTAGAGTTTCAGTCATGAAGATCAATATAAGACATACTTCTGAAGATGGGCTTTTTGTGTACTTCTGAATCAAAGTATTTGGTTTATGTTGGTTAGATAATTTTTAAATCTTCCTTTCTTCACCATTGAACAAGCTACTTTTAATAAATGTATTAGTTTATGGTTTTGGTTTTTTTAAAAAAAGTATTTGGTTTAGAAAGAGCCTCAGGGTTCGTAGAGCAGGGTCCTGTTAATAAGGTCCAAGAGCCTACATCCCATGCTGGTTAGAAATGGAGCAGGGACGGTTTCAGACCCCCAGCTGCAGCCCAGCCAGTGAACTGCCCTCTGCCCCCTCTTAGAGCTCAGTCCAGTGAAAGCCCTCCTCCTTGTAAGCTCCTTCCTTGAATGTGCATCTCTGCGCTAACCCTGAGGACCCCACCAGGACGCTGTATCAGAGTCAATGAGCCTGTTTCCTCAGGGCCCTGCCCCAGCCCTGTCGCCCTCCAGACTGCACCAGCGTTCAGTTCCCCAGAGATAATCAGGGAGCGGTTCTGAGGGATCTCCCCAGGGCATCTGCCCTGTCTCTAACAGCAGGACCTGGCCTTCTTCTCCTTTTTTTCTTTTCTTTTCTTTAATTTTGGCTGCGCGGCCTGCAGGATCTTAGCTCCCCGACGACCAGGGGTGGAACCAAGCTTGGAGGCCTAACCCCTGGACCACCCGGGAAGTCCCCTGACCATCTCCTTGAGGCCACCGCAGAGGCCAATCTTAGGCCAGTGACGCTCCTTATTTGTCTTGGGCATACTCTGTTCCTATGTTTCTGCTCCCACTGACCCCTCTGCTTCAAAAGAAACTTCATGTCCGACGTGGAGGGGGTGTAGACCGGCATCATGCACAGGTTCGTTCTCAACACTTTAACGTTTGCGTATCCAAATCCATGCGGTGGACCGAAGATAAAATCGGGGCAAGGAACAGACGCTTCCTGGGGGAAGAGCCCCCATACTGCCATCTCGCTGCCTTCGTGCCCCCCACGTCTGGGGTGGGAACTGCCAAGCTTGTGCATTTCTGCAAGGATCTAACTGTCATGGGCCTTTCCAAGAGTTTATGCTTAACGGTTTCAGTTTCCAAAAGTAGAGCTTGTTATCTGTACCAACGAGGTCTGACCGATGTATCCACAACAGAAAGTCCCTACAGGCATTCCATCTGCCCTATAAATTAGTCTCATACCATATTCCCCTCCCGAATTCTGGAGCTTTGGTTGCATTGTGTTAATGCTTTAAATGTTTTATATGCTTGCGAAAAAGAAAAAGAAAAAGATATTCCTAATATGTTCACAGACAGTAGTCACTGGCAAGTATTGGTCCTACTTGTTGTCAACAGATAATTTTATTTAATTGATTCCTCGACCAAATGCTTGATTCTACAGTCTTTCTCATCTTCTGTATTCTCCTGAAGTGGTTTTTCAGAGATCCCCAAAGAAAGAGTCTTCTTTATTCTTAGAAATATTACTTTTGTTTGTGAGAAATGTAAGCCCAGTAATCATTCCCTGATAATCTTCTCAGCTCTAAGTAGACGCATTTTAGGAGATGAGAAAAGCATAGCATTTATAAAACTTAGACTCTTGAATAAAAGCAGAAGCATTTATTAGTCACATTCATAGGACCGTACATGTCACTGCTCTGGATTTTTGAGAGATGCTTCATAGGGCACATTACTTCTTGCTGGTGCCTAAAATCTACTGCGAGGCAGCTGGTGACCTGAAGCAGAAGTCAGGGCAGAAGTGGAGCCCAGAAATATCTTGGGCTGTGACTTCGTCTCTTTCTTTGACAGTTTGCTGTAGTTTGCACTTATCGACTTTCGTGATGGTAAACAATTCCATGTGCCTAGACAAACTGAAGCTTCCAAGACTGTTTTCTCTTTTTTTTTCTTGGCATTGACTGGGATCCTTGCCAGATAGTGCTAATTTCTTAACTATCTTTTTAATCATAAAAGGAGACAGTCATCATTCCCAACAATGTTGGTGGAGCCAGTTGACGAAAGAAATAAAACAGGCAAAAGTGCAAAAGGTGATACAACCTGCACACATGAGGAAAAGGGTTGGTCACCATCTGTGTAATGCCCTTAAAAATAGGGCTGCTGCCTTATCTTACTGGCTGAAAAAGTGATATACATTTACTGGGTAAAATTAGAAAACTAGGAAAAATAGAAGGAACAAAATTCGCTAATAATCCCATTATACTGAGTACCACTACTTCTAACATGCTGCTATATTTTCTTCTGATCTTTTTAGAATGTATGTGTTTGGACCATTTTGGGTCATACTATATATTCTACTCATATTCACTTAACTTTGCAACATAATCATTTATCTGTTTTCTTGAAAAATGCTTCACAAAACTCATTTTAATGGCTTGGTAATAATTCATCATGTGGAATTTCCCTATTGATTAACATTTTGTTTATTTCCAATTTTTCACCATTACAAGTTTACAATGGTGAACACCTTTGTATTAATACCATCGTGCGTGTGTGTGTGTGTGTGTGTGTGTATCAGATTATTTCTTTGGGATAGATTTCTAGAAGAGGTATTAATGGTTCATAAGGCTATCTCCACACACATTAAAAAAACAAAGGGTTGTAAGCAATGTATAATTTACCCTTTCGCCACTCCTTTTATCAAAGTCTTAATTATGAAATCCATTTGTGCAGCAGACGAGGGGTAGGTTTTCAAGTACGAATGTAAATTTTGAAAAGCATTTACATAAGAGCTCTTTGGTAATGTGGTGTGTGGTGTGCCCTTTCACAGTGACACGAGATTAAATATGGAAATGTTAATATTAGAAGAAGACTTAATTGCCAGGTACCACTGATTATCATTAGTGAATTACATCATTATATTCTTGGATATAAGCACTCAGAAACTAAAAGAATTCAGTACAGGCTAATGAGAAGTAGCCCTTTTTCATCCTGTTTGCTGTCGGTTGTTTCCTCTTAATGAGTGTGTGGCTTTTCTAAGACTCTTAAAGCGCAGCACAGAGTATGTGTTTTTTTTTTTTTTCTCCTTTTATTTTCATCCATAGCTAGTCATCATGTTTCGCATGCTGCTTTTGCCCTTAAATGCTTTGGATGAACTTGGAGGAAGATCTTGTGAGCTCCAGTGCAGTGGTTTTCAGTGCAGGGAGCAAAAATGGGACTGCTTTGAGGAAGTAGTAGTGGGAACCCAGTAATAAACTTACTGGCCAAACTAACAGTATGGGAAATGCAGGACAAACATCTAATTCCCTGGTTATAGAGGCATTGGCCAGATAGCTTGGAGTCTTGGAATTTTCAGACAAAGTTTTTTTCTCATACAGGTCATCGCCTGATGACCTCTTGAGGATGCTTAAGCGTTATGAGTCTGTGCTTATTGCTTTACTTTCTCTGTTGCTATGTTTTTCCTCCGGTTTTGGTCCTTAAGGCTTTTGTTGAATTGACTCTGACTCCTTACCTCATCTTTTTGAGGGTGAATCAGTTTCTTCTTTTTAATCGTATTTGTTAATTTTTATTTTCCAATGTATGGGAATAAATCTATAGATGGCTTTACAGTTTGAAAATCTCTTTTCCACTCGAAGTAAATATTCCACACCGTAAGTAGCATTTTCTTTCTTCTTATTTATTATAGGTGTGTCTCATTTCTCAGGAGATTTGCCAGTGAGAATTGTCTCAATCCGTGTGGTACAGCGCTTTGATTCCAATTATTTATTTTTCTGTGTGTTTGTTTATATTTGATATCAGGAAATCCTACAGTTGAATTCTTTAAATCAGTCAACACAGTAAGTGTTGAAACACTGCAGGTTTTGATGTCAGAATATCTGGGTTCAGGTACCAGCTACCTCTTTCTAATACATATGATATTTACACTCTAGGACTTGATTCATAATAAGCACTCAACAAATTTTTATTTTTACCTCGTCATGTTTATTTACTATTTACTGTGTATTGCCATATATAGCAATAGAATAGATGTTTCAAAGGTGTAATTGATTTACACAATAGTCATTTTCTCTCTCAAGGGGAGACAAAATCTATTAAATTATAATGTATAAATTATCATCTAAGATCAACATCTTTTGTACTTTGAAATTATTTTTCTCTACGTATTATCTTCTACCCTGATGATTTTTGAGCTGAAGCACTGGTCCTCGAAGTTCGGCGTGAAACACAGCCACCTGGGGGAGTTTGTCAAATTGATGTCCAGGACACACCCCAAACCTACTGCCCGTGGGGCTCAGGCAATTGCGAGGCCCCCCAGAGCTTACAGACCACGGAGGTACATTGTTACCCTTTACGCTCCTACGTGGCTTAGCGGGCTGTGCAGCCAACATACCCCTCCCTTGGCCCCCACCAAGGCCAGCCCCCCAGTAGAAGTGACATGCGGGGTGGGCCCTGCAGGATGAAGAGGAGTTACTCTCAGCAGGAGGGCATTCCAGGCAGAGGAAGCCGCAAACGCAAAGGCCAGTGCAAGTTCTTTGAGGATAAGTGGAAGAAGTTCCCTATGGAAAAAGGGAAGTAGGGAGGAAGTAGGAAGTAAGAGTGTTGATACTTTGGGCTTTATCCTGACAGTAGTAAGTTGGTAAGGAAGAGCTAGCGGGAGATTCATGTGACCAAATGCTTGTCTTACAAAGATCCTTCTTCTGGCAGCAATAAGAAGAGTTAACCGGGGAAGAAATCGGAGGAGAGTCGACAGTGGCCTTATCTGGGTTAGTAGACAGAAGTGGACTGATTTGAGAGATTCTTAGGAAAATCTAAGGAAGAAGTTGTTGCATGTAATTTTGAATTTTCGACTTCAAATGACCGAATGCACGGTTAAGACAGGAAACAGGAAGAGCATCCACCCTGGGGTGGGCAAAGGCGGCAAAGCCACGTAAAGAAGCCGCAGCTAAATTGATGTCTCTTTGTTTGGTCTGGAATCTTCAGGGAAGGCATCTACATCCCCCAAATAAAACACACCCTTGTTAGGCCTCCGTGTCACTGGGGGAGGGGTGATGGTCACCATAACCACGTGACCTTTGGATTAGCTGTCACTTTATTTCTTGCGTTAGTCATCCTGATGGTCCACCGTGCCCACCTAAAATAAATCAGTTTAAAGCTAGAAAAACCAAAGACCCTTTTTGTCTGCTCCTGTCATGTCTTGTGCCTTGGAGTGACAGAGGAGCCTTTCCCAAGCCGGTGGGGAGTGAAAATGACTGCAAAAGCGACACCACACGTTTTGAGTCACAGCCGTGTGGACCGGGCAAAACCTTGCACACGGAAGAGCACATGTGAAAACAGTAACCCGCGTGGGCTGGAGGCGAACCGTGTCGGATGGAAATTTGCACGTAGATCACTTCCCTACCGTTTAATCCTTATTATGTCAAGACGAAAGGAGCTGTTTAGTGACGGTCAATCTGCCCCATAGGAGATACTCGGGTTTCTAATGCTTCCCGGGACTTTCACTTTTTTCTAGAGTTCGCAGACGTGCCCTTGATGTGGTCCGGGTATTTTTGTGAACTGCTGGAAAATTTCACTCACACACTCATGGTTCCAATGAACACAAAATACCTCTTCCAGGGGGCAGTTGCCAATAAGCAGTATTTTTAGAGGCACATGTCACAGTTTCTGTTTGCCTCTGTTGTGACCGTTAATGGGCCCCAGATGATTAAGAAACATCTGATAAAAGGCATTGCCCACCGCTTCATTATATACTCTGGGCAGTGAACGTTTACTACACTTTAGGCTCGAGCTAACATGTCATTAAACAAGCTCCCAGCTCGTAGCTGTTACTCTCTGCACCACGTTTCCCTGGGTCTGAAATAGCGAATCAGTCCTCTGGGTTTCTACTGCTAAATGTCCCTTCACAAGGACGCCACATCATTCGCGCCTGCTTCCTCCAGAAGTATTTTAGTTTGCTTTCTGAATTCTTCAGTGAACTTTGCCAACCATATCCTTTGACCTGATGAGTAAAGGAATCCTTTTCAGAGAAGTAGGAGGTGAAAACCACCCAGCACACAATTGTAAACCCTGACCTGCTGTGGCATCTTATGTCACAGAATGCACAGTCTAGGATATTCTGGTTTGCTGGGCATAGAGTTCCTCTGGGAATTGGAGAACCAAGATTTCTAGTTATCTGACCAGACTAGAAATCTCTTTTCCTTTCCTATCGTAGGAGTGGTGAGAGTACCAAACTTTCTCACCGTCCAGCTCTGCAGGGGAAACTTTTTTTTTTTTGCTGCGCTTGAAATGAAGAAGGAAGTGCTTTGCTATTGCAAACAGCCCCAGCTACTACAACGTGCTAGAAATTACGGCCGCAAGCAATTAGAGAGGAGAAGTCATCCAGGTGCTGTTGGCTTTCTGTAAGCAGGGCTATAAAAATGAAGTGCCTCTTTGGGCATGCTTAGGCGTCATTTGGCTGCTTTATAACAAAGCGAATCAGCTATACATACACATATATCCCCATATCTCCACCCTCCTGCGTCTCCCTCCCACCCTCCTTATCCCACCCCTCTAGGTGGTCACAAAGCACGGAGCTGATCTCCCTGTGCTATGCGGCTGCTTCCCACTAGCTATCTATCTATTTTACGTTTGGTAGTGTATATGTGTCCATGCCACTCTCTCACTTCGTCCCAGCTTACCCTTCCCCCTCCCCGTGTCCTCAAGTCCATTCTCTAGTAGGTCTGCGTCTTTATTCCCATCTTGCCCCTAGGTTCTTCATTTCATGACCTTTTTTTTTTTTTTTTTAGATTCCATATATATGTGTTAGCACACGGTATTTGTTTTTCTCTTTCTGACTTACTTCACTCTGTATGACAGACTCTAGGTCCATCCACCTCACTACAAATAACTCCATTTCGTTTCTTTTTATGGCTGAGTAATATTCCATTGTATATATGTGCCACATCTTCTTTATCCATTGTCAGAATTCATTTAATGACAAAACCCCTTCATACTGTGTCACGGACCTGCTGCTTAAATTGTGTACAGAGTTAGCTTGGAACTGTCGTGATAAAAATCACTGAGAAAGAGCTAAAAAGCCACTTTGCATGAGGAATGTCACTCCTGGTCCGGGCTGGAGGCTGGGAGGCTGGTTAGCTTCGCACAGAACGGAGAGAGGCTGCTTGGACTGGCTTCCAGGGCAAGACCACCAAGAATGGCACAGTACGTGCACCCAAGCTTCACTTCTAACTGCACAGAAACATTGCACAGGTTTCAGGAACAAGTGAGCGCAAATGACAAAATAAGCCGCAGGCCAGGGCTGAGCTCAGAACCTTTGTCATGCGAATTGCTGGGTCAAGGCAGTGGCATTTTTAATTAGAAAATTTGTTTTTATTTAAATGAACGAAAATGCATCCTTCCCTAGGTGACTTACAACGTATTGAGAATTTACTTCTAAGCTAGTGTTACAATATAGTGAAACTGTTTTGGAAGCATTCTAAATGTGATCGCTTTCCTGGTGAAATCAAGCATTCTGGGGTTTGTCTGGCTTTTTCTTTTGTATTTCTTACCTAGAGATGCAATTTTTTTTTTTTATTGAAGTAGAGTTGATTTACAATGTTGTGTTAGTTTCTGCTGTACAGCGAAGTGATTCAGTTATACACATATATGTACATTCTTTTTCATATTCTTTTCCATTATGGTTTATCCCAGGATATTGAATACAGTTCCCTGTGCTGTACACTAGGCCCTTGTTGTTTATCCACCCTATATATAATAATTTGCATAAAAATGCTATTTATTCATCAGTAAGGAACTGTGGCATTTCATTTACTTAATTTTTGTGGTTCATTGTATTTGTTTTTATCAGCTACCTTCGACTAAAGTGAGCGGTCTGAGAAATATATATTTAAACCAAATAAAACTTTTAAATAGCCTTCTTTGCAGAGGCTTGCTTCTAGGACCACCCCTCCCCCCCGCCCCAGCGTGAAGCTCTCACCCTGAGAACGAGGTCAGCCTCCTGGGGAGACAGTCATGTTTGAAGGCTGCTTAGCGCTGGGTAACAGTCAGGCGTTTACAAGGTTTTCCAGTGGTTTACTTGCATGCGCTTGTACCCGGGAATAGAGAAATAACCTTTATCCACATGAGCCTCTGCTTCTCACAATTATCAGACGTTACTGTATCTCACAGCACCTCACATACCCACTTTTTAAGTGAAGGCTCTCATTAAATCACCTAACTGTGCCCCTTGGATCAGGCGTTTAGCAGTGGGCGCTGGGCTGGGGCTGGGGCTGGGATCCCGGGACCACTGACTGTCCTGAGCCCCGGCTTGTGCCGTGGTCACCCAGGGCTCATGGGGCCAGGCAGGATGAGGGCAGGAAAGAGGGCACCAGAGCTGCTGCCACCCGGCATGCCCCATGCCCGCCCCAGGGCCACTGATGCACAGCGGGGCGGGGACCTGAATGGAAGGAAAGCACAGGGGGTGGACCACAAAGCATCGCACAGCAAAAGGGGCAGGAAAGGGCCAGTTCCCGGTGGAGGATGGCGGAGCCACCCTGCCTCCAGGAAGAGCCTGCCGGTGGGGAACGTGGACCCTCTGAGAATAGGGCGAACTAGCGACATCCCACCGCAGCCCTCGGTTCTCGGCTGCGGGACCGTTCACCCCTTAACCTGTGCTCGGGCTGCCTGGCTTCAGACACCCCCCCACGCCTGCTACCTACTGATGGTGCCACCTTACGAGGATGCCTCAAGCTCTCCTCGTCCCTGTGTCTTCCTTATAAAGTAGACGTAAAATCATTACCAACCTCCGAGATTCCTGGGAAGGTTACTTAGATCCTGGAAAATGCCCTGGCTCTCTGCTGTGGAGAGCAACACCTGAGCCAGAAGCAGCATTTTGGCATCGTGCTGTCTGTTGAACTCCAAGGCCCTGCTGTTGAACGCTTTACCTTCTATGTGGCTTTCTTCCACCAATAGCATTTGCGAGGGTCTTTGTTTCCTTATCAAATCCTTTGGAGTAAATTGATTTTAAAATCTAAGTCCAGAGGTATCCTCATGTGGAACGCCTCAACGTGGAGGTGTTCCTTCCTTTATCTTGTAAGCTGGCAAAGGTAAAAGGATGCTACCAATCAAGGCCCCAGTGACAACAGGAAGTGCAACTTTTCCTTGGCTGGTTTTGTATGCGTTTCTTTTAAAGCAGAATAGAACCCTTTTTTAGAGTTTTAAGCAGGAAACAGTTTGGTATGATATTCATAATTGTGCATGGATTTTCACATAGACCTTGTCAACTGAATTCTGAAATCCAAGAGCAGATATCAAGCAGAGTGCAGGGGACGGAGGTGGGAGAGGGGACCATGGTCAGGAAGCTTGGGACTCAGTGTTTGATCATCCATTTAGATGATGTGTGCATGGGTGGAGTTCCAGTGCTTGATGTTTCAGAAGATGCAGAAAAGAAGCACAGTTTTTATTCTCAAGAAGCTTATAGAGTCAGGTAGGTGACACATGGCATGTACATGGGAACTTCACATGCCCAGAACCTGACATGTACCTGGGACATGGGAACTCTGTGAATTGCTCACTTTTTATTCCCAGAACACAGCAAAATGAGAAAATGTAGTAAAAAGTCACAACCAAGTTTTATAGGGGACCTGAGAGAGATGTAAAATTCTACGGAGAGAAGAGGGAAAGTCATGGGGGGTGAGCACCTGGTCCAGGTCCTCACTGACGTGCAGGACGCATGGCCTTGTGGGCGGAGGACACACCAGCAAAGGCAGTGAGGTGGAAAGATTCAGGACATGTGGGCGTAATTGTAGGCAGTTTAGTTTGAGGAAAGGGAAGTGGTGAGAAAGGAGGTCGAAAAGTAGTTTGGCTCCAGGCCAATCAGGACCTTGAAAGTTAGGCTTGGAAACTTAGACTTGATTCTCTAGGCAATGAGGACCCAGGGAAGACGTCAGAGCAGGGTAATGGCCGGATCAGAGCTGAGCTTCGGGAGGACAAGTTATTTAAATGAATCAGTAGGTTTCCATTGTTGACTACAGTAGGGGTGACAGTTGAAGCACCTGGCAATGAGCATAGGAAGGAGGGGACCAGTGCATTTGGAAGATGACACTGGTATGATTCAGTTTGAGCTCCTAGTGACAGACGATGGTGCCATTAGCAGAGCCGGACAGCCCAAGAAGGAAGAGCTGGCTTGACAGGGGAGAGGGTGAGTTTAACCAGGGATCTATGAAGTTGAGGTGCTGGCAGGACATTCATGAGAGAGATTTTCAGTGGGCAGATCATTCACAGACAGAAGATAACTGAAGCCTTAGAATTAACTGCCAAGGGAGAAAGTACCTGAGAACAGGAGACTAAGGGCAACTCCTTGACGGACACTCCAATGCAGAGCAAGGACACACAAAAATGCAATGGCAAAATGATGGCGTGAAGACCTTGGTGTGTCGAGGAAGGTGCAGGGGGAGAAAGTGTCAGAAAGAAAAGTGCCGACAAGAATTTTAGTGTCGCAAATAAATATGGGACCTGAGAATAGATGCTGAATTTGGTGACTAAGAGGAAACTGGTGACCTTTCATGAGGGCAGAAGAGCCATGATGGCCAAAGCCACACTGTAGGATTAAGGAGGGGTGTGTGGTGAGGATGTGGAAGCAATGAGCACGGAAGATTTTATAAGGATGTTACAAGGAAAGTGATAGAATTATCTTAATTCCACTCCCTTGGAAGTCACCAACCTCGCCTGGCAATTGAGGGGAATAGTAAAATGAGAGTAACTTTGTAAGGACAGGAAGACTGCAACAGATCTATGAACTGAAAGAAAGGCCCCCATACACCATAAGGGATTCATTTTGAAAACTAATAGTGAGGAGTGAAAGATATCAAAGCAAGAGGTAACATATGAGACCGAGGACACGACTGATAGGTTCCTATTTTACGAGCTCCACATTGCGCATATAGATTACTGTTCACAGGTTATGGATGAATGTGTCTCCCCAGCTGCTCGGAACTGGCCGTGAGCAGAACCCCAGGGCTGGATGAGCCGTGTTAGGGTCCAGCCCTGTGCTTGCCCGAGGAAGGTGGCTGATCTTCCTATGGACAAATGACCTTATCTCTCTGTTACCGTCCTCTTTCCACGGCCGTTTCTGAGAAACATCAGAGAAACAGACTGAGTATCTCTTCGCAAGGGCTCCTCGAGATGGAAGAAGAACCCAGACTCAGTACTGCCTTCAGCAAGGGGCCGGGATCAACAGTCCTCCTAAAACCTGCCTTGTGTCTAAAAGATAGGAGTCTACACAAGTATGTCACGGATCTGAGAAGTACAGAAGGATATTTGGGATATCGTCCAGGAGCTGCTAGGGTGTGTTTATTGCCATTGCTGAGTTAGAATTGCTTCAGAGTAAAATATTAGGGAAGATATAATAAAGATTTGTCTACTTCTACAACCAAGAAGGGATTTAGAG